>NC_137093.1:21309762-21809272 GCF_951640355.1 Cnephaeus nilssonii | reverse complement strand
ACGGACCTAGGCATATGCCCTCGACCGGAATCGAACCTGGGACCCTTCAGTCCACAGGCTGATGCTCTATCCACTGAGCCAAACCAGGTAGGGAAAGCGTCAGTCAACACCAAAGGAGAGGAATGTGACCATATCTAACACACCTGCATGGACATGATGAACCCTTTCCCCGACAATCCAAAATCTTTCAATCTATCCACACAGAGAAAGGCCCAAAATACAAAAAGACTCCTTCACAAAGCCAAGTGACTGCCGTGGTAGGAAACTTAGAACATACTTGTAAACTCAAATGTCTGTAAAGTCATAATTAAAACCAGACCATGGAAAAAAGTGGTGTTAGTAATTGTGCAAATAAAAACTGTGAGAACTAGCAAGAAACATTACACGGAGAGACATGCAGCCTTACTTACATTAAAATGGGAATAGCTGAAAATTATTGATCTAGAACACCCTGTTTAAGTAAAAGTAAAACCTTAATAATGTCAATAGAACAGTATACAAAAAAAGAAAGTAATGAAATAGAAAATTAGGATAAGGGTAGGAAGAAATGGCAAAGCCGTTTAATTTTTTAATAGAACGTACAATGGACAAATGTGTAGCAAGATGAAAGAAAACCTGGAATCTCAGAGGGAAAGCTGGGGTTGGGTGGTTGGGTGGGAAGAGATCAAGGCAAGAACTTGAATGCATACAGGCATAACCCCTGGGCTCAATCAATAGGGCGTTAAAGGCCTGGAGCAGGGGGGCGGGGGGCGGGCTAGAAGGGATAAAATGGGGGGGAAAAAAGAGGACAATATATAATACTTTCAATAATAAAGATTAAAAGAAAAGAACAAAGTTTTATTATAAATGAAAGGAATACATAACTATAGGACAGCAGAGATAAAATGCAATACATAAGGAACAAATTCAAAATGTGTAGAAATTGAAGAAAAACAGAGTAAATATAACATTCCCGAATCAACACATGAAGACATGACGACCCTCCGACAGGCAGGCGGTTGGTCAGTGGGCGCGGGCTCTCCATCTTCCCTGAGCAGCGCACGCGGCTCCTCCAGGTCCAGGGCGGCGGCTGCACCAGCCTCAGGGAGGTCGCCACGGAAGGCGGTCACGGGCAGCACAGTGGCCAAGGAGCATCATGTCCAGGGTGGCGGCGGCGGTGGCAGCAAGCAGTGGGCTGAGGGTGGCGTGGGCCAGGGGAGGGTCCCCAGGCTGTGCTCCCCCAGCCTCTTACCCCAGGGGAGGGCACCCACGGCCTGGTGTGCTGAGTGCCTGCGCCCGGCCACACCTGCCCAGCCCCCTCTCAGGCAGAGGATGCAGGCCGTGCCTCGCCTGTGCCCGGGCCTCTGGCCCCCTCTGTGCTCCACACCCGGGGCTTCTCTGAGGCCCCACACCAGGGCTCAGGGCTGTGCCCGGGCCTCTGGCCCCTCTGTGCTCCACACCCGGGGCTTCTCTGAGGTCCCACACCAGGGCTCAGGGCTGTGCCCGGGCCTCTGGCCCCTCTGTGCTCCACACCCGGCGGCTTCTCTGAGATCCCACACCAGGGCTCAGGGCTGTACTCCTGGGCCTGTCAAGGTTTGGGGGTTGCTCTTGGGAAACGCTTGTCACCGGACGTAGATTGCAGGGTTTGTCTGCAGAAGGCCGCCTGTAAAGAAACACCACCACCACCAGGCATTTTAGGAAGAATAAGGGGTCCTCATGGTCACCCACCTTGCGTTCCTGGCCTAGCAATCATCAAGAGGGGGAGCCATGAGCACCAGGGGCCTGGGGCAGGGGAGCCTGCAGACCCCTGGTGTCCAGTGGGGCTGTTGCTCAATGTGCTTAGTTCTTGCCTTTATTGGGGGCCGTTGGTTAGTTTCCAGACAATATCAAGCTTCTTCACCCCACCCGAACCCACCTTATGCTTCATGATGATCAGTTAGGAGAATGCCCAGGACCAACAGTCTCATCTCCAGGGGTCCTCAACTTTTTAAACAGGGGGCCAGTTCACTGTCCCTCAGAGAGAAGGAGGGGAGTCGGAGAGTGCGGGCGCACATTCCACACATGCGCACTGTGGGCCTGGGACGAGTCGGCTGCTAAGCAGGACAGGCAGTGGTGGTGGCGGCGAAAACACCCGGCGGGCCAGATAAATGTCCTCGGCGGGCCGCATGTGGCCCGCGGGCCGTAGTTTGAGGACCCTTGGATTAAGCATTCGTTGATAATGGTTAACAGGTAAGCAATGGATAAATCATCCTGTAACACGAAGTACACAATAGATTAATTAAAATGAAAAACATATTCTTTCTATTCATATGTAATGATTTGTATCATAAAATAGCAGTTTTTGTGTTTGTTTTTCCATGCATGAAGCAAACTACATCAGTTCATGGATATTATAAATACAACAGCCAATTCCACAGTGAATTGGGAAGAAAGGATATTTTTGTGCATCTTAATATATATTTGTTTAAAACGCCCTGGACCAGAATCGAACCGGAACCCTTCACTCCCAGGGCCGACACTCTATCCACTGAGCCAACCCGGCTAGGGCTGCATTTTAATATTAATGAACTCCCACAGGAAGAAAGAATTGATTACATGATGGGGAGCAGCAAAAACCTAATAGAGGCTCCTGAAGTCCATGGAGAATGACTCACTGGTCTTTCAAAACCCAAATTATCCTGTTTTTGTGTGTGGAGAATAAAAACAAAAAGAATTTTCTAGACTGCCAAAGAAAGGCCAGCAGCGCTCCGTGCTCACCTGAGACAGAGGTGGGGGTTGGGAGAAGAGAAAGGCAGACATGTGGGCAGGAGACTGAGGCTCAGTGACCCCATTAGCTTTACGAACCTCCTGCGACCTCCAATGACCGAACGTGAGAAACCCTGGGAATCCGAGCCCAGCACCTAGGACACAGGGAGGAGTCCATGACCACCACCTCCCGTGTCTAACCGTTACGGCATCAGACGTCACACCCCGTGACGCCCAGCCCCTTCGCTGCAGTCCCCTAGTGTCACGTGCAGAATAAAATCCAGAGCCCTGCGGGGGCCGAAACGGACCTGCGTGCCCTCCCCTCCCACCACCTTTACCACCTTGTTCCCTACCGCTGCCCCACTTCTGCGCAGGGCCACCCTCCCCTCCTGCTGCCTCACCCGCCCACAGGTGACTGGGGAGCACCAGCACTCACCGCTCCCCCCATTGAGCCCCGGGGCTCCCTCCACACTTCCTCGGGGCTCTGCTCAGGTGCCTCCTCTTCAAGGAGGACTCAGGGAGCACCTGTGCTAGCTAGCTGCCATCCTGCTCTTTCATTCCCTCCGAGGGGGGCCACTGGAACCACTTGTCTGTCTCACCCCCAAAGACATACGTAAGATGCCGTGGGGAAGAGAAGACGTCGCTCACAGGGGGAGACCAAGGAAGGGCCATTGGGTTATCACCGACACTAAAAGGCTCTGTGCCGACCCCCGTATGGCTATGAAGGAGACGCCTGCAGCGGGGCCTCCTGGACTGCAGGCCAGCACTTTCCCAGCACAGACCCTGAGGGCTTACTGTTCCCAGCTTACAGCCTTCGCCCAGACCTGGGCAAGGGGAGACCTTGGAATCTCCCAGCCACAAGGGTTTGATGTACTAAATCGATCATCATGGTCACCCACAAATCACAGTCTTACAGACAGGCGGTCCGTGTTCCCGGACCATCTCTCACCGAACGCCCAGCAGTGCCCGAGGAAGAGTGGTCTGCACAAGCACTGCCCTCCGGGGTGCCCTGAGGGGGTCCTACCTGGGTGCCCGCTGACCCCACTCAGTGAGAGCGCCGAGGAGGACGGAGGTTCCGGGGTAAGAGGAGAGCAGCAGGACTGCTGTTTGCATTCCGCCCGCCGTCAGAGGCTGTGAAAGAAGCATCGTTTGTTAATTTGATAAAGAACCGTCCAGAACACTATGCCCATCCACTTATTATTGTCTAAAGATTCTTTTCTTCCACAGACCATGATTGAGAGAGGCTTTGAGAAGAATGGCGTTCTCGGGTGTGCAATTTTCAGTTAAGCGTAGACACTCATTTCTGTAGTCGCTTCCTGTTGGGTGACCATCTGCACAGTCTTTCCTTCTGCAAGGGACGCTGCAACGATGTTTTCCCACTAAAGCGCCCAGTTGAGAAAACCTCGTGTGGGCTCAGTGGATCCTAATGACTTTCTCCCAAAATAATCAGCAGCAGTGATGAGCTAATTGAGCTTCTACTTCCTTCATTCTTCATCATGAAGAAAAAGGATGATTTTTTTAAAGAACGGTTTCAACACAAGAGCTTCCTCTCAGCTGACGCCCAAGTTAATGTACTTGAAGCAACATGACCTGAAGGCAGTGACATGTGTTGCGATGGTAGACATGCCTCGGAGTGACGAGGCAGTGACCGTGTATCTCAGAAGGCCGCCTCGGTCCAGGACGTCACCAAACTGCCACCCCACCTCACTTCACTCCTATTCGCCCAGTTCGGGCTCATGCTCTAAAGTCCTCTTCTTGATTCTAAGGCTTTCTTAAATCCAAACCCTCAGCAAACCAGGACACACACAGACCCAAACATCTGCAAGAGTCATGCAGAGGCATAAAAGTTCTAAGTGAACAGAGCACCAGGTGGGCCAGAATTCCTGCCTCTGAACCTCTGTGTGACCCGCTCCTTCCCCCTGAAGTTCTGTTTCTATGTTCCTACGAAATGAGTTCTGCCCTGGCCGGTTTGGCTCAGTGGATTGAGCATCAGCCTGTGGACCGAAGGGTCCTGAGTTCGATTCTGGTCAAGGGCACATGCCCCATCCCAAGTAGGGGGCGTGTAAGAGGCAGCCTATCAATGATTATCTCTCATCATTCATGTTTCTAGCTTTCCTTCTTCCTCTCCTTTCCCTCTCTGAAATCAATAAAAAAATATATATATTAAAAAAAAAGAAATATGTCCTAACTCATAAAGGTTTCACAGCCTGTTACAAACATACCTCAGGATGTAAACATGAAGGGGGAGCTACAGGCATCAGACTTGCCTGTGTAAGGACGCAGCTCAGCATCTCCTAGAGGAACACGGCCAGCAGCTCAGGGGACCACGCACGAGGCAGGAGGCCTTCACCTGAAACGTGTCCTTGCCCGAGAGGCAGCTCCGCACAGTAACCTACAGGAAACACAACACAGCATGAGACCCCGGGAGGGCGATTTCAGAGAAGGCGCGCCTCTCCTTGGCGAGTTCCATGTTACATGGACGTTGTTATGGACCCTGAGCATAAATGTGCGTAGAAGTAACCTCAGAACTTGGATCCCTACTCCTCTAAGTTGATGACTTGACCCCTGTGATTCTCAGGTTTCTCATCGCTAAAATGGGGTGATGTCTTGCAAGTCATGTTGAGTATTTGGTGCCCGACCCCCTGTCCCACCTAGCCACACACACATTAGACTGTAATTATATTATTGGCAAATATACTAACGTGACGCTGAATGCAGCAATCAAGGCTATGGACATATTTCTATGTACATTTTCTTACGTGGACAAATATTTTTAGTTGTAGAAAAGGTGAGATTGGAAGAAGAAGTGAGATTGTTGACTCATTGTTCATGAGGCTTTCAAAATGCTCACCAGCAGCAACGTTGGAGAGCGGGCGTTCTTTACACTCTCACCCACCCTGGGCATTATTCATATTAAATACATGTCAAGCTGAAAGTCACACCCATGCATGTCATTGTTATAATTTTATTTCTGTTACTGTCCCTTTTCCAGTGTTCATGTGGTAGCTGAATTCCTACTCGCCCTGATCCAGTTTCAGCCCAGATGTCAGCTCAGCTGTCTAGTTTTTCTCAGTCTCTTAGGCAACACAAATTCTTCTCTATCTGGGTTCCTATCCACAAGGGTGGAGACGGCCCTCCGAATGCATTGTGGAGTTATTTGAGTAGAAGTCTCTTTTTTAATTGTGTATTTCTTAATTCACTGGTGCTTTGCTTATCCTAGGTGCAAACTGTGCAGCTGAATGACTAGATGGGAGTATTTTTGGTTTCTTCTTGTTCTAGTTTTTTTTAAAAAAATCCATTGTCCTAGGACTTGGAGTCTACTTGCAGTGCTAGAAGGCAAAGGACCCTATTTTCAAAGGAACATAAGTTATTGCTCATTACTCACACGCACAACAGGAATGGGTTTAGTGACCATGAAACGTCCCAGGACATCCAGGACAGACATCGGGATGTGATGATGGCAAAGTACAGGTAGTTCATGCCACAGATACCCCGAGGACAGACTGGCAGCCAGGCAATCCCTTGCTTCAGAGATGAGCTCTGGCATCATGTGAATGAGGCCAACCACAGCCCAATAACTGCACCCAGAGCACGACCCCCTGTAAAAGAAAAATATAAAAGCACAGTTTTAGAAAATGGGAGAAATTTATTCTGTTAAGTCATAGCTGTCACTGCCACACTATCAAAGTGGGTGGGTTTCTAAGACCTGTCTGTCAAGAGAGGGAGGGTGTGTGAAGGGGCTGCTCCCACGAGCCTGACATCACTTCACTGTTGATTTCCAGTTCCAGGACACTACAAGGTTCCCAGACCCAGGCTGACCATTTCCATTATTATTATTACTAGAAGCCCGGTGCACGAAATTCATGCACTTGAAGGAGGGGTCCCTCAGCCTGGCCTGCACCCTCTCGCAGTTGGGAGCCCTCGGGAGATGTACGACTGACGGCTTAGGCCCACTCCCCTGGTGGTCAGTGCACGTCATGGCGACTGGTCGACCAGTTGAATGTTTGCCTCCTGGTGGTCAGTGAATGTCATAGTGAGCAGTTGAGCGGCCTCAGCATGTCATCAGCATATTATGCTTTGATTTGGTTGAATGGCCAACTGGACGACTGGACACTTAGCATATTAGGCTTTTATTATATAGGATTATTATTATTATTTGTATCTATATTTCTAAATATGTTATTTAATTTTGTGGGATAAACAGAGCTGAGCTTTGATCATTTTGACTCTTCCATTACGTTTCTGAAAATATATGGAAGCATTTAGTGTCTCTGAGAAGTCAATAGACGTGGAAATGTGTGCCCTGTATTTCCTGCTCAAGATATTCCCTTTAAGGACAGCAATATGGCAGAGAGATCAACACAGGCTTCCAATGGAGGGAGACCGGAGTCTGAATCCCTGTGACCTCATTACGAATATCAAGTACATGTGCGAGGGTCAGAGAGATGAAACTCACCACACATGTTCTGTGGCGGGAAATCATAGCAACAGGGACCACTCAAGAACAATGAAAAATTAAATGGACATGGTCCACAGTAATCCTTGTACCGTGCATTAATCACAATGTAATGAGCATATTTGGAATACTTGTGTGCTAGGCCTTCTTCAAAGCACTTCACTTATTTTATGTGATTCAACCTTGTAATCCTATATAATAAAAGCCTAATATGCTAAGTGTCCGACTGTTCGTTCCACCTTTCGACCAGTTGCTATGATGCACACTGACCACCAGGGGGCAGATACTCCCACTGGTAGGTTAGCTTGCTGCGGGGGTCCTACCGACCGGGACTGGGTGAGAAGGGCCAGACACGCCCTGGAGCAGTCCCATGGTCCCTCCCTGGCCCCGATTGTACACAGATGGAGTCCCTCGGCCTGGCCTATGCCTTCTCGCAATCCGGTACCCCTCGGGGGATGTCGGAGAGCCAGTTTTGGCCCAATCCCCACAGGCCAGGCCGAGGGACCCCACCGGTGCACGAATTCGTGCATGGGGCCTCTAGTAACCTCATAAAACACATTTCGTCGTCATTTTATAGACAGTCAAGAAATAAGCTTATGGACATGATGCGATTAAGTCACAGAGCCAGGATTGGATCCCGGCAGCCTGACCCAGACCCTGCGTTCTTCAGCATCGTCCCATGTGTAAACATCACAAACACAGACATCCCACGAGTGCCCACTATGTCTCTGCACACTTCAAATGGGACCAGGAACTGAGGCTGACCGAGACTAGAATTGGGATGGACTGTTGGTTCTATGAGTACACAAGGATGCAGCGGCTATCCTAGCAGAGTAAGCATTGACATCGTTCTCACTCGGGCAGGGAAATGCCCGCTAATTTTCACTTACCTCTTCAGTGCCTCCTCACAAAGAGGTGGGACGCGGAGAAGCACCCGCAAGTGGACCAGAGACGATTTTTACGTCTCGCTTTTATGACAACGACTGCATCCTCGGTGGGGAGATAGTTCCTAGGAGGATAACATGGCTGTGAGAGAAACATAATCAGGTAAGTACATGTATTTTACATTAGAATCTCCATTGTAGTGTAGTTGTTTCATTCATTTCCAGGGCCATTCATTGGTTCCCCCCAACAAAATCCATCTGTTTGGCCTTACCTGTGCCAATGCTTAATGACTCTAAGAAAATAGCAATAAATCAACTCTTTTGTCTATAATATACCGGAACATGTTATCTATGCGATCAAATATAACTTTTTAAAGATAATTCCAATGTGAGCGGTTTAACCGTTATTTAATGAAATATACATAAAATATGAATTAGAAATCAATGTCACACTCTTTGTTTTAATTTCTATCACATAGAAAGCCTTAAATTGCTGTACTTTGCCAGTTTCCTATCCTCACTGTTAAAACAGCCTTTGTACTAGAATGCCGAGGGAATTCGCAGACAATACTGACTTGCACACATGGTCGCTGCGGGTTCCGGCAGGAAGGCGGAGCTGGGGAAACGTTGCTGAAATGTGAAACATTAGAGCTTCTCCAAGTCCAGGGATCATGGCCCGTTCCCCTCGCTGAGCCCCAGTCTGTGCTGAGCTTTTTGCACAAATCAATCCAAGCGTCTGTGTCCCCTCATCAGGAAGGTTGTCAATGAAAACCTTCAGGAAGGTTCTATTTGAAAGGTTGGATATCTCATATAGGTTTTAAATGGACACAAAAGCATTCAGCTCTCAAGGAGAAAAAAAAACAAAAAACTAGGACGGGTTTATCTTCTGCTCAGAGCACCTGACAGTTTACAAACTTGATGCCAAAAATAAACCACGTTAAAACCAAAGGAGAGGGGTGTTTTTTATTTTGTTTTTATTTAATCCCTGCTGGAGGATGTGTTTACAGAGAGAAAGCAGGAGAGAGAGAGGTTAGGGGTGAGGGGAGACAAACATTGATGTGAGAAACATCAATTGGTTGCCTCCCGTACGCACCTACCCACTGGGGATCACACCTGCATCCTAGGTATGTGCCTGACCTAGAATCGAACCCGCAACCATTTGGTGTAGAGGATGACGCTCCAACCCATGGAGCCACCCGGCCAGGGCATTCTGTCCTTTTTCTCTGTCCCCTTCTACTCCAGGTCCTCAGGGCCCCACAGCTGCTCAGGGCCACTGGGGATCGAGCCTGTAACCTGGGCATGTGCCCATGCCAGGAACTAAACTGTGACCTCTTGGTTCATGAGTCGATGCTCAACCACTGAGCCACACCAGCTGGGCTCATTTTAAAGTGTAGTTCAGTGGCCTTAAGGACATTCACCTTGTTGTGTGCCCATCACAACCATTCATCTCCAGCACTTTTTCACCATCCCAGACAGGCACTCTGCATTCCTATATTAGTATCATTACCCAAATCGTATCATGTATGAGCCTCTGTGTTCTTATTGGACAATAGGGTTGATTGAAAGAAAACTCTTGCTTAGCAGATGCTAATGTAAGTAGAGTGACCAGTATAAAACCTAACAGAACTGAAGGTCACACATGACAACTCTCCTTGCCCCCAAATCAAACTTATACTTAAAAAAAATATTGGACTAGCTCCAGGTTACAGCATACTGATTAGACATGTATGTACCGTACAAGCAATCACTCCAGTACGACGAGTCCCCTCCGGTCAGCATGCATAGTTTTACAATATAATCGACTACATTCTTAGGCTGTACTTTATGTCCTGGGTGCTGTCACTTTAAGACGTCTCCTCCTATCAGTGATGAGCCCGTGAAAGACTTCCCATCAACACTCACTCACAGGACCTAGGGCAGCGTGCATGTCTTGTGCACTCACCTCGTCAGGTTCTTGTTTGTGAAGTGGACTTAACAGGGAGACACTATGAGAGCAACATTTCCATGGAACAGAACGAAGGGGGCTTACCGGAGGACCCGCTCTTTTTCCTCGAGAACGTGCCTCCGAGAAGGTCTCAGATGGAGCTAGGGGAACACAGAACAACGGTCAGCACACGGGTGGCTGCTCACCATGAGTTCCTTAGGGAGCTCGGCTTGCTGTGGACAAGGGGCCATGGTGTAGGGAGGGGGCTGGGTACCAAGTATGGATGAACCACTGCTGGGTCGTCGTACTGGGTGGGAAAGATGGCAAGGAAGAAGAGAAGTAAAGGTATGAATTGAGAAATCTTTTTTTTTAATGTATTTTTATTGATTTCAGAGAGGAAGGGAAAGAGAGAGTGATAGAAACATCAATGATGAGAGAGAATCATTGATTGGCTGCCTCCTGCACGCCCCCCACTGGGGATGGAGCATGCAACCAGGGGATGTGCCCTGACCGGGAATCGAACCCTGACCTCCTGGTTCACTGATTGATGCTCAACCACTGAGCCACACCAGCTGGGCTGAGAAATCTTGTTATAGATATTTTCTTACACATGGGAAACGGAATATGTGGCAGTTATTAAAAGTGTATCAAGTTAATGATGGAATTCCCACAGTACCTTGTACTTGATCCATAGGGTAGACCTGGATCGTTCGCCAGTAGAAATCCTTATGGACAGACTGGATTTCGTTGTCATCTGGATATACCTTACCTAATAATAGACAAACATGTAAATTGACTGTACCTTCGCTACGCCTATAGCCAATCAGAGTGACTATGCAAATTAACCCAAAAAAGGTGCCGGTTAATTTGCATACATAGGTGCCCAGGGCCTGTGTCCCAGGAACATCCTGGCACCCAGGTCACTGTGATGTAAGGCATGGTGCACGAGTGGACCCCCTGCGATCGATTGCAGGGAGCTGGGGGTCACTTCGGCATGGTGCAGGAGCGGACCCCCTGTGATCGATCGCAGGGATCTGGGGGTCGCTTCGGCCTGGTGCAGGAGTGGACCCCTTGCAATCGATCATATCTGAAAACAATAAGTTAGACACTTGGTGTTGGTTGAATTTGCATAGGCGCTTGGCTGACTCTAGGACAGTGGGGAATGGACAATTCTCTATTTTTCACAGGGATGTGAAGTGTTACAGCTCGTGGAGAAGATCTGGAATCATCTCCTGTGATCCCATAGCAATCCTGTGGGGTGGGAAAAGTAGCCCTAACATTATTCTTGAGGTTTCTTAGAGAGGATGAGTGACTTTCTCAGATTAACAATACTAATTTGGGATTTATCCCCAAGGGGATATTAAAAAAATATTTTTATTGATTTCAAAGAGGAAGGAAGAGGAAGAGAGAGGTAGAAATATCAATGATGAGACAATCATTGATTGGCTGCCTCCTGCAAGCCTGAATAAACACCTATCCTCCAGTGGAAGCCCCGTGAGTGAGTGACCTCGGTGAGGGCACACAGTTGACCTTTTCCTCTCCTCTCCTTACACTATCAGCTGCCTCCTGCTGTTTATGAAGATTAGTGACCACTCCTAGGGACCAGGGCTCTTGTTTCCCAAGGGCACATGCCTGGGTTGCTGGCTTGATATCCCCAATATGGGGCATGCCAGAGGCAGCCGATCAATGATTCTCTCTCATTATTGATGTTTCTCTCTCTCCCTTCCTCTCTGAAATCAATAAAAATATATATATTTTTAAAAATTCAGACATCTGCTCAAGTTCAGGATTTAAAATTCCTAGGCCATTGTTCTTTGTATAACAACCAGTTTACCTGAAGCCAACCCCACTTCTACTGAATCAGGCAAAGGTGTCAACAATGCTGTTGGTGAATGCCCCGCCCACACTCAGAGGTCACAAACACGCACAGTCATAACCAGGTCCTGACACGGTCGCGGGCTGTGTGTGCAGAGAAGATGGACCCCAGCTTCCTAGAGGAGGAGTCTTATCTATGAAAAGTCTGTATTCTCAGACCCGTGAATCAGTATCACCATGTAGTATTTCTTCCGCCCTAACAGGAGTTTTTCTGTAATGAGACAGGTGACCAGCCATAGAAAAAGCACTTGAAGGGTGAGAATGGACATAGTCAGGCATTATTTTAAGATATCCTTAAGGGAGACCCCTTTTTTCTTAGAGCTACAAATGTATATAAAACAGTAGGCAATTTTATACTTATATAACCTTTTATTTCTCTCACCTGTGGACATTACCTACTTTTGTCTGTGTCTAACCCTCTATCTATTTGATCATCTATCTGTCCCCATCATTTCACGAGCCTATTTCTCCACCTGTCATTGCTTGTTTAAAACACTGGCTATTGGTTGGTAATTAAGTAAAAACAAACACTACATTCTCATAATTGTTACCTCTGTGGAAGTAAATAAGTTGAGTGATAAGATAAAGATATCTCTTAACAGAAGAATTTTTGACAACATGGAAGGTAAAAAAGGAAATGCATTCCATGTCACCAACTGACACCTAGACACACATTCTAAGGACACGAATGGGAAACTATCACAGCAATGGAAGCAACATGCCCCAATTATCCTGAAAACAATAAACATTCCAGGATAAAACAGAGATAAGGTGGGCTAAACACAATGTCAATTTCCCTTTACTGCGTGAAATGCTTACCCACCTACACATCTCTACAATTCTGGATTCACTTAGGGCTTCTGTAATTCATGATTCTAATACATTTTTTAGAAAGTAAAAACGTACATGTCATGTTTTCCCAATGAGCATTTTTCTAAGAGCTGAGGGTGCCGAACATCACAGGACACTAGGTATTTACAACTCTACATGACAGCTGTCAGGAAAGGAATGAACACGCCGAGAAGACAGGGAGAGAAGTATCGCCTCGCCCACTGGAAGGGACAGCACGCCCTGGGCCCCCACGGACATACCTCCGAAACACGAAACCAGGTTCCCCATTCCAAGATTTGTCGCCACACAACTAGCAATGTCTCCTGCTAAACACTCAGCACAGAGAGTGGCCGTCAGGACCAGGCACCAGCTAGATATCACCCAGGACCATTGTGACAGGGCATCCCGGGCCTCCAGTGTGACGTCACAATGCACCCGTGGGCACAGCTGCTGGGCTCAGAGCCAGAGTTTCACATCCTGAAGGCCAGAGGCACCCAGCATTCCGCTCCGCCTTTGAGGACACGATGGATTGAAAAATGGCACAACCCCAAATACAGTCAATCGTGAGAATTTCAAGTTGAGAAAAAAATAAAGCAGACACATTCACTCTCCCACGCGAGTCTCAGACAATTCTTTTTCTCCAGCTATCTAAAGATTCCACTTGCAGCAGCCCCGGGGGCAAAGTTCCCCCCACTTCATCCGATAACAGTAATTTCACAAAGACCAATGACTTTTTTTTCTTTTTAATCCTCACCTGAGGATATTTTTCCATTTTAGAGAGCATGGAAGAGAGAGGGAAAGACAGAGAGAAATATCGATGTGAGAGAAACACATCAATTGGTTGCCTCCTGCAGGAGCCCTGACCAGGCCGGGGAGGAGCCTGCAACCGAGGTCCATGCCCTTGACTAAAATTGAATCTGGGACCCTTTGGTCCACAGGCCCAGACTCTATCCACTGAGCCACACCGGCTAGCGCTAGACCAGTGACTTTTAATCTTTTTATCTCAAAGAACGGCCAGCTCTGTCTCCTGTTTCCTGTCGCCCAAACCGATTTCCCAGGACTCTAGACCCTCCCCTGAGCCTGAGCCCTGTGCTTCCCATCTCAGGCTGTCACTCTTCTGTGTAAGAGGGACCCCACTCTCTCCTGCGGCTGCCCCAACCACTTCCATGGTGAACAGGCCCTTGTTGAGGGCTTGTTATATGCCAGATGGGTTTTCAGGCGCAAGGATCCAATAGTTAACTAGACACTCTTTGTCCTACAGAGAATAGATTTGTGGGAATTGAGTATTTTCCTTTTGAAAGGAAGAGGTGGACAGCATGATTTTATTGAAATGCTTTAGTGCAATGTTGGAAGAGCTTAAAATCTTATAGTCTAAACCAGTGGTCGGCAAACTCATTAGTCAACAGAGCCAAATATCAACAGTACAACAATTGAAATTTCTTTTGAGAGCCAAATTTTTAAACTTAAGCTTCTTCTAACGCCACTTCTTCAAAATAGACTCGCCTAGGCCGTGGTATTTTGTGGAAGAGCCACACTCAAGGGGCCAAAGAGAGGCTTGTGGCTCGCGAGCTGCAGTTTGCCGACCACTGCTTTGGGGGGTTAACGAATTAGATGTGCAAAGTCAGAGAGGTTCCTTATTGTGAAACGCATGCACTTAGATCTCACAACTTTAGAAGATTCAGCCCTAGCAGGTTTGGCTCAGTGGATAGAGCATGGGCCTTCGGACTGAAGGGTCCCAGGTTCTATTCTGGTCAAGGGCACATGCCCTGGTTGCTGGCTCGATATCCCCAATATGGGGCATGCCAGAGGCAGCTGATCAATGATTCTCTCTCATTATTGATGTTTCTCTCTCTCCCTTCCTCTCTGAAATCAATAAAAATATATTTAAAAAAAGAGATTCAGACATCTGCTCAAGTTCAGGATTTAAAATTCCTAGGCCATTGTTCTTTCTATAACAACCAATTTACCTGAAGCCATCCCCACTTTTAATGAATCAGGCAAAGGTGTCAACAATGCTGTTGGGGAATGCCCCGCCCACACTCAGAGGTCACAAACACGCACAGTCATAACCAGGTCCTGACACGGTCGCGGGCTGTGTGTGCAGAGAAGATGGACCCCAGCTTCCTAGAGGAGGAGTCTTATCTAGGAAAAGTCTGTATTCTCAGACCCGTGAATCAGTATCACCATGTAGTATTTCTTCCGCCCTAACAGGAGTTTTTCTGTAATGAGACAGGTGACCAGCCATAGAAAAAGCACTTGGAGGGTGAGAATGGACACAGCCAGGCATTATTTTAAGATATCCTTAAGGGAGACCCCTTTTTTCTTAAAGCTACAAATGTATATAAAACAGTAGGTAATTTTCTACTTATATAAAGTTTTATTTCTTTCACCTGTGGACGTTACCTACTTTTCTCTGTGTCTAACCCTCTATCTACTTGATCATCTATCTGTCCCCATCACTTCACGAGCCTATTTCTCCACCTGTCATTGCTTGTTTAAAACACTGGCTATTGGTTGGTAATTACGTAAAAACAAACACTACATTCTCACAATCGTTACCTCTGTGGAAGTAAATAAGTTGAGTGATAAGATAAAGATATCTCTGTAACAGAAGAATTTTTGACAACATGGAAGGTAGAAAAGGAAATGCGTTCCATGTCACCAACTGACACCTAGACACACATTCTAAGGACACGAATGGGAAAAGATCACAGCAATGGAAGCAACATGCCCCAATTATCCTGAAAACAATAAACATTCCAGGATAAAACAGAGATAAGGTGGGCTAAACACAATGTTAATTTCCCTTAACTGCGTGAAATGCTTACCTACCTACACATCTCTACAATTCTGGATTCACTTAAGGCTTCTGTAATTCATGATTTTAATACATTTTTGAGAAAGTAAAAACGTACATGTCATGTTTTCCCAATGAGCATTTTTCTAAGAGCCGAGGGTCCCGAACATCGCAGGACACTAGGTATTTACAACTCTACATGACAGCTGTCAGGAAAGGAATGAACACGCCGAGAAGACAGGGAGAGAAGTATCGCCTCGCCCATTAGAAGGGACAGCACGCCCTGGGCCCCCACGGACATACCTCCGAAACACGAAACAAGGTTCCCCATTCCAAGATTTGTCGCCACACAACTAGCAATGTCTCCTGCTAAACACTCAGCACAGAGAGTGGCCGTCAGGACCAGGCACCAGCTAGATATCACCCAGGACCATTGTGACAGAGCCTCCCGGGCCTCCAGTGTGACGTCACAATGCACCCGTGGGCACAGCTGCTGTGGCTCAGAGCCAGAGTTTCACATCCTGAAGGCCAGAGGCACCCAGCATTCCTCTCTGCCTTTGAGGACAAGATGGATTGAAAAATGACACAACCCCAATACAGTCAATCGTAGAATTTCAAGTTGAGAAAAAATAAAGCAGACACATTCACTCTCCCATGCGAGTCTCAGACAATTCTTTTTCTCCAGCTATCTAAAGATTCCACTTCCAGCAGCCACGGGGGCAAAGTACCCCCCACTTCATCCGATAACAGTAATTTCACAAAGACCAACGACTTTTTTTTTTCTTAATCCTCACCTGAGGATATTTTTCCATTTTAGAGAGCATGGAAGAGAGAGGGAAAGACAGAGAGAAATATCGATGTGAGAGAAACACATCAATTGGTTGCCTCCTGCAGGAGCCCTGACCAGGCCGGGGAGGATCCTGCAACCGAGGTCCATGCCCTTGATTGAAATTGAATCTGGGACACTTCGGTCCACAGGCCCAGACTCTATCCACTGAGCCAAACCGGCTAGCGCTAGACCAGTGACTTTTAATCTTTTTATCTCAAAGAACGGCCAGCTCTGTCTCCTGTTTCCTGTCGCCCAAACCGATTTCCCAGGACTCCAGAGCCTCCCCCAGCCTGAGCCCTGTGCTTCCCATCTCAGGCTGTCACTCTTCTGTGTAAGAGGGACCCCACTCTCTCCTGCGGCTGCCCCAACCACTTCCATGCTGAACAGGCCCTTGTTGAGGGCTTGTTATATGCCAGGTGGGTTTTCAAGCGCAAGGATCCAACAGTGAACTAGACACTCTTTGCCCTACAGAGAATAGATTTGTGGGAATTGAGTACTTTTTTCTTTTGAAAGGAAGAGGTGGACAGCATGATTTTATTGAAATGCTTTAGTGCAATGTTGGAGGAGCCTAAAATCTTATATTCTAAACCAGTGGTCGGCAAACTCATTAGTCAACAGAGCCAAATATCAACAGGACAACGATTGAAATTTCTTTTGAGAGCCAAATTTTTAAACTTAAGCTTCTTCTAACGCCACTTCTTCAAAATAGACTCGCCTAGGCCGTGGTATTTTGTGGAAGAGCCACACTCAAGGGGCCAAAGAGCCGCTTGTGGCTCGCAAGCCGCAGTTTGCCGACCACTGCTTTGGGGGGTTAACGAATTAGATGTGCAAAGTCAGAGAGGTTCCTTATTGTGAAACGCATGCACTTAGATCTCACAACTTTAGAAGATTCAGCCCTAGCAGGTTTGGCTCAGTGGATAGAGCATGGGCCTTCGGACTGAAGGGTCCCAGGTTCTATTCTGGTCAAGGGCACATGCCCTGGTTGCTGGCTCGATATCCCCAATATGGGGCGTGCCAGAGGCAGCCGATCAATGATTCTCTCTCATTATTGATGTTTCTCTCTCTCCCTTCCTCTCTGAAATCAATAAAAATATATTTAAAAAAAGAGATTCAGACATCTGCTCAAGTTCAGGATTTAAAATTCCTAGGCCATTGTTCTTTCTGTAACAACCAATTTACCTGAAGCCAACCCCACTTTTAATGAATCAGGCAAAGGTGTCAACAATGCTGTTGGTGAATGCCCCGCCCACACTCAGAGGTCACAAACACGCACAGTCATAACCAGGTCCTGACACGGTCGCGGGCTGTGTGTGCAGAGAAGATGGACCCCAGCTTCCTAGAGGAGGAGTCTTATCTATGAAAAGTCTGTATTCTCAGACCCGTGAATCAGTATCACCATGTAGTATTTCTTCCGCCCAAAGAGGAGTTTTTCTGTAATGAGACAGGTGACCAGCCATAGAAAAAGCACTTGAAGGGTGAGAATGGACACAGCCAGGCATTATTTTAAGATATCCTTAAGGGAGACCCCTTTTTTCTTAAAGCTACAAATGTATATAAAACAGTAGGCAATTTTCTACTTATATAACCTTTTATTTCTCTCACCTGTGGACATTACCTACTTTTCTCTATCTGTGTCTAACCCTCTATCTACTTGATTATCTATCTGTCCCCATCATTTCACGAGCCTATTTCTCCACCTGTCATTGCTTGTTTAAAACACTGGCTATTGGTTGGTAAGTAAAAACAAACACTACATTCTCATAATTGTTACCTCTGTGGAAGTAAATAAGTTGAGTGATAAGATAAAGATATCTCTTAACAGAAGAATTTTTGACAACATGGAAGGTAGAAAAGGAAATGCATTCCATGTCACCAACTGACACCTAGACACACATTCTAAGTACTATCACAGCAATGGAAGCAACATGCCCCAATTATCCTGAAAACAATAAACATTCCAGGTTCAAACAGAGATAAGGTGGGCTAAACACAATGTCAATTTCCCTTTACTGCGTGAAATGCTTACCCACCTACACATCTCTACAATTCTGGATTCACTTAGGGCTTCTGTAATTCATGATTCTAATACATTTTTTAGAAAGTAAAAACGTACATGTCATGTTTTCCCAATGAGCATTTTTCTAAGAGCTGAGGGTGCCGAACATCGCAGGACACTAGGTATTTACAACTCTACACGACAGCTGTCAGGAAAGGAATGAACATGCTGAGAAGACAGGGAGAGAAGTATCGCCTCGCCCATTAGAAGGGACAGCACGCCCTGGGCCCCCACGGACATACCTCCGAAACACAAAACAAGGTTCCCCATTCCAAGATTTGTCGCCACACAACTAGCAATGTCTCCTGCTAAACACTCAGCACAGAGAGTGGCCGTCAGGACCAGGCACCAGCTAGATATCACCCAGGACCATTGTGACAGAGCCTCCCGGGCCTCCAGTGTGACGTCACAATGCACCCGTGGGCACAGCTGCTGAGGCTCAGAGCCAGAGTTTCACATCCTGAAGGCCAGAGGCACCCAGCATTCCGCTCCGCCTTTGAGGACAAGATGGATTGAAAAATGGCACAACCCCCAATACAGTCAATCGTGAGAATTTCAAGTTGAGAAAAAATAAAGCAGACACATTCACTCTCCCATGCGAGTCTCAGACAATTCTTTTTCTCCAGCTATCTAAAGATTCCACTTCCAGCAGCCACGGGGGCAAAGGACCCCCCACTTTGTCTTGGTCTGATAACAGTCGTTTCACAAAGACCAACGACTTTTAATCTTTTCATCTCAAAGAACGGCCAGCTCTGTCTCCTGTTTCCTGTCGCCCAAACCGATTTCTCAGGACTCCAGACCCTCCCCTGAGCCTGAGCCCTGTGCTTCCCATCTCAGGCTGTCATTCTTCTGTGTAATTGGGACCCCACTCTCTCCTGCGGCTGCCCCAACCACTTCCATGGTGAACAGGCCCTTGTTGAGGGCTTGCTATTTGCCAGGCGGGTTTTCAGGAGGCCCAAGAATAATTACCGGTGGGAGATAATAAGCCCAATCATGTTTAATGGACTTTGAAAATTATTTGACCAGTGTGTTATTTTACTTGCAGCATTTTAAGTGACCTTCAAACTTGCACCTCATTTCAAAGGGCCCAGCAAACCAGCCCTGGTCTATTGCTGACTCCCAGGGTCCTCTCTAGGACGCCACGGAATCCAAACGCTCTCCTTTCTCTCTACATTGAGAGTTCTGTTCTCCAACAGAGATCTGAAACCTAAATAGGTTGCCTCCTATTTTAATGTATTAATGTAGCAAACATTTATTGAGGAGCCAGTGAGTCACTTAGCTAAGGGTTATAGAGAATGAAAAATGAATCAGGTGGAGGTATTTTTGTCATTAACTAGGAAACACATATATTACCTGTCACACGAAAATTATAGTTAAAATATAAGGTGAGTTCAATGAGAGAGGCTAATTTGACCTGGGAATATCAAGGTGAGCCTGAAGGGGAAGATTACATAGGAACAGAGTTTAATTGATGGATAGAATTTGAAAATTTGGGAATGAAGGTGGTATTAGAGGGAAAATCGAGGAGAGGTTAAGAGGTATCGAAATAGCAAGAATCTAAGAAATAGCAAGAATATAAGAAAAATGGCATTCATTTTTTTTTATTAACCAAAGAACTTATGCATACCTAGGCCTTGCCCATGGACACAGACAATAGGTTGGTGAAGGTCTGGGGTGGGGCAGGACCTAGGTAGAGGGGGTCAATGGGGAAAAAGAGGGGGGACAACTGTGATACTCTCAACAGTAAAGATAAAAATTTAGGCAGGGAAAAAGGGAGCTAGGGTTAGTACTAGAACATATTTGCACACACAGCGCCGGGTCTCAGGGAATTTGCCATCAGTCAGGTGGATAAGACAAGTACCAAGATAATTCTAGAACCTTATTCTAAAGCAGAAAAGAACAACAGAACATTTAAATTCTACATTAGACACCAACCCATTATTGTTTGTTGTTGTTGATCTTTTATTTTTATTAAATACTAGAGGCCTGGTGCACAGCATTCATGCACTGGTGGTGGTAGGGGGCGTCCCTCAGTCCAGCCTGCGTCCTCTCACAGTCTGGGACCCCTTGGGGGATGTCCGCCTGCCACAGAGGTGGGAAAGGCTCCTGTCACCGCAGCTGCGCTCGCCAGCCATGAGCCCAGCTTCTGGCTGAGGCTCCTCCTGTGGGAGCGCACTGACCACCAGGGGGCAGCTCCTACATTGAGCTTCTGCCCTCTGGTGGTCAGTGTGCATCATAGCAACCGGTTGTTCTGCTGTTCAGTTGATTTGCATATTACGGTTTTTATTATCCTATATAATAAAGAGCTAATATGCTAATTAGACCGAGCAGCAGAACAATTGTCCGGATGAAGCCAGGGCTGCAAGGACCAGCCGGGGCTACGAGGGGCTGCGAGGGCTGAACCCCTTGCACGAATTTCGTGCATCAGGCCTCTAGTATAGTATATTGAGGTTGACCTTGGTTAATGAGATTATATAGGTCTCAAGTGTACATTGCTATGATACATAATCATATATTGCATTGTGTGCCCACCCTTCAAATTCAGATTATCTCCCATTACCATATATTCGGTCCCCTTTACACCTGACTGGTACCTCGTACTCACTTTGTCCTTGCTTGTTTTATATTACTGTGTGTATGCTGTTTGGCCTCTCTGCGTCTCGTTGCTTCATCGTACATAAAAATTTCTTTATACGTTATCTAAGGTCTCATTCATCTCTATTTTCTTATCCTAAAAGAAAATAAGAATTTATCTCTTTATTCTGATTTTTATAAATTCTATCAGTGTGTTATCAAAATGGTTGCTCTCCATTGATTAGACTGTGTGCATGTGTGTTCCTTTGTGTGCATTTAAGGACTAACTATTTCTTGGTGCCCCCCCCCCCCCAAGTAACAAAGGATGGAAAAGTACTTCTAAATTTTGGATTTCAAAATTGGGGGTGTGTGACATGAGAGAGAAATCTCCACAGAGTGCACTGATGGGAAGAACCAGCAAGAATCGGATTCACTGCAGCCCTGAGAACGGTCCGTAGTTGGTAAACTGAGCTTCCTGCGTTTCCTCTCGAAATGGACTGAGTCTCAGATTGCTTACCCTGCCCCGGCTGCTCAGTCTGACTGCCTGGTTTTCATTCTGCGGGACAAAGCCAGCTCTGTGCGCTGAAGGATGGGAGACAGATTCCACAGATGCTCCTCTGAGAGTGAGAAGGTCCCACACCCAGGAGATGGAGCCACCGAAGCCGTGACATTAACAACTCCGTGTTTTCACTGCCAGGAGTATTTCATTTCACCGTAACTGACAAGAGGAATTTTTATCACTGGTTCTCACAAGAAAGGTAATGTCATATGATCCCTCTCTGCTGTGATTTAGGAAAAATAAAACTGATATGAATGCAATTGCTCATAAGTGTGTGTGTGTGTGTGTGTGTGTGTGTGTGTGTGTGTGTGTGTACAGGAGGCTGAATGTCATCAGTATGTGTGTGTGTATGCATGCCCACATACATGTGTGTTACAGTCACCCTTAATTTTCCCTTGGAATAATAGTTGCAGAGAGAACCCCAAACCATAAACACTTTAACAAGCCTTTTTGCCCTTCCTAAGCCAATTCCCAGCCTTATTAATCCACTTTGCCCCATTACACAACTCACAAGTGGCCACCGAGAGTTATAGGGCGACAGAAGCCGGAGTCATAATGAGCATGGGAAGCATCTCTTAGAAGTGAGTGCCTTTGAGATTAATTAACGAAAAAGTTTTCTTCTCAATGATTTCCTCAGAGAAATCTTCTAGGTTGATGCAAGTGGTAAGAAAAGTTATGCAGCCCTGGTCGGTGTGACTCAGTGAGTTGGAGCATCATCCCATACACATGGTCAGGGCATATACCTGGGTTGTGGGTTCGATCCCCAGTGAGGGTGGATGTGTCAGGCAACTAATCGATGTTTCTGTCTCTCTCTCTCTCTCAAAACAATTTTTTTAAAGTTATGGAAATGCGTTTCTTATCTGGAGTTTACCAATGTCTACTTTGAGAAGCAAGGTGTTCATAGGAAAGCACATAGAAAGTGCATGCTGCCCTAACCGGTTTGGTTCAGTGGATAGAGCGTCGGCCTGAGGACTGAAAGGTCCCAGGTTCGATTCCAGTCAAGGGCATGTACCCTGGTTGCGGACACATCCCCAGTAGGGGGTGTGCAGGAGGCAGCTGATCAATGTTTCTCTCTCATCGATGTTTCTAACTCTCTATCCCTCTCCCTTCTTCTCTGTAAAAAATCAATAAAATATATTTAAAAAAAAAGAAAAAAAGAAAGTGCATGCTGTTACCAGTAGCACAGACCATGCACTGCACGTGAGAGGTGTCAGAGCAGACCTGGGCGTGGCAGTGTGTTAGCGAGCACACATAGAACAACCATAGCACCACCAACTGGGTGTCTTAAACAATGGGCATCTATGTTCTCACAGTTCTGGAGGCCAGAAGGCTGAGATCAAGGTGTCAGAAAGGTCGGTTTTCGCTAAAGGGACAAGGGAAGGACCTGTTTCAGCCTCTGGGCTTGTACGTGGCCACCTCTTGCTGCCTCCTCCTATGGCCATTCCCCTGCAGGCGTATCTCTGGGATCATTTTGTGTGCCCAGATTCCCTCTGCTTTAAGGACACCGATCACATTGGATGAGGGCTCACCCTAAGACCCTCTGGTAATTTAGTCATCTCCATCAAGACCCAATTTCCAAACACAGTCACATTCTGAGGCCCTGGGGGTGAGGGCTTAACATATACATTTTGAGGGTGCCGTTCGGCCGATAACAGAGAGTAAGACAAACTCAGGACTAAATGCTAGCTAGAGCACGCACTACATCTATGATTTTGAGCAAGTTGCAAGCTCTCAATCACATTTTTCTAAACCGTGAAATAAGGAAATAATAGTAAAGCATTCACCTCACAGGGTTATCATGGCAATGACATGAGGTAGGAATGCAAAGGACCTAGCACAGTGATTAACACATGGCAAATGCTCTGTAAAATCTCAGCAAATCACAGCATAATTTTAGATTTTTGTACCATTTCCTGACAGTAGTTTTAGTTTGTCCTTTTTCATCTACAGTTATCTATACTAATACTAGGTATACCGGTTCATACTGTGGATTTTTTTCACTAGATGGAGTTACACATATGTTGATATATATGCGATTTGATATGTATGCTATTTTATTGTATTGACAACAAGCTTCAAAACTTCATATGTCAAATTTGCTGAAGGTATTCACATCAGAGATATTTTTATGCTTAAAAATGTTGAATTTCATGCAAAAAAAAAAGAGCATGTGAGGGAAGTTTTAATACATTATTTTGAAGAAAAGTGCTGCTGAAAGTTATCGTATACTTCGAGCAGCTTATGGTGAACATGCTCCATCTCAAGATACTTGTGAACACTGGTTTAAATGCTTTAAAAGTGATGATTTCGATGCGAAAGACAAAGAACGTCCAGGTCAACCAAAAAAGTTTGAAGACCAACAATTACAAGCATTATTGGATGAAGATGCATGTCACACTCAAAAACAACTTGCAGAAAGATTAAACGTTGCTCTGAAAATAATTTCCGATCGTTTACAAGCAATGGGAAAGATTTAAAGGAAGGAAAATGGGTGCCACATCAACTGAACGAAAGACAAATGGAAAACCGAAAAGTCATCAGTAAAATGTTGCTTCAACGCCATGAAAGTCTTTTTTGCATCGAATTGTGACTGGCAATGAAAAGTGGATTTATTTTGAGAATCCCAAACACACAAAATCATGGGTTAATCCAGGTCAACCATCAACATCGACTGCAAGGCCAAATCGCTTAGGAAAGAAGACACTGCTCTGCGTTTGGGGGGATCAGGAAGGTGTGGTGTATTATGAGCTTCTAAAATGAGGTGAAACCGTTAATACTGATCGCTACCGACAACAAATAATCAATCTGAACCACGCTTTGATCGTAAAATGGCCAGAATGGGCCAGAAGACATGGCAAAGTAATTTTGCTTCATGACGCACCATCACACACTTCAAAACCAGTTAAAGACACGTTAAAAGATCTTGCCTGGGAAGTATTAGCCCACACGCCATATTCACCAGACCTTGCTCCTTCAGATGACCACTTGTTCTGATCAATGGCACACACTTTCTGAACAGCACTTCAAAATGTACAAAGAAGTGGAAAATTGAGTCTCTGAATGGTCTGCCTCAAAACAAGAAAAGTTCTATTGGGACGGTATCCACAAATTACCTGAAAGATGGGGAAATGTGTAGCTAGCGCTGGACATTACTTTGAATAAAGCACTTTTGATGTTTCTCTTAAAATTATCATGTTTTCTTTGATTACAAATCCACATTTCTAACCGGTTAATAGCTAATCCTCATACTGGTTAAAAATGCTGCAGTGAACATAGGGGTGCATATAACTTTGTGAATAAATGTTTCCACATTTTTCAGATAGATACTCAGAAGAGGGGTTGCTGAGTCATTCTCTTAGCTTTGAATAATTGTTTTTTTTTGGGGGGGGGGGGAGGCGAAGTCCATATTCTTGAGCAAAACAATTGCAAACCAAGCGACTACAAACATTAATTCTGACTAGTGTGTTCATTCATTTCAATTAATTTGCTTTAGAACAAATGAGCAGTGTGCCAGGGAGCGCAGGGAATAAACAGAAACGGCATCTACGGTGAACACTCCCTGGAAAGCTTCCGTTCACACTCCCTCAGTGCCGCGTGGGGAGCCTTTATCTCAGCTACACTTTCTGCGTCCAGCCCACAGGCTTCCACTTGAGATGCCCACATCATAGTCTCTCTCTCTGGGGGCTGTAGGTGGGACAAAATGCAGAGGTGAAACTCAGAACAGGCATTGGTTGTGTAACAAACACAGGGTGGAGCAAAAAGAAAGGGGTCAGGGACTAGAATGGTAGGTTGCAGAATGCGTTGCAGTGAACAGAGCAGCCTTTTAAGGAAACTAGACTCCGCCCGGGGTCAGGTATCCTATGCGGATGCACTCTGAGACCATATTTGAATCCAGTGTCTCCGGTAATGCTGCCGCTCTAGCCCACTCTGCTCAGAACATACTCTGAATCTCGGCTTCAATATGTTTGTACTTCTCTGTCACCCCCCCACCCCCCCGCCCCACCGCAACCCCAGGCTTGGGCCTTAAGCCCCCGTCTATGTTCCAGGCCTGAGATTAAACATGCTGCTAGATGATCTACCTGGTTTGGGATTATGCCCATTGATTTTCTCCCCCACCAAAATTTTTTTTCTAATATCGTCCCTTTATGTCCAGAACACAGAAAAGTTTCATTCCACCATGAGACCCCACTGGGGCCACGCCTGACATTCTGGGCCCCTACATAGGCGGAAAGGAAGCTCAGATACTCCCTGACGACAGGAATGCTCCCCACATCTCTCAGAAACCCGGAAGCGAGCAGAGAAGCCAATTTGTTTAAGGAGACAGAGTCATTTTGTGCAAGGCGAATCTCCAATTCAGGGACAAACTGCCACACGGAAGGAAGAACTCTGAAAACGGGTCAAGTTAATTTAAAAAAATATTTTTATTGATTTCAGAAAGGAAGGGAGAAGGAGAGAGAGAGAGGAACATCAATGCTGAGATGATTGGTTGCCTCCTGTATGCCCCCCACGGGGGTCCAGCCCATAACCCAGGCATGTGCCCTTGACCAGAATTGAAAACGGGACCCTTCAGTCCGCAGGCCGACACTCTGTCCACTGAGCCAAACTGGCTAGAGCCAGGTCAAATTAATTTTTTTTTTACAAGAATGTTCACTCACAGATGGCATATAGTTGAGATACCCATTGAAGGAATTATGTCTCATCCCCACCACTCCCCAAAAAACAAAAGATTGAGAAGCATGTTGCTTTTCCCTATAAAACATTTCTCCCTGCAAAAGCCATTCTTCACGGGGTATGTGTGTGGGCGGAAGACAGAACAAACAAAAGCTTTCAACCCTCAACACGTCCACAGCCCCAGAAAAATATACTCCATATTTCCTGCCATAGTTCACATCTTTATCATGGGATGTCAGTTGCACATTTGTTTCTTTTCTCAGGAAGACTGTGATTCACTCTGGGAGGATCACCTCTTCTTCATCTTTGCATTCCCCACCTGTATGTAGCACAAAGTTATTCACCAAATGACATCTGTCTGAGTGAACATGAAAAGGAATTGGATAGCATCTTTTATTCTGAAAAAGTGTTCTATTTGGACCATCTGAGCAGCTCCCACCAGCAAATTAAGGAATGGGAAGAGATCTTCAAGTGGACTTAGGCTCCAGCAGGGATCCACTACATGTGAAATAACTGGAGATGCATTGCCACCTTCTTCTTCAATTTCTCATTTCCTGAGAAACAAGGAGAATCAGCGCTGAGAAGGCTTTGAGGCAGGTAGGCCAAGCGACAGGAAGAGTCCGTCTCCCCTGCAGGAGCATGTGCTGGCTCCCCACACTGGCTGGAGGCACAGACACAGCAGTGCTGGTGGGCCTGGCAGGGTCCTGGGTTGCTACTGATTCTGAGAAGGACAGACAAACTGGTCTCCACCCCTGTCCCTTCCTTTCCCATCATCCTCCTCTCAGTTTCCTTCCCTCTCCACTTCACTGTTAGAATAAATTGCAATAGTGACTACATGCCTCAGGTGTGCTAGGATCCTCAATGAATTCCAGTCATAGAAACAATAGGGCACTGCACTGAAACAGCCCGTTATTGTTCTTCTTAGCGTATTTCAGCCAAAAGAAAAAGAGGGAGAGAAAGAGAGAGAGAGAGAGAGAGAGAGAGAGAGAGAGAGAGAGAGAGAGAGAGAGAGAGAGAAAGGAATGGGGAACAATGTCACACTTTTCAATGACACAGAAACCAAAGACACAAACAATGACGCCTTGAACCCAGAATGGTGCCCTGGTTGTACTGAGAAACGCAAAGCCAAGTCCAGATTTTCTAATGTGGCATCAGACCACAGTCACTGCTCCACGAATTGCCCCACCTGCCCTTCCCACATGCTCATTGACATGCTGACCTTCTACATGTAAATAAACTTGGTACAGCCAGGGCCTACTTCCAAGTCAAAACCCAACAGATAGAATTTCTAGGTGACAACAGGCCACCAGTACCTTGGATTCACTCAGAAGAAACGTGCCTTAGGTCCCTGATAGACGTCATTCTGTTTACACAACTCCATTTCTTTCAACAATTTCCAGACCAATAAAATGAGGGTTTATTCAGTTCAGGCATTTGAGGAGATAATCAATGCAGCCAAGATAGAGTGTCAGGGTGAGGGGGACAAAGAAGAGAATAAAGGGGTGTAGGTGAATGAAGAAAATAAAGGAGAAGCAGAAGGTGCAGGTTACTCTGCCTACTGAGGCAGGCTCCTTTCTCCGTCACCAGCAATATGATGTCCTCGAGAAAGCACAGGCCCCAGACTCAGAAAACCAGCCCTCGGGGCTTCATTCTGCCATCACTCCTTACATATGCTTCACGTTCAACCCACTTGAACTCTTTGAATCCTTGGAGGCAATCATAATATATGCATTTTCCCATTAAAAAATAATACTTGTGAGAAGCATATAAAAATAGTTTATAAGTTGCAAGTGCACTTCCATTGTTGGCTACTCTTCTTTCACGACAACTGCTCAGGAAGAAAGCCCAGTTGATGTAGGACTTTCCTCAGAGACGATTTTACCTCCTTATTCCTGAGGCTGTAGATCAAGGGGTTCAGCATGGGGGTGACCAGGTTATTCAGGACCTGCACCGTTGCATCCAGCCAGGGGCTTGGCGTTGGCCGTAAGTAGATGAGGACCACCGGCATGTAGAAAAGCAGGATGGCAGTGAGGTGGGCGCTGCAGGTGGAGAAGGCATGGCGCTGGCCCTCGGTGGAGCGGATCTGCAGGATGGAGTAGACAATGCGACTGTAGGAGGTGAGGATGAGGAGAAAGCAGCTGAGGGGCATGAGGCCCACACTGATGAACCCCACCATCTCCAGGCCTGCGGTGTCCGCACAAGCCAGCTTCAGCATCACGGGGATGTCGCAGAAGAAGTAGTCCACCTCATTGGGGCCGCAGTAGGGTAACTGGAAGGTGAGCGTGGTTAGGAAGGTGGCCTGCACACAGCCAAAAAGCGAGGTCCCCGAGGCCAGGATGGCACACACTCTGGGGCTCATGATCACCTGGTAGCGCAGAGGGTGACAGATGGCCACAAAGCGGTCATAGGCCATCACCGTGTACAGGAAGCACTCAGTGCAGCCCAGGAAATGGTAGAAGAAGAGCTGGGACACACAGCCTGCATAGGAGATGGCCCGGCTGTACCCTGAGAGGTAGAAGAGCATCTTGGGGGAACTCACAGAAGGGAAAAATATGTCACACACAGACAGTTCACACAGGAAGAAATACATGGGAGTGTGCAGTCGAGCGGAGGAGCCAATGGCCAGCAGGATGAGCAGGTTTCCCACAAGAGTGAAGACGTAGAAGGTCAAAAACAGGACAAAGAGCATGGTCTCCAGGTCCTCTGTGTGTGGGATGCCCAGCAGGATGAACTCGGTCACCACTGAGGCATTCCTCATGGCTGGGCTCAGGCCAGGCCCAGGAAAGGGACTCGAGACACCGAAGTCTGAACGCCCATAGCAAATTATCAAGCCATTTGGCTGTGTTTTTAACAAGTGGAACCCAGCCCCCTTAGGAATGGCAATGTCTGTATAAAACTTGGAGTTAGTGAGAGATGCTTATGTTAGAGCCACAGTCTATCCAACCCTGGAAGGAATGTTTATGTGGAGGCAGGTGGTTGTCTTTGATGACAAGGCCAGGGGTTTAAAGGTATATTCAAAACATCCTCCTGTTAAGTGGGAAACCTTTTAACAGTTCTTTAATTCTGGATTTACTCTCTTTAGGCATATTTCTATTTTGAACTCTCACAATATCTTTAAGCAACGAAGTCACACGCTTTAATACCCTTTGGAAAATGTCAGGAAAAGAAATGGCATTAGAAATCAGAACACTTCATTTAAAACCTGGTTTTGTCACTTATTAGCTATATTCCTTTAAATAATTCACACAACATTTTTACAGACATAGTTCTATTACCTACAAAATAAAAATCATAATGATCATAAAACAACAAAAATACCCTAGTACAATAGCAAAGATTCTGAAATGTCTGTGAAAGTATTTGGCAAAAAAAAAAAAAAAGCAAATGAAAAGAGTTCCTTTCTTTTATGAATCTTAAAAGTTATTCCTTACGTGCTTTCCTTTAATGCTGGTAGTGCATCTATTACTTGCTAATAGATGCCTTATTAAACAACACTATTGAATAGACTTGGAACGTATCGTTTCCAGATTATATCCTCCCAGAACTGGGAGGTGTAATATTTCCAAATGTATCAGCAGATGTTGCTCTGGTTTTTCTGGTCCTTTTAACATTTTCTAAGAGCATTTGAGGCAAATTGGAAATGCTACGTAAGAGAAATAGTAGCAGCAAGGAAGGCACCGAATTCATGTTCCTGTGATGAAGAAAGAAATACAGGGACCCATAGGCAGAAGGTCAAAGAACAGCTCTAATGAGGAAGATTCAGCAAGTCAAGAGCAGGACAGAGGGTCTGGCAGCACAGAGACTTCCTCTTCTGATAACACATGCTCATACTAATACTAATACTAATACTAATACTAATACTAATACTAATACTAAATACTAATACTAATGCTACATAGGTGCATGTATTGATATGTATGTTATTTAATGACTATTTGCTGTATACAAAGGATTCGGCTTAACACTTTAAAAAATATGACCTGTTTTTTTAAATAATCCTGTATGAAGAAACTATTAGTACTATTGCCATCTACCAATCAGGAAACAACACCTACAAAAAGGAAGCAAGTTGCCTGCATTTACCAAGCAAGTCTGAGACACAGCGAAGACAAATCTTTTTCATGCTATTGTCCATGCCCTTCACCACCAGGAACATTGCCTTCTGTTTGCCTGTCTTTTCCAGGACAGCCTGTGCCATCGGCAGGCAAGGATACCCTTCTAGATGGGTTCGCAACATCATTTCAGACTGAGGCAGGAAACGGATTCTATTTTACTTCTTCCCGGTCGTTTCCACTCACGACGTTAGAGCACATCCAGTTAACATCTTCTTTAGTTTTTAAAAACACACAACGAGCTTATGTCTTACCTTTGACACTCTACCGGAATATCAACCCCCATGTGGGAACTGGAAGTGAAAGAGACACATTCCGCATGGGGATTCCAATCATAAGCTGTGGCAGGTGCCACTTAAACACGTATCTAAATAGAATGGCCACGCCAAAATGAGGGACTCACCTACGGCCCTAGAACTGAGCGAAAGCCACGGTGGCCGAGAGAAACAATGGCATTATGGAGGAGCAATGCTGTGACCACGGCCTTCTTGTTACTAATTCTAGCCACACGGGAGCACTCTCTCTGAGCCGTGCAAATGTCTCTTCAATCGGGAGCATCTGTCCCCAGGTCAGCAAAGGCTGTCAGAGGTCTGTGGTCCTTGCCTGTAATCAGACATCTTGATACTGGATGATTCTACAGGAAGGCCATTTTAGGAAAAAGAAGTCAGCAAGGACCAGGAAGGACCCTGGGTGTGGAGCTGGAGCTCATCGTGATATAAGGGCAGCAGTGTGGACACGCTCACAGTCTACCTGGGAGCACAGTCCAGTTTTCCAAAGTGCGGTTTTGAGGCCTGACAGTTACTGCTTCTCGGCAGAGCAGAGTGCTCTGGCTAACGGCGCCTCAGGTCTCCTATTTATAAAGAACCGAGTCTCCTAGGGTTTGCACCATCAAGACCTGCACATACTCTCCTTGGATTGCTTCCTTGGAAGTTTTCTCAAACCCCCTTAAGCCTTACTTTCCACTCATCGATGGCTCTAAGGGAGCAATTAGTTTGTGAAACTAATTCATCATCTAGTTATACGATAATAGTAATGAGATCATCAAAAAGGGTGCAATAAAGTGGGCTATATCTGTATCTCTCCAAGATAGTTTGCATGGTAGAAGCAGCTCCAATGCTATTCTTAGGTCACCTGCAGTGCTTTTTTGTGTGTTTAGGGGGTGATCAGGCTGGCAAGCAGAAGCGGGTAGGGGCAATCAGGCAAGCAGGCAGCCGAGCGGTTGGGAGCCAGCAGTCCTGGATTGTGAGAGGGATGTCCAACTGCCCGTTTAGGCCCAATCCTGTCCGGTGGGTTTACGACTAAATGGGCAGTCGGATCCCTCGAGGGGTCCCAGATTGGAGAGGGTGCAGGCTGGGCTGAGGGACGCTCCCCACCCCCACACGAATTTCGTGCACTGGGCCTCTAGCTTAAAAATAAATCATGTATATGACTCCATAGTAATTACAAATGATAACCGTTAAAATCCCAAAACTGTTATGAACACATTAAACATTTTTTTAAATTTATTTTTATTGATTTCAGAAGGGAAGGGAGAAGGAGAGATAGAAACATCAATGATGTGAGAGAATCATTGATTGGTTGCCTCCTGCACACCCGCAATTGGGATGAAGCCCATAATCCAGGCATGTGCCCTTGTCCAGAATCAAACCTGGATCCTTCAGTCCACAGGCCGACACTCTATCAACTGAGCCAAACTGGCCAGGGTTGGGTCAAATTAATTTTATTTTTCTTACAAGAATTTTATTTTTTTCACAGATAACACATAGTTGAGATACCCATTCAAGGAATTATGTCTCATCACCACCACCCCAAAAAACAAAAGACTGAGAAGCATGTTGCTTCTCCCTGTAAATCATTTCTCCCTGCAAAAGCCATTCTTCATGGGGTATGTGTGTGGGCGGAAGACAGAACAAACAAAAGCCTTCAACCCTCAACACCTCTTTTGTGAGGTCCCTCCACAGCCCGGAAAAATATACTCCATATTTCCTGCCATAGTTCACATCTTTATCATGGGATGTCAGTTGCACATTTGTTTCTTTTCTCAGGCAGACTATGACTCACTCTGGGAGGATCAACTCTTCTTCGTCTTTGCATTCCCCACCTGTAGCCCAAAGTTATTTACCAAATAATATCAGTCTGAGTGAAAATGAAAAGGAATTGGATCGCATCTTTTATTCTTAAAAACTGTTCTATTTGGACCATCTGAGTAGCTCCCACCAGGAAATTAAGGAATGGGAAGAGATCTTCAAGTGGACTTAGGCTCCAGCAGGGATCCACTACATGTGAAATAATTGGAGATGCATTGCCACCTTCTTCTTCAATTTCTCATTTCCTGAGAAACAAGGAGAATCAGCGCTGAGAAGGCTTTGAGGCAGGTAGGCCAAGCGACAGGAAGAGTCCGTCTCCCCTGCAGGAGCATGTGCTGGCTCCCCACACTGGCTGGAGGCACAGACACAGCAGTGCTGGTGGGCCTGGCAGGGTCCTGGGTTGCTCTCTGATTCTGAGAAGGACAGACAAACTGGTCTCCACCCCTGTCCCTTCCTTTCCCATCATCCTCCTCTCAGTTTCCTTCCCTCTCCACTTCACTGTTAGAATAAATTGCAATAGTGACTACGTGCCTCAGGTGTGCTAGGATCCTCAATGAATTCCAGTCATAAAAACAATAGCGCACTGCACTGAAACAGCCCGTTATTGTTCTTCTTAGTGTATTTCAGCCAAAAGAAAAAGAGGGAGAGAAAAGAGAGAGAGAGAGAGAGAGAGAGAGAGAGAGAGAGAGAGAGAGAGAGAAAGGAATGGGGAACAATGTCACACTTTTCAATGACACAGAAACCAAAGACACAAACAATGACGCCTTGAACCCAGAATGGTGCCCTGGTTGTACTGAGAAACGCAAAGCCAAGTCCAGGTTTTCTAATGTGACATCAGACCACAGTCACTGCTCCACAAATTGCCCCACCTGCCCTTCCCACATGCTCACTGACATGCTGACCTTCTACATGTACATAAACTTGATGCAGCCAGGGCCTGCTTCCAGGTCAAAACCCAACAGATGGAGTTTCTGGGTAACAGCAGGCCACCAGTACCTTGCCTAGGTCCCTGCTAGAAACTCCATTTCTTTCAACAATTTCCAGACCAATAAAAGGAGGGTTTATTCAGTTCTGGCCTTTGAGGAGACAATCAATGCAGCCAAGATAGAGTGTCAAGGTGAGGGGGACAAAGAAGAGGTCACAGGGGTGTAGGTGGATAAAGGAGAAGCAGAAGGTGCAGGTTACTCTGCCTACTGAGGCAGGCTCCTTTCTACCTCACCAGCAATATGCTGTCCTCGAGAAAGCACAGGCTCCAGACTCAGAAAACCAGCCCTTGGGTTTCATTCTGCCATCACTCCTTACATATGCTTCACGTTCAACCCACTTGAACTGTTTGAATCCTAGTTCCCACATTATAAAATGGAGGCAATCATAATATGTGGACTCTCCCATTAAAAAGATATTCGTGAGAAGCATATAAAAATACTTTATAAAACCTAGCCGCCTTGGCTCAGTGGATAGAGCATTGGCAGCAGACTGAAAGGTCCCAGGTTCAATTCTCGTCCAAGGTTTATGCTTGGGTTGCAGGCTCAATCCCCAGTAGGGGGGTGCAGGAGGCAGCCAATCAATGATTCTCTCTCATCATTGATGTTTCTGTCTCTCTCTCTCTCTCTCTCTTCTCCCTTCCTCTCTGAAATCAATAAAAATATATAAAAAACAACAACACACAAACGAAAAAATAGTTTATAAGTTGCAAGTGCACTTCCATTGTTGGCTACTGTTCTTCCATTACAACTGCTCAGGAAGAAAGCCCAGTTGATGTAGGACTTTCCTCAGAGACGATTTTACCTCCTTATTCCTGAGGCTGTAGATCAAGGGGTTCAGCATGGGGGTGACCAGGTTATTCAGGACCTGCACCGTTGCATCCAGCCAGGGGTCTGGCGTTGGCCGTAAGTAGATGAGGACCACCGGCATGAAGGATAGCAGGATGGCAGTGAGGTGGGCGCTGCAGGTGGAGAAGGCACGGCGCTGACCCTCGGCGGAGCGGATCTGCAGGATGGAGTAGACAATGCGACTGTAGGAGGTGAGGATGAGGAGAAAGCAGCTGAGGGGCATGAGGCCCACACTGATGAACCCCACCATCTCCAGGCCTGCGGTGTCCGCACAAGCCAGCTTCAGCATCACGGGGATGTCGCAGAAGAAGTAGTCCACCTCATTGGGGCCGCAGTAGGGTAACTGGAAGGTGAGCGTGGTTAGGAAGGTGGCCTGCACACAGCCAAAAAGCGAGGTCCCCGAGGCCAGGATGGCACACACTCTGGGGCTCATGATCACCTGGTAGCGCAGAGGGTGACAGATGGCCACAAAGCGGTCATAGGCCATCACCGTGTACAGGAAGCACTCAGTGCAGCCCAGGAAATGGTAGAAGAAGAGCTGGGACACACAGCCTGCATAGGAGATGGCCCGGCTGTGCCCTGAGAGGTAGAAGAGCATCTTGGGGGAACTCACAGAAGGGAAAAATATGTCACACACAGACAGTTCACACAGGAAGAAATACATGGGAGTGTGCAGTCGAGCGGAGGAGCCAATGGCCAGCAGGATGAGCAGGTTTCCCACAAGAGTGAAGACGTAGAAGGTCAAAAACAGGACAAAGAGCACGGTCTCCAGGTCCTCTGTGTGTGGGATGCCCAGCAGGATGAACTCGGTCACCACTGAGGCATTCCTCATGGCTGGGCTCAGGCCAGGCCCAGGAAAGGGACTCGAGACACCAAAGTCTGAACACCCATAGCAAATTACCAAGCCATTTGGCTGTGTTTTTAACAAGCAGAACCCAGCCCCCTTAGGAATGGCAATGTCTGTATAAAACTTGGAGTTAGTGAGAGATGCTTATGTTAGAGCCACAGTCTATCCAACCCCTGGAAGGAATGTTTATGTGGAGGCAGGTGGTTGTCTTTGATGACAAGGCCAGGGGTTTAAAGGTATATTTAAAACATCCTCCTGTTAAGTGGGAAATCTTTTTACAGTTCTTTAATTCATGGATTTACTCTCGTTAGGCATATTTCTATTTTGAACTCTCACAATATCTCTGAGCAACAAACTCGTACTCTTTAATACCCACTGAAAAATATCAGGAAAAGAAATGGAATTAGAAATCAGAACACTTCATTTAAAACCTGATTTCACTGTACTGGTTTACGTAATTTATACAACAATTTTTCATTGACATAGTTGCATTACCTAGGATATAAAAATCATAATGATCATAACTATAACATGAAAAACAAAAATAACCTAGTACAATAGTAAAGTTTCTGAAATGACTGTGAAAATATTTGGCAAAAATATCTAAATGAAAAGATTTCCTATCTTTTATGAATCTTAAAAATTATTCCTTTACGTGCTTTCCTTTAATGCTGGTAGTGTATAATTATTTGCAAATAGATGCCTTATTAAACAACACTATTGAATAGACTTGGACCATATTGTTTCCAGATTATATCCTCCCAGAACTGGGAGGTGTAATATTTCCAAATGTATCAGCAGATGTTGCTCTGGTTTTTCTGGTCCTTTTAACATTTTCTAAGAGCATTTGAGGCAAATTGGAAATGCTACATAAAAGAAATAGCAACAAGGAAGGCACCAAATTCATGCTCCTGTGATGAAGAAAGAAATACAGGGACCCATAGGCAGAAGGTCAAAAACAGCTCTAATGGGGAAGATTCAGCAAGTCAAGAGCAGGACATAGGGTCTGGCATCACAGAGATCTCCTCCTCTGATAACACATACTAATACCAATACTAATACTAATACTAATACCAATACTAATACCTATACTAATGCTACATAGGTGGATGGATTGATATGTATGTCATTTAATGACTATTTGCTGTGTACCTAGTACTGGGCTTAACACTTTAAAAAATATGACACTTAAAAAAAAAACAAAAACCTGACACTACACCTGAATATCAACCCCAATGTGGGGGCTTTGAAGTTATAGAGGGACATTCACCATGGGATTCCAATCATAACCTGTGGCAGGTGCCACTTAAACACATATCTAAGAGAATGGCCACGCCAAAATGAGGAACTCACCTACTGCCCTAGAACTGAGCAAAAGCCAAGATGGCATCTGTCCCACGTCAGCAAAGGCTGTCAGAGGTCTTTGACCCTTGCCTATGATCAGACTTCTTGATACTGGATGATTCTATAAGAAGGCCATTTCAGGAAAAAGAAGTTGGCAGACCAGGAAGGACCTTGTGTGTGGAACTGGAGCTCATCTATCTATCTATCTATCTATCTATCTATCTATCTATCTATCTATGCAACTGTTAGGACCCAAGGACCGGAATGATCAGAGCGACTGGCCGATCGGCCTGTAGCTATTATGTGCACTGACCCAGACCTTACAGCTGGGGCCCTGACATCCCTAAATCTGTTTTACCCGCACCTAGGACCCAGATAGGAGGGAGGAGGGAGCCCAATTACTCATGGAACCAGCTGTTGGTTAGCTTGCTGCTGGGACCAACCTTCCTCGATCTCTCTCCCCCCAGCCGCCGGCCCCTCTCCCTACTGACTCCGACTGCCAGCCAGGCCAAGGGATCCCACCTGTGCACAAATTCTTGCACCGGGCCTCTAGTAGTCATATAAGAGCAGCAGTGTGCACACACTCACAGTCTACCTGGGAGCACAATCACGTTTTCCAAAGTGCGGTTATGAGGCCTGACAGTGACTGCTTCTCGGCAGAGCACAGAGTGCTCCGGCTAACGGCGCCTCCGGTCTCCTACTTATAAATAATCGAGTCTCCTAGGGTTTGCACCATCAAGACCTGCCTAGACTCACTCTCCCTGGATTGCTTCCTTGGGCGTTTTCTCAAACCCCCTTAAGCCCTACTTTGGACTCCCTGATGGCTCTGAGGGAGCAATTAGTTTGTGAAACTAATTCATCATCTAGTTACAAGATAATAGTCATGAGATCATCAGAAAGGGTGCCCTCAAGTGGGAAATATCTACATCTCTCCACAGTCAGCTAGCCTGAGGGTCAAACCCACCCATCGATAAGTCAGCAGCCATCAAGACTTACTGACAAGAGTGCTCACAGAACCCACACGAGGGACATCTTTGGAGCACCTTGTTCAGATAATAAAAAAGACTGTGCCACTGAGTTTTACAGGACATCTATTACATAAGTCCATTCTACCTAGAACAGAAGACATAGAAGATCTATCTAATACACAGAAACAAATACAGAGAGGCAGCCCAAATGGGGATATATTTAGAGAGCCCCAAATAAAGACCTTCCTAGATTTAAAAAAAAAAGAAGGCTAAAGGAGTTTATTACCACCAAAGTAGCTCTGCAAGAAATGCTAAAGCGACTGTTGTGAGAAGAAGAATAGAGAGAAAGAGAGGAACACAGGCATAAAGAACAAAATGACAATAAATGAGTACCTGTCAATACTAACCTTAAATGTAAATGAACGAAATGCTCCAATCAAAATAAACAGAATAGCTGAATGGATAAGAAAACATTATATATATGTTGTCTACAAGAGACCCAACTCAGAACAAAAGATACATAGGATGAAAAGGAAGGTATGGAAAAAGAAATTTCCATGCAAATGGAAACCAAAAGACAGCAGGGATAGTAATACATATATCTGACAAAATGGGCTTCAAAACAAAAGCCATAAAAGAGACAAAGTCCACTACGTAATACAAAAGGGTGTGATCCAACAAGAGGATATAACCCTGCTAAACATATATGCACCCCATATAGGAGCACCTAAATATATAACATATCTCTTGGAGAGCTTTAAGGGAGAGATCAACAGCAAGATAGTCACAGTAGGGGATTTGAACACCCACTGATATCACTGTATAGATCTTCCAGATAAAAAATGAACAAGGAAACAGCGACCTCAAATGAGAAACCAGATCAGACAGAGTTGATCAACATTTACAGAACATTTCACCCCAAAGCTGCAGAATAAACAGTCTTCTCAAGTGCACATGGGACATTCTCAAGGATAGACCACATGATAGGGCACAAAGTAAGTTTCTACAAATTAAAGAAGACTGAAATAATACCAAGTATCTTCTCAGATCACAATGGCATGAAACTAGAAATAGTACAATAAAAACAAAACGTTCCGACACACTGAAGTAAAATAGCATGTTATTTATTAATCAATGAATAGGTTACCAATGAGATCAAGGAAAAAATTTGAAAACTTCCTGGAAACAAATAAAAATGAACACACAACAACCCAAATCTATGGGACACAGTGAAAGCAGTCCTGAGCAGGAAGTTCATAGCATTACAGGCCTGCCTCAAGAAACAAAAACAATCTCTAGTAGACTATCTAACCCTACAACTAAAAGAATTAGAAAGAGAACAACAAGAAAATCCCAGAGTAAGTAGAAGGAAGTAAATAACAAAGATGAGAATGGAAATAAATGATATAGAGTATAAAAGAACAATACAGAAGAAAAATGAAACCAATAGCTGGTTCTTTTAAAGATAAACAAGAGTGATGAACCACTAGCCAGACTCATCAAGAAACAAAGAGGACCCAAATTAATAAAAGCAGAAACAAATGAGATGAAGTAACAACAGAAATACAAAGAATTATAAGAAAATACTATGAACAACTATATACCAACAAACTGGACAACCTGCACAATATGGACAAATTCCTAGAAACATCCTATATTCCAAAACTCAATAAGGAAGGATAAAAAAACCTGAATAGACCAATAAAAACTAATGAATTTGAATCAGTAATAATAATAAAAATTCCCAGCAAACAAAAGTCCTGGACCTGATTGTTCCACAGGGGAGTTTTAGCAAACATTCAAAGAACTAACACCAACTAAAATGTCCATAGTACCCAAAGCAATCTATAGATTCAATGCAGTCCGTATTAAAATACCAGTGGCCTATTTCACAGAACTAACACCTACTCCAAAAATTTCAACAGGAAGGAAGATTCCCAAGCTCTTTTTATGAGACCAGCATTAGCCTAAGAAATCAAATCAAATCATCCAAATTGGAAAGGGGGCAGTAAAACCCTCAAGACTCCACAAAAGACCTAGTAGACTTAATAAGTGATTTTGGCAAAGTAGCAGGATACAAAATTAACATCCAGAAATTGATAGCATTTATATACACTAATAATGAACTCTAAGAAAGATAAACTAAAAAAAAAAAAAATCCCATTTACCATAGCAACAACAACAAAATAATGATACCTAGGAACAAACTTAACCAAGGAGGTAAAAGACCTGTCCATAGAAAACTATAGGACATTGAAACAAGAAATGGAAGAAGATACAAACAAGTGGAAGCACATACTCTGTTCATGGATTGGAAAAATGAACATGATTAAAATGTCCAAAGTACCCAATGCAATCTACAGATTCAAGGCAATCCCTATTAAAATACCAATGGCATATTTTACAGATCTAGAACAAATACTCCAAAAAAATAGAATGGATAGGAACCAAAAAAGACCCCAAGTAGCTGCAGCAATCATGAAAAAGAAGAACAAAGTTGGAGGGATCATAATACCGGATATCAAACTATACTATCAAGTCATCATAATCAAAACAGCCTGGTACTGGCACAAGAACAGGCATATAGACCAATGGAACAGAACATGGAGTGCCACGCCCTGAAGGTGGGCTTCAATAAACATGTCTGTTGATGACAAAGACTGACACTTGTTTAGATTGAAGAGATTTACAGTTGGTAGATTTCACAGCATGAGAACTCAAATGGAAAAATTAGTGGACTCTGCATTATAAAGAAGATAGAATCAAGATTATTGTTTTTTGTTTGTGTTGTGTTTTGCTTTAGAAATCCCCAAGCCAAATCCCAGCCTGGAAGCTAAGGGGTGAGCAAAGGGGAGGTAAACAATAAATGTAATTAATACATGCTCTGAATAATCAATGCAGAGGGCCAGCTTTTGTGTGCAGAGGGTAGTTTTGCACATTTCATGGTCCTTAGGAAACTCTCTTTTGTCATGACATCAATACGGTAGACTTGGATACCAGCCTACCTCATGCAAAGGCTAACTTCAACTTTCATGTGCATCAATTACCTGGAGGCCTGTGTTAAAAGGAAGACTTGAATACAGGAGTTCTTGTGGTTGCCTGGAAGCTGCATTTCAACAAGCCCTCCGCAGGTCACACGCAGCCACCAGCAAACTTGGAAGAAAGTCCTTGGGAGATGAGTCTCACTAGGAAACGCGGGCACATCTTCCTAATACCAGTTCACTCAAATGTCATGGAACTCTGGTCTAGGCCATCCTTGACCTTAGCGGATAGATGATGAGGTCTTGCTCAGAAGTCCTGAGGATTCTAGGGGAAAGTCAGAACACAGTTCTAATTTCATCGTTTCCTTTTACAGAGGGAGACACTAAGCTCCTGAGGGATTAAATCATGTGTTTATCATCACGTAACTATGTAAGGGTATGGCCAGGGTTCTCATAGTGGTTTTCTGACTAGTGCCCCTAGGAAATCAGCTTGCAACAGAAGGTATGGGGACAGGACACCGTATGAACAGTGGAGGTATCAGAAAAGTTGGGCGGGCCCTAGCTGGTTTGGCTCAGTGGATAGAGCGTCAGCCTGTGGACAGAAGCGTTCCAGGTTTGAGTCAAGGGCATATACCTGGGTTGCAGGCTCAATCCCCAGTAGGGAGCATGCAGGAGGCAGCCGATGAATGATTCTCTCTCATCATTGATGTTTCTCTCTCTCTCCCTCTCCCTTTCTCATTCTCAAGGAATGAGAAAACCCACGCAGATTCAATGAATAAAACAATACAATATCAGATACAACAAGGTGTCATTTTAATATTGATACAGCAGTATGTTAGGGAACAACACATCCAATAGGGTCCTTTCCACTAGGATGGTGTTTGGGACTGAAAGGTCAGACATGATCCTGGGGAGCCCCCTTCTTTCTCTTGGGGTGAGCGGTCCAGGTTTCGGGTCTCAGGCAAAGCTGCCTTTAGACCTGCTTTTGATGAAGGTATACTAGCTCAGAGCCCAATTCAGAGGCCTCATGGGTTCAGGCCAGGACGAAGGATCCCATGATTGCCCTCTTAGTAAGATGCGTCCTGATTAAGAAGAAACATCTGTCTCCCACAGGCACAACTCAACCCTTGGGCAGTGAGAGGGGAGGCGTGCAGTATAGGCCAACACGACTCAGGCAGAATCGACCAAGAAGTTCCCCAACAGTGCCAACCCTTGAAGGTCATGTGGAGGTTATATGGATCCCAATGTTGGCTGTCAACCGCCCCTCCACCTCTTTATGCTACCTAAGAATAGAAAACTGGATTGCTCACCAGTCTTGTCATCCTAAGTCCCTAAAAGCAATCGTGAATAGACAAAAAATAGTGCAGGGAACTTTCCAATCCAGCCATTCCGTAACATCAACGCAGCAACCTTTAGCCTAGAGTCCACGCCACTTGTTTCTCATGTTGTCTCTCTGAAAAGCCCGGGAGGGACCTGACTGCCTCTGAACTCCTTCCAGAAAGAGAGCAGGTCTGGGCCCATGATGCCTGGCTGAGGGCACATGCTGGGGAAAGCACGTCATATCCAGAGGGAACCTGGAACATGGTGGGAAGGTGGGGCGGGCATGGTTGACTTTTATTACAGGAAACCGACAGGAGAGGTATACAAAACAAGATCGCGTTCCGGAAGACGGAGTGGACAGGAGCAGGAAGGAGGCACGTGTGTTTCTGGTCGGGATCCTCAGGGGGCAAAGACCGCAGGATCCACCGAGGACTTCAGAAAGCCCACGGCCGCTTTCACCAGCCCATCCGTGGCGGAGCCTGTGAGGAGAAAACAAAAATGAGGGCTGAGGGACAGCAGTGAGAGTAAATGCCTTTCTCCCAGTCTCCCCTAAACCTCCCCGATCCTCTCCCGAGTCCTGCTTGTATCTAACATGTGAGAAGAATAAATGCCACTTCATGTCCCTTTTCCAACTCACACTCCCCTTCGATGCCCCTTTCCCTCTTTACACACCTCCCATTCCCCCCACTTGAAGACTGCACCCTCATCCTGCCCAGGGAAGAATTAGCTGGGAGACCCGAAAAGGTCTAGACCAGGATGGCCTGGAGGCTCAGTGTGCGCGAAGATGCGGAGCTTCCCAAGGAGGGAAGGAGATGAGGTCTCAGGATGGTGCTCCTACCTGCATGGCTGTGAATCCAGGCCACAGCTTTCCTTTCCAGGAGTTCCCACTCGCATTTCATGTCCTTATGCTTGTCATGCAGCCAGACCACCGCCAGGACCGTGGCCCAGCCTGAGGAATCCACGCTCTACAACAGACGGAGACGTTCCTGAAGCCTGCATCCCCTCCTCACCTACCAGGTCACCCCCCACATTGCTACTAAATGAGATGAACCTCCTCCATGACTTGTAAGGCATAATGCCAGGCCCTAAACCTCAGGGCAACAACCCAGTGAGTCTTTTTTTAAAAATATATTTTATTGATTTTTTACAGAGAGGAAGGGAGAGGGATAGAGAGTTAGAAACATTGATGAGAGAGAAACACCGATCAGCTGCCTCCTGCACACCCCCCACTGGGGATGTGCCCGCAACCAAGGTACATACCCTTGACCGGAATCGAACCTGGGACCCTTCAGTCTGCAGGCTGATGCTCTATCCACTGAGCCAAACCGGTTAGGGCTCCAGTGAGTCTTAAGGTAGAAATGTCTTAAATTTTAAATCCAGTGTAACCACCAGGACATTGCTTGAAACTCCTAAGATACCCCCACCGAGGATCAGCCAGCTGTGATAAAACAGCAACAAAACGCACGGTGGCTTTCCATATTTCCTAAAGCATCTTCACGTGTGTGTTTTTATTTGAACCCTCACCAAAACAAAAACATATTGAGGAATGACCAATCGCCACATATTTTAAGAGAGAAAAACCGATTCATACAAAAGTGAAATGATTTGCCCACAGTGAGTCTTCTAGAAGCACGTGATGGAGCTGGGACTGGAGACCAAACATTCTGATTCAAGGTCATAGTGCTCATCTAGCTCGACAGAAAGTCATCCATAGACCAGAAAAACGTGACTTTTCACCCGAGCCTCCCAATTCCAGTTTTTAGAGACAACAGATTAAAATACATTCTTTTATCTCATGAGCGTTAACATTTGGAAACAGCTATCCTGTCCTCTGAGTAGACTTGTTTCAGATCAAAAGTCCCAGTTGCTTTAATTCTCCCTTAAGAGGACTTCTGTCTAAGCAGTAAGAATCCCATGTTTGTTCTCTTAGTCTAAAAACAAACAGTGATTTCTAAAATATATCTCTTTAAATGGTCATTTCTGGAGGTAAATATACTTATAAAATCCCATCCACCAGCCCCAAATTATATAATACATAAAGTTTTCCTGACAAGCCTTTTACCCGCAACTAATCATGTTTCCAATATGCTGATAGATAATAAGTTGGTGGTCCTCTAAAATCTCTAATTTTCATGTGCAACCGCTAAATCATTTGGCTTCTATTCTCTACCTGTATAGTTGAGAATTTAGAATGAAAAAGTGTTGATGCCAGCTTTTTTCTCTTTTTTTAAATTCAAGTCATTGTTCAGGTCTTTTGGGATCCTGATTTTCTTGTCTACTACGCCATCTCAGTTTTGTCACATACAAATAGGAACGTATTGGTCTACATCTTCACCTAAATACTCATTGAAAATATGGACCCCCAGAGAGTCAGAGACTGGCGAATCTGCATATCTGTTTCATTTGAATAAATTCATTATTCAGTACCATGGGTTTCCAACTAGTTTGTAATCAGTCCATATACTAATCATTAAGAAAAGTTCAAATTCCTTAATGAAATTCAGATACACCAGGGCTCTTCATTCCCTTGATTTATTGGCTAAGTTACCATGTCAAAGAAGAAAATGTTAGTCTAACATGTCTTTTCTCAATGAAACCAAGTTAGATTTTTTTTTTTTTTTTTTACAGAGAGAAGGGAGAAGGATAGAGAGTTAGAAACATTGATGAGAGAGAAACATCGATCAGCTGCCTCCTGCACACCTCCTACTGGGGATGTGCCCGCAACCAAGGTACATGCCCTTGACCGGAATCGAACCTGGGACCTTTCAGTCCGCAGGCTGATGCTCTATCCACTGAGCCAAACCAGTCAGGGCTAAAATATATTTTTATTTAAATATATATATGTGTGTATGTGTGTGTATGTGTGTATATATATATATATATATATATATATATATATATATATATGTGTGTATATGTATATATATATGCATATATATATATATATATATATATCAATTTGTTGATTTCAGAGAGGAAGGGAGAGGGAGAAAGAGACAGAAACATCAATGATGAGAGAGAATCATTGATTGGCTGCCTCCTGCACGCCCCCTACTGGGGATCTAGCCTGCAACCAGGGCATGTGACCTAACTGGGAATCAAACCATGACCTCCTGGTTCATAGGTACACACTCAACCACTGAGCAACATCAGCTGGGCTAATCTAATATATTTAAAATATTATGTTAACCTATAATCAATATAAAATAATTAATATTTTACATTCCTTTTTATATGAAGTTTTAAAAATCAGAATGCATTTCATAATTATAGCACGTCTCAATTCAATTAAAAATGTAGTTCCTCATTTGTACTGGCCATATTTGAAGAGCTTGATAGTTACATCTAACTAGTAGATACCGTATTGCTGTTGTAATTACAGGATATCTGAGGTTTATTGAATCACCTTCCAGATTTTGTAAATTCAAAACGACACTGCCTTTCAGGCTTTTGGCATTTGTCTTATATTTCACAATATCTTGGTTCGCAAGCTACCTTGAAATTCTGGGACGTAATTTGTCCTCATCAGCAGACTTGAACGCATTTGCAATAATTACATCACCCCTGTTTATACTTCACATTCCTAACTTAGATCTTGCTCATTTCTGGACAACTTCCTCATTAAGAAGAGGAGCAATAATCTGTGTTCGAAAGATAGTCCTAGAATTGAACCCCACTCTGCCACTAACTAGTTAGGTAAACTTAGACACATTATTATATTTCCCTGGGTTTCAGCTTCTTCATCTATAAACAGCAACATAAATAGAACTTACCTTTTTTCATTGTTGTGATGAAAAAATAAGATCATGAAAGTTAAGTGTTTATCGCAGTAACTGCTCAGTGAACAGCTGTTATTATCACTAAGATGGGTGGCAGGGAATCAGTCAAAGGAAAAGAGAATTTTTGCGTTCCCTTTGTCATCCATCAACTCCTACTAGCTGGACCATTAGTTCCTTGTTCCTTCAACCTCTATTTATTAGAGATTTATTTAGTGTCTGACTTCCTATACTCTGCTTCCTCGGGCGAGTCATGATTCACCCAATTCTCTTTACTGATCCCAACTTCTCAAAAAATAGACAAACTCCTTTTTTCTTCCCCGAGTCTCACCTTGACAGGGAGTGCAGCCTGTATATCTCCCAAGCTCATACCAAGGACCACGGCCAGACCTTCATTCAGATCCCAGGAACCATCTGCCTTTTGGAGGGAAATCAGCTGTACAAGAGGATCATCTTCAAAGATTTTGGAGGAGGAAAAAAAAAAAGAAAGAAGATGAGAAACTAGGAAGTTTAATTTGGCCCCTTGGCATATGTCGGGGAGGGAGTCTGAATCCAGAGAAAGGCTATAGCAAGAGTACAGATCCTACCAAGCTCCCCATTTCAGCCCTTCCGCAGGAGACATGACGATGTAGGCCACCCCACTGTTGTACTGCCACCAGGAGAGATACACTTAAAAATTCAGAAACGAGAGAAAGATATAGGGTACTAAAGAACTCACATGATAGTGCTACTTAAAGTCTTATCCAGTCCCTTGGCAATGACCCTTAAAACATTAGGTATATTAAAAAGTTATAGATAGCCCAGCCCTGGCCAGTGTGTCTCAATGGGATGAGCATCCTCCCATGCACTGGGAGGTCGCGGGTTCGATTCCCAGTCAGGGCACATGATCGATGTTTCTCTCTCTCCCTCTCCCTTCCTCTCTCTCTAAGAATCAATAAAAACATGTTTAAAAAAGTAGTCTAGTGTCCAAACCCAGTGGTATAAAAGCTGCTTGAAGACCACAGAATTTTCATAGACAGCATCTCACATCTGGATAGCTATCCAATGGGATGATATACTTAGTGCAACTTAGAAACTAGTAGGCAAGAAAAACAGTTCTACTCTAATGGGAAAAAGAAAAAAAACTAAGAGTCTGCGTTTGAATCGCAGGTCTGCCTGCACTCAAAATCTAATAGTTACTGAACCCACAGAAATCGCAGCCTTCTCTGTAAATGGGAGACAGTAATACCTGATGCATGAGGAAAAACATCTAGTACCCAGAAGGCGCTTAAATGCCTCCCAGCAAATAGTAGTTGCTGGGAACTCTTCTCTCTACATTAGTAAGAGGCTCCAGAAGAGAGGAAGCTCATTATAGCGGGGATATTCCTAGTTACTAGGTTTTAGGACAGCGCAAGAAACCAGCACGACAGTATCTAATCCGTGAGAATCTACTCCGTGGATCACATGAAGGAAGTCCTCATGAGGAGGTGCATGATAATGCAGCCGAGGAAGCTAAGGCTCTAAAACGTTACCGTGCCCAGCCGGTGTGGCTCAGTGGTTGAGCATTGACCTTTGAACCAGGAGGTCACAGTTCAATTCTTATTCAGGGCACATGCCTGGGGTTGCGAGCTCCATCCCCAGTAGGGGGTGTGCGGGAGGCAGCCGATCGACGATCCTCTCTCATCACGGATGTTTCCATCTCTCCCTCTCCCTTTCTCTCTGAAATCAATGAAAATATTTCTAAAAACAAAAACAAATAAAAAAGTTAACTAATTTTCTTAAAACCCCACAGTAACTGGTAGTACAAGAGATTTGAATCTACCTTAGACCTCGAAGCCCTTTATTTATTAGCAGCCTATGAAGAATGCATAAAGAGAGAGTAAGTGGCAAAGATGTTGGAACGATGAAACGATTGTACACCATAACCCCCTGCTACAAAACCGTGAAGAGACTAGACAGAAGTTGCCTTTAAGTCTATTCTAGGTAACATGTACTTTGACTACCCAGCTGTTTGGGACACAAGGCAATGAAATGACCAAGGAACAGCTTGTAGTGACAGAAAGTCATCAGATAGCATTAAAAAAGGTCGGTCTTCAACCCCAACCTGTAAGAGAATGATTAATGCAGCTGGGGCCCAAACAGGCTGGCAGGTGGGTTCTGCAAGAGGAGGACCCCGTCAGTAGACAAGGTGTATGAGCTGAGATGGCAAAGGGGCTCATCCCGAACTCCACTGGGGCAGGCTTCAGTGTCCTGTGTTGTAGACTACAGAAACGGGGCTGACCCTGACAAAAAGACTGGGGAATTTTACCCTCCGCCCCGACGCTTTTCCAACCGACCACCTCCTGGGTAGAGGAAGCCACAAGACAGCAGAACACTGAAGTTGAGTTCTTCAGTTCCCATGGATTAGAAAAGAGAACTGAGGGTCATCTCACCTGAATGGTTAGTTTCCAAGTCGGCCATGTCGGTGGAAGAAAAGCCCACTGTCATGTCGTCGTAAGCATCATCCGAGAGAGTCTGGCATTCCATTGATCTAGTTCCACCACCTCGGAGTCTGGATAGTATGGGTCCTCCTATATGTGTGACAGACAAGCCCTGGTGAGAAAAATATCCCAGGAAAGATGCTCACCTCGAGAATACAGGCTCTTGTTAATTGTGGACCTATGGGGATCCTAACCATTCTTCTGGTATGACATGCCCCGGTGTGAGTTGGGCAGAGATGCCGGAGGATGGTAGGAGAATAGGGCTTTGTATGAGCTGAAAAACAACGCTATAGACATTGACACTGAGGCACCCTACGCTCTCTGCTGTAGGCACAGGGCCCTGACAATTTGAGACGTATGCTCCTATCCGGGTCAGCCTCGGTCATCATCTTCATTGTGCCTTTTTTCCTTCTCCCAGGAGCCCAAATCCTGCACCCTCCGAGCCCTTCCGACGGTGTCCTCCTGAAACATGACAACGATCTTTTCTGCATCTTTGGTTTCATTATTGGAGGCTTCCTTCAACTACTCATCTCAACTTAAAACTAATTTTTCCTCCTAGAAATCTTTTCTCCCTCTATCCTTCTCAAATGGTGATTGCCCCAGGTACCAGAACCCAAGCATCCCGGTTTGAGAGGTGAGGTAGGTGGGGCTGGCAACCTCTTCAGTCCCAAGGGCCACATCCGTATCATGACTCTTCACCTTCACCGGGATTACCTTCCTCATAGCCTCCCTGCTGTCAACCTCCAACTTCTTGGTCACTTTCCTACATTCACTGAAGTATCTGAAAACTAGACCGAAGACTTTCACTTCCTTGCAAAGCCTGCCATCCTCTTTAGAGATTAAGCACCCATGTACATAACCTATCCAACACCCTAATTCAAAGCTTCTTGTCTTCCTCCAATCAAATGGCTTCAACCTCCACTCTACTCCAGCCACTCCCTCCCAAGCCAAGATATCTGGTTATCAAGCAGAATTGTTCCATCTGTAAAAAACTAATTGAAAAAAAAATAAAATAAAATATATATATACTTTAAAAAATATCCAGAAATTCCAAAACAAGATGGCAGTGTAAATAAATGCAGTATACTTGCCTCCTCCCACAACCACATCAAAATTACAACTAAACTACAGAATCACCATCATTCAGAACTGCCTGAAATCAAGCTCAATGGAAGTCCTATAACTATGGAATTAAAGAAGAAGCCACATCAAGACTGGTAGGAGGGATTGGTGCCACACCATGTGGGGGCAGAAAAAAACTAGGGGGGATATCTCGGCTATAGAGGTACCCCCTGAGGAGCAAGGGGTCCCAGCCCCACACCAAGTCCCCAGCCCAGGGTACCAGTGTTGGGAAGAAAAGTCCCATTAACTTCTGGTGATAAAAAACAGCGAAGGACAAGGCTGAGGGAGACAGAGGCTGCAGGAGTCCCAAGCAGTTCCTCCTAAAGAGTCCACATATGGACTAACTCGGACTCACTCCTCAGAGCTCCAGCATGGGGACAGCAACTTGAAAGGCACCTGAGGCATACAGGGAGGAATTGAATGGTCTGGCATCACAGCAAGAGCTGGATGGGCAGCTTTCTTCCAGACAGAAGTACTGGTAGAGGCCATTGTTCCTTTGCCCAACCCTCCCCCAAAGAGCCTGCAGGTGGCCACCATATCTGAGTCTCCATCAACCTGGATTAACATTGTTAGCCCCACCCTGGTGATTCCCAGAGGCCCTGTCCACACAGGCTGTTTCTAGTGGCTTTACCATCAGAATGGCCTATCTTGGCTCATGCTTCATATTTTCCTAAAATCTCTCAAATAAGCAGCATCTGGCCTAGTTCCTGTTGCTATGTAACTCTGGGCCTGGCACTAGCCACAGCCAGCCTTGGTTTGTAGCTTGGCTTCTCCTAGGCACCTCCAAGCTCAACACAAGTAGCAGCCATCTGCAGATCATTTTGCAGCTCATGCGGGGTGGCCCTGGGGCAGAACAAAGGCAGTGGCTGACCTTGGCCTGAATCTCCCAGGAGTCTCCAGAGCCAGTGCACCCAGTGGACAGCTTCAAAGCATCACCACCCTACCACCTCCACAAGCGACACACTCATGGGGTGGACTCAGCAGGTACCAGAGCCTCATTGAAGCAAATCCTGTGGGGTGGGACGCTACATAGCTTATCCTCCATGGCGATCTCAGTCAATCCTTGCAGCTGATCGGCCCCTCAATATTCCTTAACAAAAGCTCTATTTCTCCCTGAGCTTTTCACTCTCCAGTTTTGGCCTCATGTCTGAGACAGCCCAACAATCAGCACCCATTTCCTAACACTACCAGGTTGTTTGCCGGCCATTTGTGTAATCATCAACCAGTATCAATAGGATACATCAGCTTCAGGTTTAGGCAGTGTAACTACTCAATGTGTATATGCACTTTCAGCTTCATTTCCCGCCCCCCCCCCCCTTGGAGTACTTTACATTTTCTTGCTAAATGGTGTAATTTCTAGTTTTCTAGGACAGAAAAGTTTTACAGCAGTCAGAGATCCTAGATGTGGAGAGACGAGGGGTTGGGGGAGGGGAGGGACTTTGCATAAACATTTGCTTTAAATGATATATACAGGGCCCCTTGTTTTATGTGAGTTTGATTAGAATAAAACTCACCACCTTTACACCTTTTCGGTGACATCGAAACAGAAGCACCAAACATCGGAGCAGAATTACCAGGCATCGGAACAGATGCACTACAAAGCATCATAGGAGCACCAAACATCCTAGACTGAGCAAACAGCATTGGACTTGGAACATCACTGCGAGCCAGGGGTCCCTGAACCGGCTTGTTGAGATCCTTGTTGATGGCGATGAAAGCCGTGTGGGAGCTTATGACGCCACACTCCAAGCTTATCTTCAAGATGTCTTTTTTATCATTTGCTGGAGTCTCCTGGAAGCCCATGTCCTTGGTCTGGATGAAGGACTTGGCAGCAAGGCGATGAATGGTGAGGCTAATGGAAAAAAAGAATTCCTGTGGCTCAGGGAGAAGCACGCTGTGCCGCTACGCAGAGCCCTGACAAGCTAGGGATGGCGCAGGGAGGAACATAAGGATAGGGGGGAGATGAAATCTGAGTGGCCGGAAAAGGAAAAGTGATTTTAGGGAAATCACTGAGCCCAAAATGAAGAGCAGGAAACTGACCCCCAAGGAAGGCAGAGACAAGAAGAAAAGGGAAGGGGAGGGAAGGGGAAGGAAGGGAAGGAGAGGAAGTAAAGGAGAGGAGAGGGGAGGAGTGGGGAGGAAAAGGAGAAAGAAAAGGAAGGAACTAGGAAAGAAAAATGGAAATCTTACTTGGCATCCGACTTGGGCTGTAGAGAAAACGCCACTGGATTCTCAAACGGCGTGCCCTGGAGGGTGTACTTGAGGCAAACTTTCCCTGTTGCCTCTGCTGGCTAAAAAGTAGAGAAGAGTAGACGTGAGGGAAGGGAGAGATCACCCAGGGAGAGATGTCAGAATTGGGGCAGCTCCCCAACCCCGCACATTTAATGTTTCTGGCTAGAAACCAGGTAGTTCAGAAAACCGGAGACTTGACAGGATGGCGAGGGGAGGGAGGCTGACCCTGTCGGGCAAGCATCCGGAGCAGAGCTCGGGGCAGCGGCGACTCTGGCTAGAGGAACAAGCAAGAATGGAATCTCACCGGCATCGTCCCAGTCAGCTGGGCATAGACGATTAACCTCTGACCCCGGAAGATGACAGTGGGTTCTGGGGAAAGCATTTTAGCAGACAGCCCGGCAGGCAAATCCCAGCTCAGAGAGACATCCTCTACCACAGGCTGCAGAGAGCGCTTCAGGGCCCGGAGAGCCTGGCGGAGGGAAGAGAACAGAATAAGCGCCACGAATACATAATGGCAACCACACCCACTACTACCTGAGTGTTCATCACGCCCACGGAGCTATGCAGCCCACGGAGCATGGTAGACCTACTCCCTAGTACTCTACTAGCAGATGGGTGTTCTTACTTTTGCTTTACACCTGAGGAAGCTACAGCAGAGAAATGTAATAAATGTGAATAAAGTAATAGAGAAGTAGGCATTCGGTAAGAAATGGCAGCAACTGGGAAAGAGGAACGTAGCAACTCTAACCAGAGGTGGAGGATGCCTCCTTGTGCTTACTCATCAAACGGAGTAGCCGTTTACAGACATAGTACAGGCTGTCCTTCTTGTTTTTGTGTGTTTTTTGTTTTGTTTTTGTGGTTGTTAATACTCACCTGAGGATATTGTTCCATTGATCTTTGGAGAGAGTGGAAGAGAGAGGGAAAGACAGAGAGAAACATGGATGTAAGAGAAACACATGGATGGGTTGCCTGCTGCATGCGCCCTGACCAGGGCCCAGGCCGGGGAGGAGCCTGCAACCAAGGTACGTGCCCTTGACCGGAATGAAACCCGGGACTCTTTGATCAATGCTCTATCCACTGAGCCAAACCGGCTAGGGCCGTCCTTCTTGTGTTTTTTTGTGTCATTTGCATGGAGGAGAGGCTGAAGGACCCGCCGGGTCCTAATGCACACACCTGGAATGCCAAGCTCGGCAGGCAAAATTCTTAAGTTCCTCTGTTTCTTGTTTTAAACACGAAGCCCTGACCTCTTCCAGCATCTTGTTTCTGGGACTAGATGCCATTTCTCCAGAAACTACAGTGGGCCCCGCTCACATAAAGACAAAAGTAGTCCCATTGAGTCTGTAGCCCAAAGCCTTGGGAATATAAAGAAATGAATCCTAGAGGCAATAGGTTGCCTCTGCTCTTGCAGCGGGGTGCCCCCGGCCCCCCACTCCCTCTGGATCACCCCCCTGGACACAGGCCTGCCCCTCACCTTCGACTGCATCCTCTCGTTGCCTGTGATAAATTCTGCCGCGCCCCCCGATGCCCGGGCAATGCCTTTGATGAGGCTGGTGGAGGCTCCTTCGCCAATACCAAATGAGAAACACCTGCGATGGTAAAACAGCCTGACGTTAGAGACAGGGACTAACGGGTGACATGATAACATCATGGTAAAAAAACCACACACACATAAAAATACATGAAGAGATCGTGTACTAGTTAGTAGACTTCTGAATAACATAGGTTTTATGAAGAAATCATAATGATAATTAGAAAGTAGAGAACACCAATGGAAAATGACATATCCAAATTTAGGATTCAGTTACAGTTATGTTTATAATTCTAGTTCTGAATACACATGTCAGAAAAAGAAGTCTAAAGTTCAACCACCTGAACATCCACCTCCAGATCTTAGGGAAAAAGCAGCCAACAAACCCAAAAATTTTAAAGAAAAGAAAAGGAAGATAGGGGAAAATGTTATTGATACAGAAGACAATCCTACAAAAGAGAGGCTACACAAAAAGGGCTGTTTTTCGGAAAAGATTATTAAAATTGACAAACATGCCTGGCTGGAGTGGCTCAGTGGTTGAGCATTGACCATGAACCAAGAGGTCACTGGTTCAATTCCTAGTCAGGGCATATGCCAGGGTTGCAGACTTGATCTCCAGTAGGGGGCGTGCAGGGGGCAGCCAACAAATGATGTTTTTCTCTCTATATATCTCTATGCTTCTCCCTTCCTCTCTCTCTGAAAATCAATAAAAAAATATTTAAAAAACTGACAAACATTTAGGGCAAGAACAAAAGAGAAGGCACAAATAATCAGTGTCAGGAATAAAAAGGGAATACTACCACCGATTCTACAAAACTTAATAACATCATCTGGCGACATTGTTGATAACCTCATGCAAAGAAATTTGAAAACTGAGATAAAATATACAAACTCCCATAAGAATCAAGAACATATAAAAATATGAATAGTTCTATTTCAATAAAGAGATTTAAAAATCTTCCCACAGAAAAAAATCTCCTCGTAACATCTAGTAAACATGTAAGAAAACCTTTTCCATAATAGAAAAACAGGCAATTCTTCTCAGCTCATTATATGATACCACCGTAACATTGATATTAAAACCCAACAAGAATATTATTAACAAAAGTATATGCCAATATTTCTCATGAAAAAATATTTTTAAATCCTAAAACGATTATTGGTCAACTGAATAAAAAATATATGAAAAATGTTAATAGATCACAACTAACTTGGGTTTATTTCAGAAATGCAAGATTGGTCTAATATTTAACAACAGTCATTACAGTGAACACATTGAAAGAATAAAGGATAAAATCATACACTCATCTCACCAGATACATAAAATGCATTTGATGAAATTCAACCATTCATTACTATTTTTTTAATGTAAACAAAAATAACTCTCAAAACAGAAAAATCCTTAATCGGATATAGGATATCTACAAAAAGACCTAGAGCAAACAACCACACTATTAACCCTTTGCACTCGCTTGCTTTTTTTTCGATTCCTTTATTCTACTCGGGATTTAATTTTTTAAATACCCCAGATTTTACAAAGCGCGGCAGTAGAATAAAAAACTGGAGTTTCTTTTCATACAAACTTATTTATTTGGATTTTTTTATATTTCAAATTATTGACACATTCAAAGAGTAATTTTAATCTCGACATCCGAGTGCAAAAGGTTAATGCAATGCTAACCATGTTCCTTCTGAAAACGGGCATTCCCAATAAATCCACAACCATGTCAATTCAAAGATATATGTGTGTGGACACATGTGTAAATAAATCTATATATATATAAAACCATAATATGCAAATAGACCGAATGGCAGAACAACAGGACAACCAGTCGCTATGACGTGTGCTGACCACCAGGGGGCGTGCATGGAACATGGTGGGCGTTGGCAGTAGGCGGCAGAGCACAGAACATGGCTGGCATTGACCCCCGGAGGGATGGTAGAGCAAGTGAGTGGGGATGCCAGACCATGGCAGGGTGCCAGTGGCTGTCATCAGGGCGAGCCTCTGGTGGTTACTGAAAACTCTTTGCTCGAGCATGGGAGCTGCAGCAGGAGTGGGGCTGTCAGCAGACAGGAGACAGGGGCCATGGCGGGAGGGGCAGGGTGGGGAAGCGGAGGATGGGCCGAGACCTGACCCTGTGCCCACTGCAGCCTCTCGGCCCACAGTTCCTTTCACGGTGCATGAATTTGTGCACTGGGCCCCTAGTATGTATATATGCATATATAGGTGCACACACAAGTGTGTGTATGCAAAAAAATACATGTATAAGAATGCAAGGATATTCATAAAAGCATTATTTTAAATAGCTAAATGGAAGTCCATCAGCAGTAGAATCCATCAATAAATTATGGTTTCGCCATCCTGTGGAGTACTATCCACCAGTGAAAATTAACTACGGTTCCATGCAGAATATGTGTGACTATATACTGCTGAGGGAAAGAAGCAAAATACATAGCATAAAAACTGTGTAACATGAATTTTTATTCAAAAGGAAGCAAAAGTAACCCCATAGTATTCCTGTCCATCCTTACTTGTCAGCACTTGGTACCACACGGCTCTAGATTACATGTGGCACTACCTGGGCCAGTCACCCAGAAATGGCATTGTCTGCATACCTGTGCCTCTGCCCATTGCTTTTCACTTCTCTAATGACACTGAAGGTGTCGCTCACTTCTCCATCTGTGAAGACAAAAAGCTGAACACAGAAGACATTGGTCAAGTCTCTATGAAGTTCACTTTTTTTTTTTTTTTAAGTTCACTTCTAAAATACCGCAATTTGCCCTTGAAAAACTCGACTACTTCATGCCGGAGACACTGATGCCTCTTCAGACCCGTGTGACATCCCCAGTGGGCCACTGTCCCTCGTTTTCACGCGGTTTGTTCCGAATCCTGGGCATTTTCGTCACCCTGCCAGTTTCACCTCCGGCTTTTGTGCCATCCCACAAGACAGCTTCCACCTCCATAGTTCAGAGCATGGAGCTAAGGAAGAGGAATTCTACGGAATGCCTCTTGTCTTTCCCCCTTTACCACAGGACAGACAACTCTGAAATGCACACCATGTTGCGACAACCCTACAATGAAACTCAGGGCGATGCATTCTGGAACCCAAGTTTCGTTCTCTCCACCCCCTTTCTGTGAGCTCTGTTCCAATTCTTACCTGGAGAGGGTGGCCTGGGATGGAAGCTCTGCTGTAAATGGCCTTGAGTGGTGCCAAGATTTCTGTGCCCCCGAGGTCAGCGTCCATACTCTTCACTCTCTTCAGCGCCTCCTCCATGGTATCCTGAGTGTACTTCACGCTCTCCCTGAGAAAAGCAAACACCCTCAGGGACATAGCTGGCTGACACTGCCCAGTATCGCATTCCCGCATTGAGATTCGCCCCACTGTAAACAACCTCACCTGAAACCCCCAATGCCAAAGTCAATTCTACCGTAACCCCTTTAACAATATAGTCCTTTCTTTAGAGCAGTGGTCGGCAAACGCATTAGTCAACAGAGCCAAATACCAACAGGACAACGATTGAAATTTCTTTTGAGAGCCACATTTTTTAAACCTAAACTTCTTCTGACGCCACTTCTTCAAAATAGACTCGCCCAGGCCGTGGTGTTTTGTGGGAGAGCCACACTCAAGGGGCCAAAGAGCCGCATGTGGCTCGCGAGCCGCAGTTTGCCGACCACGGCTTTAGAGGATCTTTTTTTTTGAACTCTCTGTAGCCTTTCTAGAAACTTACGGAAAGAAGGCCTCAAAGGTAGATCCAAATCCATAGATGTTGAAATAACAGCCTAAAGGCAAACTCTTCAGCAGCCAAATCAGTGTTTCCTGAAGGAAGAGAGTATGAGGAACGAGTGAGAGAGGATCCTTGAAGACACACAGACCCTCCCAATCTGACTCTTGAGGGTGTGGGCCGCCTTCACCCAGAGCGTGCCTCCAAGTCTTATAGTCCCCGGAGTGGCCATGTGAGCTGCAGTGCAGCTGGAAACACGGATCCAGATGACCCAGATGGACTCTCACTTAACCCCCGAGACTCATCCTTACTTGGGCACATGACCAGAAAAAGAACGAGTGTTACCTTGGCCGCCCCTATGCGCAGCTGAGATGGATCCTGATTATTCATGGGACAATGCATACTTCCCGAGCGGTCCATGAGGAAGACAAATTCTCCACATGCAGTTGGTGACTGAGCCTCTGGGATATTTGGGTAGAAACTCACCATCGCGGATGGATCTCCCATCAAAGAATCTACTCAGAAAGAATAAGGACACTCTGAGATGAAAAGGAACTAAAAAAAATACATACTGTTGTGGGAGTACTTCTTGGGCACACAAGGGGGAGCTCGCCCAAAGGGAAGGACAAAACCAGGCCACTAATGTACAAAGACAGAGCCCGGAGCTTCATGGAACAGGAGCTGGAGCAAACGTGGCTGAGGCTGGGACCCCCTCTAACAGGTTTAGCGTGGACAGCCTGCCCTGCGTGGGGGGAAATGGTTAAACAAATGAAGGCAAATTAAGGAGTTCCAATTTGTGAGCTGGAGTGTGAAGTTACTGTAGCCAAACGTCAACAATGAGATAAGAAAAATGGCCTACTGAAGATCAACTATAGCTACTTCTCTTTAAAGCAGTAGTAGTTATGGAAGTTAAGAGCCTACTCATGGTCGGCAAACTGCGGCTCGCGAGCCACATGCGGCTCTTTGGCCCCTTGAGTGTGGCTCTTCCACAAAATACCACGGCCTGGGCGAGTCTATTCTGAAGAAGTAGAATTAGAAAAAGTTTAAGTTTAAAAAACTTGGCTCTCAAAAGAAATTTCAATCGTTGTACTGTTGATATTTGGCTCTGTTGACTAATGAGTTTGCCGACCACTAACCCAAGACATTGTGTTTTGATTATGATTGTCCCCAAAGATGCTTCATTCCACCAAAGTGCGAAATGCTTCAGAAGTGTCAATATCTTTCCAGTGATGCTTCATGGTCTCTGCGGTCCTGGGCCATGGCAGCTCAGGGAGGCCTGAGACAGCGGGCCCTGACATGAGTTACACCGGAACAATTACAAGTAAAAGCACACAGGCCGGCTGGTGTGGCTTGGTGTTTGAGCAGCGACCCAGGAACCAGGAGGTCATGGTTCGATTCCTAGCCAGGGCACATGCCCAGGTTGTGGACTCGATCTCCAGTAGGAGGTGTGTAAGAGGCAGCAGATTGATGGTTATTCTCATCATTGATGTTTCTCTCTCTCTCTCCCTCTCCCTTCCTCTCTCTGAAATCAATAAAAACAAATAAACAACAAAAAAAATAAATTAAAAGGAAAAGTAGATATATATTAAGGAAAATTTGGAGAATAAGATAAATTAAAGAAATTTAAAAACAAAACCTAGTAAGAAACTAAACTTAGGCTTAGAAACTAAGAAACTAAGGTTAAGATGAAAAAAACTCTGAAGATGGATAATGGTGATATTTACAACATGGTGAATGTACTTAAGGCAACAGAGCTATATCGTTAAAAATAATTATAATGGTAAAATTTCCGTTATGTAAATTTTATACCAAAGTATTAGTTTTCTTTTTACTTAAAATTTATGTCAGATAAATTTTACCACAATTAAAAAAAAGAACAAAGAAAGAACTCTAGGTGAGATTACATGTTGGAATGATAAATCAGTCAATAAAAGTTATTTATTAGATAAAACAAAAAATTTAGAAAGTTAGTCGTAATCTAACCATAATTATTACATGCATATTTCCTGTGGTTTTAAATGTTTTTCTTAATTGACAGGTTATTTTTTATAGTAATCTGTTTGTATAACTTACTTTTCTTTTACTTAATCCTCATTGGAAGCCTTTTTTTTCCATATTATTTCAATCTGTCAACATACATGATTTTAGTAGCTGCATAATAACTCATCAAATAATCCCAGCATAGTGAATTTAGCTACTGTGAAACATTTTGATTATTTACTAATCTTTGATATTAAAGTGGCCATTTCAGTGTATATTTTTACTTGCATTTACATTTATTTCCTTAGGTCAGATTCCTAAAATTGGAGTCACTAAAATGAACATTTCTTTTGACACATATCGCCAAATCTCTTCTCCAAAGTTTGATACCAAATTATTGTTGCTTACAGCAATCTGCGAGGGTGCCAAATTCACCTCACCTTTTAAAGCAGGAGGTGTTCCCAGATTCGGAAATCTTTGATCATTTGAAAAGTGAAAAAGTCACATCATTTACTTTTATTTATACTTGTAGAGGCTGATCATTGTCCCATATTTGTAAACTAGCTGCATTTCCCTTGTCAATTTTTTTTCATGTCCTTTGTCTAATTATCTACTAATTCACGTAAATTTACATATAGGACACAGTCACATGATATTCATTGGCCTGGACCATTTTTGCATGCCACAGTGTAAACTAGTCCCGTTTTTGTTTTGTTTTGTTTTTACCCATTACTGAATAGAAAAGAAAAAACAAAAGTGAGGGTAATTCAACGACCTTAGGAGGTAACTACAAAGGGAGAAGGAACGTACCAGACTTTGTTGCGGGCGCCCCCATCTCCACAGCTACGCTGGGGGTATGCACCTCACTGTAATAAACCAGGAGCTCCACATCTCGATCAAATTTGTGTCCGTCAGCCAAGGAGATCTGAGATGGGAGCAAGCAAAGAAGCCATGTTAGAACATCCTGCCTCTGCCTTGGGCTGAGGTCTACCGGCTCCTTCCACGCGTAAGCAGAGCCAGGAGCAGGGGCGAGAACAGGCAGGAGGCTCTGGAGATGAAATAAGGATAAAGAAGGGGCCCAGCCCTAGCCAGTTTGGCTCAGTGGATAGAGCGCTGGCCTGTGGCCTGAAGGGTCCCGGGTTCGATTCCCAGTCAGGGCACATGCCTGGGTTGTGAGCTCGATCCCCAGTAGGGAGCATGCAGGAGGCAGCCGGTCAATAATTCTCTCTCATCATTGATGTTTCTCTCTCACTCTCCCTCTCCTTTCCTCTCTAAAGTCAATAAAAATATATATTTAAAAAAAAAAAAAAAAAAAGAAGAAGGGGCCCAGTGTGAATCCCCCGGGGTTAACAGGGGGAAAGTCAGCAATGTTTAGGAGATGGAGTGAGGAGGAAGATCAGGACCCAAAAATAGGGGCGCTGGCAAGCACAGTGCTCTCTCACTCCTTACCTGAGCAGACGTCTTGTCTTCAAGGTACTCGATGGGATTCGCGGGGCAATTGCATTGGACGCTCTTGATGCCATGCTGTGAGCTGATGGTGGCAGCCAGGCTGAGTGTGTAGGGCACGTCCTTCGCAGGGACGACAGGAGTGATCATTTGAAGGCTACCGCCCTCAGTTCCTCCTATGGAAAGCGACCTTAGTGGTGTGTCCCCTCCCCACAAATATTTAGCCCCCCGACAACCTTGAGGGGGGTTTTCCCCCCGCTGGTATTTGAAGGAAGAGCCTACTCACGGGCGAGTTGGTACCGAGGGTTCAGGATAGCGGGGAGCACGTAGCGCAGGGCCCCATCTGCCTCCAGAGGCAGCTCCTGCACGTACTTCAGGGTGAGCGCCGCCTTCGACCCGGGGGGCAGGTTCCCCACATTGCAAGAGAAGGTGTCGCCAGCCTGATCGTCCTCCTCCAGCAAGAAGGCTTGTTGGCCCTGGCTGATGGCGTTCTCATAATTGGTGCGGGCCTAAGGAGGACAAGGAAAGACAGGTGACACGACATGAAGGGTGACACGCTCGGGGAGGAGACGGGTGGGGCGAGCCTGCGATCGGTCTTGCCAAGTTCACAGCCAAACTCGGGAGCGCCTCCGATGGGTGTTTCCCTCCAAGGGTTTTAGGACAGTTACCGGTGAGAGGGGAGTAGAGGACAAAGCATTCGACAGCAACATTTCCGGGAAGTTGCGTTTGATGGAGACCCTAACGAGTATGCATTACGGGCATAAAAAGGGAGGAAGTCATGTACGCATCGCCGGTACCTCCGACTTCTCCTGCAACTCTGCCACGATTTTCTTGCCATCCACCACGGCCTCGAAGCTGTGGACGGCCGAGTCTTCGTCCATGGGGAAAACAAAGAAGGCCTCCAACGGAACTGTCCGCTCGTTCTCATAGTTCAAGGTAGCAGACACCCCGGCCACAAACTCACGAATGGACAGGGTCACCGCAATGCTCTTCAGTGGCACTAGAGAGAGACCAGGGTTCAAGAGGTCGCCAAGGTTCGCAGAATGCCTCCCGCCGACCGGGGCACCGTGCGAGGTGCCGAAGGTCCAATGGCAAGCCAGAGTCACGAGTCAGGCTTACCTGGCTCCTTTTGGCGGGTCAGCAGGCCGCAGGGAGGGGACACCATGGTGACACACAGGGTTCCTGTGGAAAAGACACATCATGAGTGGGGTGCCATGTTGGGGATCACCTAAACACCAATACCAATGGGCTTCTCTCTGGCATCAACGTCGACTCAGAGGGCTCATGATGGGCCCAGGAAGGAGGAAGAAGCGGAACAGAAGGGGAACAGAAGGGGATAAAGGTGTCAGTAGCAAGACTGCTTCTATGAAATGCCAGATTCAGGTGAAAAGCTGAACAGGAAACCTCACCTATGGCTGGTTCCAACACCAGGCCCACTTTTTTTCTTCCAGAAGTGTACTTATCATACCACTTTTTAGGTATAGTCAGGGAATGTAATTAACGCCTCGGAACCTCAGTATTTCTAACATGAAAAATCATATGTATAAGCACCGATGAATGAGTATAGATGAAGTCCTTAGAATGCGGCCTGGCCCATCAGAGGCACTGAATCAATGATGACAGACATGCGTGTTGCTCTTGTCCCTGTCGCTAAATAGACCGTGGCTGTTGCTTTTGTAGGTGGCCGTTGGACAGACATGAGCAGAGCAAGGACGATGGGGCCAGGTGCAGAAGGTCACCAGGGCGGAAGGCCCCCGTCCCAGCAACGGACATGTGTAGGGCGGGACCTCATCCCCGGGATGACCTTTCCTCCCCTCGCATATCCTGGTCATTCGGGTTTAGACCCCCCCTGACCTTTCCTCCCTGGAGAGAACATCTAGGCTTCGGTAGTATTTCATTCAGCTCCAGGCCCAGAAAAGCAGCAAAACCCGACAAGCGGCACCATGGCTGACCTCGGGGCCAGCTGCACTGAATAATAACCCCCCTGCCCTGACACTGATCAATCCATCAGTGGAGACCACACCCCTGAAAAGGACACACCTGGAAAGCTGCTGAATATTCTATTGAGATCTGCCCCTTGGGGTCACCCCTAAAAACTCCACCTTTAAACCCTGAGGATGGAGGACCCAGCGGGCTCTCCCTCCAGGGAGCAAAGCTGGGCCTTTCCCTTCCCTGTCTCCTAGGCCAGTGGTCGGCAAACTCATGAGTCCACAGAGCCAAATACCAACAGGACAGCGATGGACATTTCTTTGGAGAGCCACATTTTTTAAACGTAAACTTCTTCTAACGCCACTTCTTCAGAACAGACTCGCCCAGGCCGTGGTGTTTTGTGGAAGAGCCACACTCCAGGGGCCCAAGAGCCGCAGGTGGCCCGCGAGCCGCCGTTTGCCGACCCACGGTCCTAGGCACTACTTCTGCCTCTGTGCTTTCGTAAATAAATGTGACCTTCCAGTTTTGAGTCTCGGCCCTGCACGTAAGAAGTTGCCTGATCCAAAACGGACTTCTGCAACTTAGACCACGTACCCTGTGGCTTTTCTTTTGGGGTTCGTGATTGAAACCAGTTTGTTCTCTCTGGCCAGGCTATTCATATATCATAAATTCAGCATGTCCTCCATTTTAAATCAAAACACGTCTCACAAATTTCATTATAACCTCAGACAGCCATTTCATGTAATATGCCAAAAAATATGTCCATGGATTATAATTTATGTTACACTTTTTTTTTTTAAAAAAGTGTTTTTATTGATTTCAGAGAAGAAAGGAGAGGGAGATAGAAACAGCAATGATGAGAGAGAATCATGGATCGGCTGCCTCCTGCACGCCCCCTACTGGGGATGGAGCCTGCAACCCGGGCATGTGCCCTGACCGGGGAATTGAACTAGGAACCTCTTGGTTCCTGGGTCAATGTTCAACCGCTGAGCCACACCTGGCCGGGTGGGGCTTTTTTAAAATCCAGAGAATCAACAGGTGGGCCTGCTCTTAGTCATTGGCCCCAGTCTCACTGCGAGCTGCCCTCCAACCATTCTGAACGGAGTTCCCTGTGAGCTTGCCTCCCCCTGCTCGGTCAGAGGGTGGTGACCTGAGCTGCCATCTCCAGGACCACGTAGGGGATTTTTTACTGGAAATAAACCGTAAGCTCAAATGTCATTGCCTGGTCCACAGAGAATGCTGAAGAGAAAGGAAACCACTCTGTATATTCCGAGCAGGGGCGGAGGAGTCACTGGGAATCTGAAACTTCTTCCTGGAACCTACAGGCCAGAGAGTGGGCGGGCTCTTGAGAAAGTTAATTTTCCTTCCCGGAACCACACCCCACTCCTCAAGGATTCTGAAGCTTTTGGCAGGTCTATTTCTAGGTTTGTCTGTGCTCATCACAATCACCATTTAAACATCACACCTGGCCCTAGCCAGTTTGGCTCTGTGGATAAAGCGTCGACCTGCGGACTGAAGGGTCCTGGGTTGGATTCCGGTCAAGGGCACATGCCTGGGTTGCAGGCTTGATCCCCAGTAGGTGGCGTGCAGGAGGCAGCCGATCAATGATTCTCCCCCATCATTGATGTTTCTTATCTCTCTCTCCCTCTCCTTTCCTCTCTGAAATCAATAAAAATATATTTAAAAAATAGATTAAAACGAACAAACACCACACCCTACTCCAAGCCAGGGCCATGGCCGTGTTGCTCGCCCATCTGATTGCAATGGTTTCTGATACACCATGCTCCCCATACCTACAAATCAGCGCCAATTCAGCAGGCTTTTTGTTTCGTGTCTGTTTTTTATTTTGAGGGATGGGGTACAAACAGGTGGTGGCAAAAAGGCTCACACTGGCTCAACCACAGAGGCGGCGCGGGCTGTGGGGAGAGGAACGCAGGCTCAGCGAAAGGGTTTCCACGCGCACATCTGATGGGTACCTTTTAAGTAAATACGTTCTCTGGTACCACACGCTGGCGCTGGGCTAGGGAAGAGTTTCTAGGAACGCCAGCAGGGACCTTAACGCCGGAGGAGGACAAGGATACGGGGGTACAACAGCTGAAGAAGCTGGGGGGCGACCCAATCTGTAAGGGTGGGCGGTACTCACCAAGGCCGGCTTTCCGGGGAAGGGACAGAAGAGCAGTGGCTGAGTGTCTCCTGCAAAGACACCGGCCGGTCTCCGGACTCTTAACAAATCCCTCCCAGGGGAGGTTCGCTCTTCCCCACCCACTCCCCGACCTTTCCCAGGACAACCTATGCTGAGTCAGAACTCCTCCCTCCTCCCCTCCCTCCCGAGGACACTTCAGAAGTGCACTCAGCAGCTGGGAGGCAGGCTGGCCAGCAGCAGCTGGGAGGCAGGCTGGCCAGCAGCAGCTGATGGGGCTCAAAGTTGAATCGGAGGCCGGGAGACCGGAGGGAAGGGCGGGTCAGTGAGTCAGGTGCCCGGAATCCAGGCGCTGCCCTGGGCGAGGGGGGCCGCTGGTGGCGCAGGGGCCACAAAAGGGCCAGCGGAGAACCCGGGGTGGGCCTCCCCCAGGCCATCGGGGTGCGGAGCGAGGCTGGGATGGAGACCGGGAGCGGCCCTGGCCAGTTTGCCGTAGTGCAGGGGTCGGCAAACTCATTCGTCCACAGAGCCAAATATCAACAGGACGACGATTGAAATTTCTTTGGAGAGCCACATTTTTTAAACTTAAACTTCTTCTAACGCCACTTCTTCAAAACAGACTCGCCCAGGCCGTGGTATTTTGTGGAAGAGCCACCCTCAAGGGGCCAAAAGAGCCGCATGTGGCTCGCGAGCCGCCGTTTGCCGACCACTGGCTTAGTGGATAGAGCATCAGCCTGCGGACTGAAGGGTCCCGGGTTCCAGGGTGGCTGGCTCCGTCCCCAGTAGGGGGCGTGCAGGAGGCAGCAGATCATTGATTCTCAGCATCGATGTTTCTTTCTCTCCCTTTTTTCCCTTCCTCACTCAAACCAATAAAAATATTTTTTTAAAAAAAGAAAAAGAAACGGGAGTGATTTAAACTTTCAATTTTCCGTCCTAGAGTTTCGGAGTCCAGGGAGTAACAGAAGGTAGGTGAGCTGGACCCTTGAACTTCTATATAGAAGGGTTTAGGGGCTGCAGTATGATTTGGATGGCGGGAGGGGGGAGGGTTTGAAGCTCCATCTCCACAGCATACATTTACATAAAATTGAGGAACTCTGAATTGTCCGTACGAAGGGGAGGGAGAGAGGGAGAGGGAGAGGGAGAGGGAGGTAACGTAAAAGAGAAAGTAGGGAAAGGGGGCTTCGAGAGTATTAGGAGATGACAATTCCCACGTCCAGCCCCACAAGATTCCCCTGACCTGCCACCTGCATCACCTGCACGCCCTTTCTCCCCTAATTCCCGCCCCCTTCCGTCCTCTCTCCCCCCTTCCCCATTGCACACCAGGACTAACTCCTGTACCCCTCGGGCTTGCAGCTCAAGCAGACCCGAGCAGAGCTGGGGGTGGGAGAGGCAGGTAGCGGGCACGGGTCTCAGCCCAGGTTAGCGGGGACCCCCTCCCCGGCCCGTAGCGGGCCACCTACCTGCTGGGCGCCGGGAACCTCTGAGTCACTCGGAGAGAAACAAACGCAGTCAAAAGTTCCGGGAAGACCCGCCCACGTCTAGGGACCGGCGACAAAGTGGCGACTCTGAGAGTAAGGGATCGAGGGGAAATTCCTACACACACACACAGTCTGACCTTCGCCAGTCTCTGGCTCCAAGGGACGTGCGCTCTTGTTTCTTTGCCTGATTCTCTAGGAGGTTAAAGGGACCATCAGGGGGCAGGCGAAGGGAAGGGCTGTTATTTCCCCCCCCCCCCCCCCAATAACTGTATGAGCTTGACATCATTGATTTATCTCTAATCTGAGTCATTTGTCCCAAGATGGTATCCTCCCTAGGGCGTGGCGCTCTGCGTGTGTGTGTGTGTGTGTGTGTGTGTGTGTGTGTGTTTGTTTTGGGGGAAGTGGGAGAAACCAGGGCAATGCAGAAGGGGATCAAGTCTTCCAGTTATGAGTCACTTACGGGTTTTTCATCAGGATCTTAAATCTAGTTCATTTTTTGTGGGGTTGTTTTTTTTTGGGGGGGGGGGGTGGGGGGGCAGTAACAATGTAAGTAACTTGTTTTGCTCATCCTTTCACTTCCTGCTGTTCTCTCTCCAAAAGCAAGGAGTTTCAATGAATTCTTCTCTTCTGTTTGTTGTCTCTCCTCTGGTGTGTCCTTGCGATTCATCGAAGATTTCCTATTGTTCTTATCATACCTACTTATATGTATTCTTAAGACACATAAACCTTTTAAGTAAATAAGTGCCCACAGGTATAGGATGATTTGATTCATAAGTACGTGCATAGAAATATTGAGAGCTGTATATATTCAGAGGCCTTGTGATGGCTATTCACTATAGATATTGCAAGACAGATTTCAAAAGGAGCAAATGTCGGAAATGTCCACTAGTCTTATAAGCATTTTTTTTTTTTTAGCTGACCTACTGGCAATAGCAATTACAATGAACAGCCACTGTTTTCATGTGATCACGGGTGACTTGCAAATGTTATGTTTGGACAGATCACATGAAAACTGAGCCCAACTGAAAGTTACCACAGATGGATGGATAATAGATAAGATGGGGCCCTAACCGGTTTGGCTCAGTGGACAGAGCGTCGGCCTGCGGACTAGGGGGTCCCAGGTTCGATTCTGGTCGAGGGCATGTACCTTGGTTGCAGGCACATCCCCAGTGGGAGGTATGCAGGAGGCAGCTGATCGATGTTTCTCTCTCATCAATATTTCTATCTCTCTCTCCCTCTCCCTCTCTGTAAAAAATCAATAAAATATATATTTTTTAAAATGGGCTGAAAAAAAAATCTACTATTGAGTACTATTAGAAACCAGAGCCAAATAGTTCACATGGTCAGACAAACGGCTTTTCTTTCAGACCCGAATGATGGCTGTCATCACCGAGGAAAGCGTGAAGACAGGGGACATATACAATGGAGTCACGTAACCAAGCTGCTAAAATGATTAACGCTATGAAGATTGAGGCAGGAGGAAAGACTCCATTCTTTAGAAATATATATTTTTTTATTGATTTCAGAGAGGAAGGGAGAGGGAGAGAGAGATAGAAATATCGATGACGAGAGAGAATCATTGATTGGCTGCCTCCTTCACGCCCCACACTGGGGACCGGGCCTGCAACCCGGGCATGTGCCCTGACCGAGAATTGAACCGTGACCTCCTGGTTCATAGCACCATGCTCAACCACTGAGACACGCCATTCTTATTCTAACCAGCCTGGGATTTGAAAAAAAAACCCACAATTTTTAAAAAACTTTCCAGTCCTGCATCAATGCCTGGATAGACAACCCTCTACAGGATTCACCTATCCTGGCCACCTGTTACCTCCCATCCATTAACCAAACTACCAGATGTGACCAGAACTCCTGGAACCACCTTCCAGACCACCAGATGATACTGCCTGTCATCTGCCTGACAACTGTCCTGCACCCATCTTAGGGCTAAGAATGCAGAACTGCTTACTCAGAAAGGTACTCTTTGCTCTCTGTGTTACCAGACAAGGGGTGGGCCTGCAGCAGGTCTGACTCAGACCGGCCTGTGGTATGTGGGTCCTTGACTTCCTATAGAAAAGATTTCACAACCGGAGTCCAGCTGAGTTTGAGAGTACGTTTATGAAAGCCGAGGACAGTGAAACAAAGGGAGAAACTGGGGTAAAATAAACAACAGGGAGAGCCGAGGCCATGCTAGGAAAGAAGTGAACTTGGGTGGGGCTGCTGTTAGCTCCCTGGGAAGTGAGCTAAGGATCAGGGGGTGAGCCGTGGTCCAGCTGCCGCTGCCCACTGCTCCTCTGGCTGCAAGTCTCGTGGGGAGCTTAGAATTTAGGAAGAAATTACAAGTTCATGCCCAGAAAGGGGCCTGGCTGTGCTCTAGAGTGAGCCCACATCGAGTCATAGTTCTGAGAGCTTTTTTTTTTTTTTTTTAAATATATTTTATTGATTTTTAGAGGGAGGAAGGGAGAGGGACAGAGAGCTAGAAATGTCGATGAGAGAGAAACATCGACCAGCTGCCTCCTGCACACCCCCTACTGGGGATGTGCCCGCAACCAAGGTACATGCCCTTGACCGGAATCGAACCTGGGACCTTCCAGTCCGCAGGCGCTCTATCCACTGAGCCAAACCGGTTTCGGCAGTTCTGAGAGCTTTTTATCCTTTCTTTTTTCCCCATCCTTTTTTTTTTTCTTCCCCCTGCAGGCAAGAATCGTAGGGAAGGGTTTCAGTAGAATATTCATCAGCTTTCCAGGTGCATTCAAAATATGCTGATGCACCAAAATGAGTGCATAGGGGAGTTTGGGATTATTCTTTGGTCTGTTTTACATTTATCTATCTTAGGTCTACCTGGCTTTCATGGGTTTTTTTTGTTTTGTTTTGTTTTTTTGTTACTTGTTCCCCAACTCCATCCCTCCTTGGGTTTAGCTGGAGCGAATGACATTAATTGGGTCTTTGTTCTCTATTTTCCCAGGCCACGGTGACTTAAGCTCTGTATTCTCTGGTCAGGGTGGGGAGCTATACACCATTTGCTCTCGAGTGTCCTTGGTTAGGGAAGACGAGGAGTTCATAACAGTGGCTGGGTACCCGAACTTGATAGGCACCCCATTCAATGCTTCACACTGCACGATCCCATTGAACCCAGGCCTATTTCACAGATAAGTCAACAGAAATAGTCACTGAATTAGCAAGCAAGAGACCAGGTTTAAAACTAAACCTGCCTGGCACAACAATCCTGTTTTTCCTCATCAGAATCCCCCCACAGTAGTTCTCCTATCAGCCCTCTCGGTTGACTGAGCTTAACTGAAATGGTCAGAGCCTTTGTAAACAATTGGGCTGCTCCAGAGTCGGGCGCCACCCAGTGGCCACGCACTTTTTCTTCAACAACATCCGCATCAATACAAATGGACTTGGGTCCCCCAGGCTCTCTGGTTGGAAGCTGACAAAAGTAGTCCAGGAAAAAAAAAAAAAAAAAAAAAGGAGAATGTTGGCTTTCCTTCACAAACAGAATCTCTGTGGAGACTTAATACTGTAAGACAATAATAACCAAGTAAATCAATGGCATTGCTATATTGGGATGATGCTATTCTAGTTCTAATTATCACCAGCACTAAGATGCTTAATCTAAACCCAGAACTTTGGTTGTGTTAGTTTTTTATTAGAATAAAATTTAAATTAAAAAAATTCAGACGACACCCCCCCCCCCCCCAAAGTTTCAGAATTGAAGTATTTCATTGTATTAGGATACAAAATTTCCCAGTTGTTTGCAAAGATGAAATATCCCATATGACACAACATCATTCTCTAAAAGCTACAATCAAGCCCTGACCGGTTTGGCTCAGTGGATAGAGCGTTGGCCTGCGGACTGGAGGGTCCCGGGTTCGATTCTAGTCAAGGGCATGTACTTTAGTTGCGGGTACATCTCTGTTGGGGGATGTGCAGGAGGCAGCTGATTGATATTTCTAGCTCTCTATCTCTCTCCCTTCCTCTCTGTAAAAAAATCAATAAAATATATTTAAAAAATAAAATAAAAGCTATGATCGACATAATACAACATAGCTGCTAACTCTAAACAATATGTTTTTTTTAAATTTATTTTTATTGATTTCAGAGAGGAAGGGAGAGGGAGAGAGTGATAGAAACATCCACGATGAGAGAGAATCCCCCCAAATAATTACCGAGTATGCAAGGCATTTAACCCAGAGTTTTTAACAGATGCTAAGTAGTATAAGGTAGATTCTTCAAATGACAGTTCTAAATTAGTTTAGGCTTCTCAGCAATAGGTCTTTTTGTTTCTTTCCCCTTGCTCCTGGCAAAGAGGCCTTTACCCTATCTTTTGGAGAACTGCCCATCTCTGTTCCACTGTACCCTGTACCCTGATCGCAGAGGTTGCCAAGCGACCCAGCCAAACACACCAGATACGCATCTGGAGCTGAGGCAACAGGAAGGAAGGCAGCTGAGGCTGAGTCATCCGAAGGCAGTGCCCCGAGGCTGCTCCCTAAATCCTTACTGCCGAGCCCCCCCAAATCCACCCTAGTGCCCATCCCACACTAGGCCTAGTTCCTATCAATTTACAACCACGTAACTCTCAATAATTAACATGGAGAAGGTGAATGCTACGAAGATGAGTTTTGCTCATGTGTTTGATGTTTGGTTCAGACACAGAGGCGCTGTTTTCCAAGCCAAATCACAATGTCATTTTGAGTCTTTTAGTTCTAACAAGAAGAAACAATTTGAATATGAGACTAAGTCCAAAGCATTTTACATTTTTTAATTCCCTAATAATCAAAATGGCCAGACCATGCATGCATTTTGGCCAGGACCTGCCTGTCCCCCACCCAATTAGAAGAGGGTCCGAGGTGTGATCTTACCGTATTCCTGGGGCAGGAAAATGGAGACGAGGAAGTCTGAGGCTCGCTGTCCTAAGGTGTTAACTAAAAGGTGTCCAGCATGACTCTGTTTTTCTTACTGTGGGCAAAATTAATATAAAAGCCCATCTCCTTCTCCGTGGTAAAATGGGTGGACATTTTCAAAACCGGTATTATCATATCTGTATTCAAAGCTAGCAGCTAGATTATTTTCAAGGTAATTTATTCTCACCATTTGGATACCCATACGATTAAAAATGACCAGGGACATGCAAATTAGACGAAAAGAGACATATAGGAAACCCTGAAGATTCAGTGTCACTCTGTCCATCTAGTTCACCCATAGACAGCAGGGAAAGCCAGACTAAAATTTTGACAATATGATTGCAATGTGTGCAGCGACCGTCTGAAGTGGTCAGGTGCCCCCACGAATAGCACTTAAGATTATCAGATGTACATAGACGAAAGGGACTCTCCGGAGTGAAACATTAGTGAATAAGACACGTGATACGTTGTATGTACACAAATGGCTGCCCACTGGCTGTTGATTTACATATCTGATGACATGGTGATGGAGTGTTTGAAGTCATGAATACAATATGCCAAGTCATTCACAGTGTCAAGCAAAACCAAAAATCAATGCAGAAGAGCAAGGCCATTCTAGGCAGCCTCCTGCCTAATGATGAAACATCACGGACGGAGGCCATACTAAGCTGTACTCAGCACCCCGGATTACCAATGTTCTTTCTCTCATGTTCACAGATGCTGGGGGCAGTCTGCAAGAATTGTTTGCCATTACAAGTCCGCATCTACCCATCAGGCATGGCTCTAAACTTCCCCAAGCCCTTGCTGGTTTGGCTTAGTGGATAGAGCATCCGCCTACGGACTGAAGGGTCCCAGGTTCGGTTCCCGGCCAAGGGCACATGCCTGGGTTGCAGGCTGGATCCCCAGCAGGAGGCAGCTGATCAATGATTCTATCTCATCATTGATGTTTCTATCTCTCTCTTTCTTCCTCTCTGAAATATATATATATATATATATAAATTTGACCTTAAAAAAATAAAATAAAATAAATAAACTTACCCAAGACTTGTTGACAAGCAGGACTTAAACCTAAGCCCAGGAGGACATTCTTTATGTCCACTACAGCTTTAAAATTGTTTTTTTCTTCTAACTTTTCATTCTTTTATGTATCTCAAATATTCCTTACAGGATACAGTTTGTTATTTTTTAAGCTCTTTGATAAGGTCCTATTAGTGGTAAAAACCCTACCTGCAAATGTTATTTCACATTCTTGGTAGTGGCATAGCATACGATTCTTGATTGACAGTCATTTTCTCACACTCTGCACTTTATATAGATCTACCTATCTATCTATAGATCTATATAAAGTGCATCCATGTTAGGGATCAATAGCCTGTTAGGATACTTTTTATTAAGGATGACTTACTAATAGCAATTTTCATACGTCATATAGATTTTGAAGCTATTTTACTAGGTTCACATAGATTTAGCATTTTAATATTTTCCTGTTAAATGGCCCCTATCATCTTTATAAAATGACTTTTGTATCTCTTAATTCCTACTTTAACATTTACTTAACCTAAATTAACATAGACATACCAGAATTTTTGTGGGCTTTGTTTCTCAGTATTTTTGTGACATAAATTTTCCACTCCTTTTGTTTGTTTGTTTTTCTTAAAAAAATTATTGGATTTACTGGGATGACATTAGTTAATACAATTATATAGACTTATCATGGGGAACAATTCAAATTTTATAAGTGTCTAATCACTATGCTGTACACATGAAACTAACATAAAATAATACTGAATGCCAACTGTAACTGAAAAAAAATAAAGCAAATAGGGCGAATTGGTAAAATTTCATAAAGTTGGATGATGTGTACACAGGTTATTATATTATTTTGTATTCTTTGAGCATGTTTGAAATATTTCACAAAATAAACAAAACCCAGAAGGCATTATATATTACTCTAAACTCTTGTGATGTATATGATGAACAATACAGCAAATATTCACTATGCAATATTTATTACCTTTTAACAAATGTTATTAAATGGTGACATCAAATAGAAAAAAATAGTTCAGCAGGTAAGGGATTTAAAAAAAAAAGAAAAGAAAAGCCATATTCTGGGTTTTTTGACCGATTTCAACCAGGTCACGGTCATTTGCAGACAGCATGGTTGAACATCCACCCAGAAACGTGCACACGAGACTGTTTTCATTAAGATGAGCACATATGAGCGATGGATGATCAAATCACAGAGCCCAGGTTACCCGGCGTTTTTGGATTTGGGAGGCCTTTGGGAACTCATTTTCCTTGGATTTAGGAGAGGGTACATGGACAATGCTAGGTAGAACGGGGGTTGGCTCTGGTAATGGGATAACTTGGATAGAATTCCCAGACTGCTGTCTGAAATCACTGTCTTGGCCAGGGTGTTGCATGGTGGCTTCGGAGGTACTACTATTCATGTCCCGCTGGTACTGCAGGAGAGAGAAGAATCCTGCGGAAGAGAGAATCCAGGGGAGGGCGACAGAGGAACAGTAGATGTTTCATGAAATAGTCAAGAAATATTTCCCTCTGTGTTGGCAGAGAGACGCTGACCCAAAGCCCAGGGGGGGTCTCTTTGGAACCACCCCAAGAAATTTGGAAGGGGGAGGACGGATGCTTCGGTGGAACAGACTAAAATTGGGTGCAGAAGAGTTTAAACACTTCTCAACAAACACAAGATGGAGGATTCTTTTTGAAAAGGGACATGCATCTGAGTTAGGAATTTCTAAGTGAAATTTTAAAGCTCTTTCAGAGCCATTCGTCGGTTTGGCTCAGTGGATAGAGGTCGGCCTGCGGACCAAAGGGTCCCAGGTTCCGTTCCGGTCAAGGGCATGTACCCTGGTTGCAGAGTTCTTCCGGCCCAAGCCCTGGTCGGGGCTTGTGCAGGAGGCAACCAATCGATGTGTTTCTCTCACATCAATGTCTCTCTCTTCCACTTTCCCTAAAATAAAAAAAAATAAAAAAATCAATGGAAAAATATTCTCGGTTGAGGATGAACAAAAAACAAAAAGAAAACCACTTTTAGAAAGAAGGGTCTCCAATGTTGGTGGCTGAACATTTAGTATTAGAGATTGCTTTTCTCTGATCTAAAACTGTCTTGGCAGGACACTGCCCCCCCCCCCACCTACGTGAACATTCCATGCTATGCATGCTCTTTAGTCTTCCCTGAGATGGGGAGGGTGTGAAAGATGGTAGCAAAGGTGGAGATAAGGAGCTGCCCTCTTAGGCAAGCATGTTGACCGTGTCACCCAGTCCTGGTCTCCAGCTCTGTCTCTAGAGGAACTGTCATCAGAGAGTGAGTCCACTTGAACTTTAGTCCCTTAAAATGCAAGGATCGGTACTTTTCTCTTATTCCCTTTTCCCATCCTTTCACTCTCCCTCCTCTCCAGGAAAGGTTGGTTCTTGTTTACCCATCAAAGGCCCTCAAAACACTCACCGGAGGCAAAATGGAAGAAAATACTAAAGTAGGCCGTGGAAATGTTCCAGGTGAAATGATAGTTAGAGTAGTACACGGATTTGCCTTGCCTTAGCTTTATGTGATACAGGAGGAGTGTAGAGAGCAGAAGGGTACCTAATGGCCAAACAAAAGGAGGAAAAAAAGACCCTTTTAAGTGATGCTTCTACTCATCTTAACCCCCAGATAGGCCTAATTTCAAAGCCTCCACCCTGTACATATGCACCTCATCCAGGAACCTATCCCATGTCCGTGGATGGTTCCATTCAGAAGCTGCAGATCGGAGCCAAAAATCTGGGAAGGCCACATTAGTCAGAAACTACAGGCTGGGCTCACAAACCAAGTCCACCTCCACGCCCGTGTTAGGGGAGCCAGGGAGTCTTACCTGTGAAGAAAGTGAGGAAGGCAGCCGTGAAGGTGACACACGCAGTTTGAGGAAACATATAGGTGAATTCCAATCCCAGGTAGCAGTTGTGGCTGTAGGACAAGCTGAGGACCACAATCAGCATGACTCTGATCACTTCCATGTCACCTGTTGGAAAGCAGACGCTATCTTGAGAGAAGGACAGGTGTTTCTTCTCGGCTCATTTCCACCCAGGGCCACACATCTCTAGGTCAAAATGGAAATGGGGGGGGGGGGGGAGGTTTGATTACATAATACCGACAGAAGTGGGGGTGATGAAGAAGCAGGAAACCCTAAGCCCAATGGGAGAGAGAACCCAAAGAAACCGTTTCTATCTTGGTATCTCTGTAAGCTTCTTTTCTCCTCCTTCCCTTTCTCAGAACGCATTGCTTAGGAAAGACTCGAATTTCTCCTGTCCACCTCTGCTGTCAATATAACCAACTTTCCTGGTTGCCCGTTGCCTTTCTTTTATACCCTTCTGTTCTTGCTGTGCTGGGTCACCCTGCTGCTACTGCCAAGACGTCTCAACTGTCCAGCCAGTAAGTCCGTGAACTTCAAGACGTCTCCAAAACATTAGAAATGGCGAGATTTTTGAACTCTGCCTCGGCTGTATTGATTATGAAAGTGGACCCACTGCAGCCTGAGGCATGTGAACCTTCCCTCTCCACCCATCTTCCTAGGGTCTCGTTCTTACCTTTTGGCCAGATAGTACTATATATCCACGGGCTGTGGATTTTTATATTTGCTCTGGTTTCAATATTTAGTTTAACCCAGTCATCCACCAATATCCCTAATGCCAAGAAGACTAAGGCCCAAGAAGAGATGAACATGTTGATGGCCTGGATATTCCTAATGGAGAGCTGCATGATGGCAAGCAAAGAGTTCAAGCCGAGACCGCCGCCAGCATCTCACATGCCTTCCTTCTGATTTGATTGGTCATAGGAAGAAGAGGAAAACCTAGACGTTCAGTGATCGCTGAAGGCATTGGCTGTGGCGGAAGCTGAAATAGCCTATGGGACCACTCCTATATTGGGGCCAGACTGCTGTCAGGGATGCTAACTGCCATGGAATCATCTGTTGGTCTGACCCTAGACCCTGGGGCCTGGTTCAGTGGAAGGGACAAAGGGGAGTTCTGAGGAAGCTATCAGCTATACGGGGAGATATGCTATCACACGCAGAGATAATGATCAGATACACGGATAACTAAAGGCCTGGAAATAAGTTAAACATGCATGACTAAGGAGGTCTAATTTTATTTTATTTTATTTTTTTAACATGTATTTTTTATTGATTTCAGAGAGGAAGGGAGAGTGGGAGAGAGAGATAGAAACATCAATGATGAGAGAGAATCACTGATCGGCTGCCTCCTGCATGCCCCCTACTAGGGACTGAGCCCGCAACCCAGGCATGTGCCCTTGACTGGAATGGATCCCCGGACCTTTCAGTCTGCAGACCGACACGTTATCCACTGAACCACACCAGCTAGGGCAGGAGGTCTAATTTTAGAGTTAGAATTATAGGTCCCAGGGTTAGTTGATATTAGGCAGAGATCAGTGAAGGGCAGCAAGAATTAAAGATCTTTGACACAAGTGTCAACTAGTAGCATAAAAAAAGAAAAAGGGAATCACCATTCAAAATTTAGGATGTTTTGGAGAAACTTGGTTACCCATTTGGGTAGCCTAAAGCAGTTTAATCAGGTGGGCATCTAGGAACTAGACCAGTGTCTTGAAACTGAATGAAATGGACTGATACACCAAACCAATATTGGACGCCAATATCATTTATAATAATAACAGTGTAATATGCTAATTAGACCAGACAGCCAAACAACCTTCTGGACATAATTCCGGACATCCTTCCAGACGAAGCCTCTGTGGCGGGGGCCGAGGCAGAGGCGGTTAGGGGCAATCAGGCAGGCAGGTGAGCAGTCCCAGATTGTGAAAGGGATCAGGCCTAAACTGGCAATAACCCCTCCCCCCCTTCCCCGTGCATGAATTTCATGCACCGGGCCTCTAGTTTACTTATAAAGTGCAGACAATTATTTGTTAGAATTGCCTTTGTGTCTAGGCAGAGTAAACATTTTTGATTCCTTGAAGAGGCAACCATGGTATACCCTAAGTTCAGAGTCAGAGCACTTGTACTTAAATAAAAAATAAATTAATTAAAGCTTTTTCCTGAACTAAGATGAAAGTCACCTCCAAAACCTCTGTCTGCCTATTTCTTCAACCTCATTGCAGAACCTGGAATTGCTGGATTTCTTTCATTGTCTCAAACACACTATGTTGTTTTTCAGACCTCTGTACACATCTTATTACATTTTATATATCTTTTAAAAAATATATATTTATTAATTTAAGAGAGGAAGGGAGAGGGAGAGAGAGATAGAAACATCAATGATGAGAGGGAAACATTGATTGGCTGCCTCCTGCATGCCCCCTACTAGGGATCAAGCCCTCAACCCAGGCATGTGCCCTGACCTGGAATTGACTGTGACCTCCTGGTTCATAGCTCAATGCTCAACCACTGAGCCACAATGGTTGGGCGTATATCTTTTTTTTTTAAATATATATATTTCTTTATTGATTTCAGAGAGGAAGAGAGAAGGAGAGAGAGATAGAAACATCAATGATGAGAGAGAATCATTGATCGGCTGCCTCCTGCATGCCCCCTACTAGGGATCAAGCCCTCAACCCAGGCATGTGCCCTGACCTGGAATTGACTGTGACCTCCTGGTTCATAGCTCAATGCTCAACCACTGAGCCACAATGGTTGGGCGTATATCTTTTTTAAAAAATATATATATTTCTTTATTGATTTCAGAGAGGAAGAGAGAAGGAGAGAGAGATAGAAACATCAATGATGAGAGAGAATCATTGATCGGCTGCCTCCTGCACACCCCCTACTGGGGATTGAGACCGCAACTCAGGCATGTGCCCTGGCCTGGGATAGAGACCCTTCAGTCCGCAGGCTGACGCTCTATCCACTGAGCCAAGCCGGCTAGGGCGGGTGTATATCTTTTTAATTTTTTGAAACAATGCTCAATATCTTTAATGTTACAAAGGAGGCATTAATAAAATGGCCTCTGGATCCCGGTTTTAAATCCTGATTCTACCACTAAGAAGCTTTGTGGTCTTACAGATGATAATGCTTTCTACTACATAAGAATTTTGTAAGAATTAAATTAATTTAGAGACGTAAAGATGTCTTAAAAAGAGTTCCTGGCACCTAAAGGATACATAGGCAAGGACCATCGTCTTCATTTGGATTCCCTGGGAAGGAGATGCTAAGGCGGAGATTTGCGTGTGGGGAGTGGACTGGGAGTACACCCAGGAGCCACACCTGGTAAGTGCTTCAGGGAACCAGACTTGAGCAGAAGTTGAAATGAGATGCGGTTGCAACCCAAGCAATGTTAGCCAACAGCTAACACCAAGCGCTCTGCATCTGGGGTGGTCCTTGGGAGTCATCCTGACTGGAGCAAGAGAGTTTGTCGTGGAATGCACGCTGCTTCTGGACAGTCCTTTATGTCTTGGGAACTGCACGCCTTCGCAGTCAGCATTTCTGGTGGCTGTGGGAATGAGTGCTCGCCCTTCCCCACTCCTGTATCAGGGGCCAGCGTGCTGTGAGGGCTGCCAGCTGCCATGGAGTTGTCTATCGGTTTGACCCTTGACCCTTGTGGACTAGTGAAGCAGAAGGACCATGCGGGGAATAGGGAGCACACTAAGACAGTTTATGTTATTACATGCTTACATATTGATGCTTATATTGCTACTAGAAGCCCGGTGCACGAAATTCATGCACTCTGGTGGTAGGGAGGAGAGGGGGAGGGTCCCTCAGCCCAGCCTGCACCTATCACAGTCTGGGAGCCCCACAGTCAATCACCCCCTATAGGCTGCTTTCCCGTTCCCCGCCCACCCGCCGCAGCGCCGCTGGCTAGGTAGCCTGGGCCTCCCTCTTTGGGGCAATCGTGGAGTCCCCCGATTGATTGCCCTGCTGGCCGATGGCCTGGGCCTCCCTCTGTGGGGCGATCATGGGGCGATGGTCGGGCCCCCGAGCAATTGCATCACACCCACCTTGGCTGGCCTGGCGCCAGTGGGTGTCATAACGTGGTCGTCTGGACGGTCTTTTCGCTGTTCGGCTGTTCGGTCGATTTGCATATTATGCTTTTATTATTATAGATACAATAGATCCCCAGGAGTAGGATTTCTGGGTGGAAAAATGGATGCCTCTTAAATTTTTTTTTAAATTCTCACCCGAGGATATTTTTCCATTGATTTTTAGAGAGAGTGGAAGAGAGAGGGAAAGACAGAGAGAAATATCAATGTGAGAGAAACACATTGACTGGTTGCCTCCTGCACACACCCTGACTAAGGCCGGGGCTGAGGAGGAGCCTGCAACCGAGCTATGTGCCCTTGACCGGAATCGAACCCGGGACTCTTTGGTCTGCAGGCTGATGCTCTATCCACTGAGCCAAACCGGCTAGGGCGCCTCTTAAATTTTAATAAGTAGTGACAGTAAATACATAAAGGTTTAGCCAGATGGCGTTGTCTCTTCGAGGCTTGGTTTGCAACGTTGAACATTCATTCTTGGTGTGGCTGAGAAGACCCGAACTACAAAGACAATCGGTCCTTTTCAGAGCCATGTGGGCAGTAACCACAATGAGACCACCTTCCCCCAGCAACTCAGTGATTCTCTGGATGCCATGCTGACGCCATTGTAATAACCTGGTTATTATTTAACAGACAAGGAGAAAAGGGAAAGCCACGCGATTCTCTGGGTGCGATGCCACGAAGCACAGAGTTTCCGTTCCACAAGCACCCGCTGCTGACTTAGCTTTGAGCACCATTCCGGACCCAGCGCAGCTGAGAAGGAACCTGAGCCGATGGGGAGTTTTCTGTTTCCCTTTGCTCGGCACCCGCACCCTTTCCAGCCTGCCTCTAGGACTCCAGAAGCTCAGCTCTCCCAGGCACTCTCATCACCTCAGCCATCCTTGGTGGTGCCTCTCTTCCCCCAGATGCAGCAGGCCATTTCCCTGGGCAGAAGGAATAGAAGCAGTTTCACGGAGCCTCCGTTAAGTCTCTGAGGTTAGGCTGGGCCTTTTAATCAAGAAAGCTTGGCTGGTACCCCTGACTTTTGGATCCAGATGTCTGCCATCAACATTCAGGTTGAATAATCCTTCCTGGTAAGAAACAGATCATCAGAACTGCTCACTGACATTCTCCTACCAGTGGTCGGCAAACTGCGGCTCGCGAGCCACATGCGGCTCTTTGGCCCCTTGAGTGTGGCTCTTCCACAAAACACCACGGCCTGGGCGAGTCTATTTTGAAGAAGTGGCGTTAGAGAAGTTTAAGTTTAAAAAATTTGGCTCTCAAAAGAAATTTCCATCGTTGTGCTGTTGATAGTTGGCTCTGTTGACTAAGGAGTTTGCCGACCACTGTCCCAAACGTACTGCCCAGCTCAGCCTGGCCTTCCCAGAAAAGAACACACACAAGGCCACACTGGCTCATGTATTTTACCACGTTAGCTTTAAGACATGTTCCCTGAATGTAGGCCACTGGTGGGGGTCAGAGAAGGTAGTATCCAAACCAATTACTGCCTTAAAATTGTATTGGGAATTACAGAGCACATGCTCCCTGTAGGGCTCATGTGTGATGGAGAATCACAGAAAGGAAGAGGCTTCAGATAGACTTGGAAATGCTGCAGGAGTGGGATGCTTCACATACAGGCTGCTATAAGAAAGCATGTGGGCCTAACTGGTTTGGCTCAGTGCCCTGACCGGGAATCGAACCAGGGACCCTTTTAGTCCACAGGCCGACGCTCTATCCACTGAGCCAAGCCAGCGAGGGCTCCACTACTGCCCCTTGTTCCACCTCAGTTACCACCGCCTCCGCCATTCCTTCCTCCTCCCTGCTCTTCCTCCTTTCCCTTCTTTCTCATGAGACCTTTCCACCATCCTTAACACAAAATTCAGTGCCATTTTCATTTCTGTACTGATCTCAACACAAGGTTTGTACTAGAGCCTAAGCTGAATGGGGAAAATGACTAACACAAAAGATTCCCTAAATCTAGAAGGCAAAACAATAACGCCTTTTGAACTTAGAACCTACCCACAACATTTTTTTAAAAACCTACTGTATTCGTTTTCTAGAGCTGCTGTAACCAAGGACCACAAATAGTTTGCTTCAAACAACAAAAGATTATTGTCTCACAGTCTGACTTCATCTGAATTTGTTGAAATTTGAAAAGACTCTATTTCCAAATAAGGTCATATTACATGTCGTTGGGATTTAGGACTTACTCATATCTTGCTTTGGAGGGCACAATTAAATCCATAATTTACCTCTTGTAAATTATTCTATAGCCCTGGCTTAGCTACGCTTTGTATCTCAATCGAGAACAAACTTGCTGTCAGCTAGATGGCAATGTTTTGTCTTATTCCCTGTAATTCCTGTGGGTTCATTTTAGGTTTAAGATAAATATTATTATAATTTTACTAGAGGCCTGGTGCACAAAATTTTGTGCACTGGGGGCGGGGTCCCTCAGCCTGGCCTGCACCCACTCATAGTCCAGGACCCCTCGCTCCTTATCACCCACCTGCAGTGGAGGCGGGAGAGGCTCCCACCACCGCCACTGCACTCACCAGCCTGAGTCCGGCTTCTGGCTGAGTGGCGCTCCCCCTGTGGGAGAGCACTGACCACCAGGGGGCAGCTCCTGTGTTGAGTGTCTGCCCCCTGGTGGTCAGTGCGTGTCATAGCGACCGGTCGTTCCACCGTTGGGTCGATTTGCATATTAGGGTTTTATTATATAGGATTTCCCCCAAGAGTATTTACCTGTAAATGGGAGATTATCTAATCCATAAAACTCCCAGTACTGTGGCAGATGGTAAATAAAATATGAGCCCTACAGGGAGCATGTGCTCTGTAATTCCCAGGGGCTTGACCTGATCGAAAGACTCATCACTCCAGCAAAGGTCAGGGCATCTGTGTGTTGCTCATGCTGATGAATTCCTCACCAATCCACCCTTCGGTCTCTTTTTCAAGCATTCCCTTCTCTAGTGCAAGTCCAGTGATCACTTGTCAACCCGTGATGCGGAGACTTTAAATGATGTTGATGGCTTCGCCTCTTGCCAATATCATTTATTTTTATTGTTTATTAGTGCCCACATGCCCCTGCTTTTCGCCACAAAGAAAATCAAGTGTGAAGTTAAGAGCAAGATTCATTGACTGAGATTTCCCCAAGCAACACACAGAAAAATGACCTTCATGATCATTATAGGTAACGCTGTTGTGCCTGTCGAACAATGTGTATTTCGTTGCTTAGCAAATAGCCTTGATAGTCCCTATGTAAATTAGTGCCTAGTCTCATGTTATTATGCATGGTTCCTAGAAAGGCAACAACTAGAATTATGAATGAACTTGGGGGTGGGGGGCGGGTGTGAGAAAATGTAGAGTAACAAAGCAGGAACTCTATCAATGAACAGGCATTTCCTGGAGGCACATGACCTTCCCCTGAACTTGAAGCCTTGTATTTGGGGGTGGAATTAAGCTGCTTTCATTAAACCAGCTGGACCTGACTCCCTCTTGTCACCTGGGGCTAACTGTCAAACTCTACCCTGAACGAAAACACAATGAGTTTAGGTTGGCCTGATAAATCATTTTTTTTTATTTGTGTTGGTCGTAGGTGCCATGTTTCAGGTAGAAGGCACAGAGTACCATGGAGAGAATGGCCCCCAAAAGGATTTCCTTTGTGGTGTTGTAAGTGGGGCTATTGTCCAGCCATAGTGGTGCATACTGTACATGTTGTTGCTTCTTAATCCTGGCAACAATTCTGTGGAGCTGGGTGTCACAGGTTGGGTTCCTAAGACAGCTGGCTATGAGATAAAATTTGGAAAGTAAAGTGCTTTGAAGAAGTGTCTTTGGGATCAAGACCTGTGGAAAAAAGGAACATGAAGAAAGAATGGAAAGAGGGAGAATTTGAACTGGGACAGAGGCCTCCAAAATTCAACAGGCATGGAAGCATGATAGTCCTTCAGAGTTATCCCAAGTTGGGCCCAGATGAAAACGTCATACAGGCCCATACCCATCAGTCATGAATGTGGACTGAGACAAGACATGACTCTGGTAGGACCACTCCTCTGCAGTGCAGCGGACAAGATCCCTAAAGGGACTAAGCTCTAAAAGCTGTTGCCATTGCCCTGACTGGTTTGGCTCAGTGGATAGAGCATTGGCCTGCGGACTGAGGGGTCCCAGGTTCGGTTCCAGTCAGGGGCATGTGCCTTGGTTGCGGGCACCTCCCCAGTGGGTGCTATGCGGGAGGCAGCTGATTGATGTTTCTCTCTCATCGGTGTTTCTAACTCTCTATCCCTCTCCCTTCCTCTCTGTAAAAAAATCAATAAAATATATTTAAAAAAATAAATAAAAGCTGTTGCCAAAATAGTTGAGGAAGCGATTTTTCATCAAACGGACAGCTGGGTGGTGTGTCACAGTGTCCACCATGGAAGGTAAGTTTATCATTACTTTAGAGACACAGAAAGAGAAGCTAAGAGAAGGTCATTGTCCAGGGTTGTCATCATATCATCTTCATCATCATCACCATCATCATCATCATAATGACAGTTACTATTGTTCAGGACCTTCTCTAAGCCCTTCACACGTGTCCTTCGGAATCACAACAACCCTGTGGGATAGGTAGTATTATAACCCCCCCTTTCACAGACAAGAAACGGAGGCACAGAAAACACAAGTAACTTTCCACAAGTAACACAGGTAGACCTCGGCGTTCAGCCCAGTATGGGGTCACGCTCTTACTCACTACACAGTCACGCAGCTCTCGGAATGTGAACCCAGAACTTTCTGAGCTTCAAGCCCATGCTATTCCTTTTAAAATAAGCTGGTTTGTTTTTCTCTCTCTCTCTCCTTCTCGCTTCCTCTCTGGGGAAAAAATAACACACACACACACACACACACACACACACACACACATATAGAATATATATATTTGACAGTGAAAGAAAAAATTAGTCTTAACCACACAACAAAGTTAAATTGACGATTCAGTGACAGCTAATCATTTGTAAGAAACAACAGATGCCCCTACAATGAAGATATATTCCATGGTGGGTTTTTTAAAGCACACTTAACAAACTGAGTAATGCACTATAATGATCATGCTGATCTTTCAAACGTGTATTCGGAGCTTGTAGTAATTTTCCCTCTGAGGATGCCAGAGATTCACTTAATTGGTGATGAAGTTACAGCAGGAGGCGCGTCTTCCACACCCACCGCCAGTGGCTCCGGACAGTTCGGAGCGAAGGCCTCTGGGTGTGGAGGGGTGGAGGGGCCCCTCCGTCCGATGAGCCCAGGCTACGGAAACAAACCCTGGCTGGTGACGACAAGTGTGAGGTGGATGGTGGATGATCTGGGGGGTGAGCGACCGGCTCTCCCTGATCCCTGCAGGACACAACAAGAGGCTGGGGGCACAGGCTGCAGAGGAGGAGACTTGCCTGAGATCCCAAGGACCAGGTCCGCGGCCGCCTGGAGATGAGGGCCAGTCCTTCCAGGCTGAGGCCCGGCTGCCCAGGCAGGTCTGGAACCAGGGTCTGCCTGGGGAAGGGGAGGGGAGCAGCGGGAAGGAGAGGGGTTCCCAGCAGTCCTGCTTCAGGTCCAGTGGAGTAACGGGACCTGCCCACTGGGCAGCATTAGCCAAAGGACTCTGCAGACACTGGAGCAGAGGAGAAGGAGGTCCCTGAGCCGCGTCCAGACCCGCGGAGCCATCCTGTGCTGCAGTGACCGGGGAAGCCTGCCTGTCCAGGCCACGTGTCCGGTGGGCGCTCCTCCCGCAGGGAGGGGCTGGAGAACAGCTGGTCCCACTGCCCCCTGCTGGGCTCGGGGGTTAAGATTCTCCCAGGCCCAAGCTCATTACGAAAAGTCACTTGATCCTAAAGCTTTGCTATTTCTGTTAATGCTGGGATGACCTAAGTGTAGCTAAGAAAAGACAGGAGTTTAGCTCTGGCCATTTTATAGGTGAAAACTAGGTTCCATCACTCTCCAGAGTTGCTCTATTCCTTTAAATATAAATCAGAATACTCACTGTTGCCTGTAAGGCCCGATGCTGTGGGCCCGGGCCCTCTGCCGGTTGGTCTTCCTCCATCGGAAGCCCTTCTGCTGAGATGAGGGCTGAACACGGCCCAGCCCCTTGCCTGGGGCCTGTCTTTGAGCCCCACGCCGGTGGTGGCGGAAGCTGAATTCACAACAGGTCAAATGTGGCTCCTCTGGGCTCCTCTGGTTCATCGCTCACCAGAGCCGGAGACAGCTGGTGAACATTCTTGGCATCAGCGCCGGCAGATTCTTGAAGGAAGATATTAAGTTGGCTCAGCTGTCCCGTTTCTAGGCCAAGATAGCAAACTTGCATAGCTAAGGACTCTTGGATGTCTGTGGCACTGCTTCTTGACAGTGAAAGGTGCATTTTTAGTTTAATAGCTGGAAGCTATGATTCGCAGAGATGCATGGGGGGGGGGGGGGGGGGGAGGGAGGCGGAGAAGGAGGAGGAGACTTGGCCCCGAGCTGAATTCTGTGCACCAAAGCCTGCCAGCCGGCCTCATTTGTATCATCAGCAGCAGCCTCGATACAGGCTCACGAAGCTTGGCTCTCCCCAGCCTGCGAAGTTCAGCTAAAGCCAGAGGAACCAAAGACAGGAAGAGGAGGAAAGAGTCACGTGTTTTGAGGGCTTCTCAAGCTGGGAGGTTGCTTGAGACTTTGATTTGAGAGAAGACTCTGGGGCTCAGAGAAGTGAGGTCGCTGGTCAGAGAGCGAGCGTGTCTAGCAGGTGCTGAGACAGTCCAGGACCAGGAAAGAGGGCAGAGGCCCGAAGGGGAGGTGGCAGGTATTGTGGAGTTGAGGAGGTGGGGCCGGGGGGGTGGGGGGGTGAAGGTCCAGGAGCCAGTTCCCTCTCATTCCTGGGTTGCACCAGGGTCCCCTCCCCAGAGTGTGTGCACTCGGCTACCACCAGGGGACGCTGGAAAAATCAAGCCAGCGGGAGCTTGTGTGGATTTTTAGCCTGCTTTCATTACAGAAATGTTCAAACATGCATGCAAGCAGAAAGAGCCGTCAACGCGGTCCATTTAACCCTATGTGCGCCTCTCCCATGCCCACCTCACTTCCTCCAGGAGATAGTAAAGTACACCCCAGCATTGCAGTAATTGTACCTGAAAGGACTTCAGCATTTATGTAGAATAACTAGACATGTTTAGGCCATAACTGCCATTCTACAATTATATCTGGCAACATTTCCAACACAATTGTAATGTCAACGAATAGTTGCTCATGGTCAAACCCCTTGGTTTCCTCCAACAACGAACAACAAGAGTCCCTGCGGCGGCGGCTTCAATCAGGCTGCACACAGGGTTTCCGCCCTGCAGGGTTCCCTTGAAATCTGCCCCATTTCCCTGCATCCCCTTTCCCGTGCCGGTTATCTGGCGGAAGAATCTGGGTCACCTGTTCCTGTAGAAATTTCCCACGTCCTATATTTAGCTCAGGGCGACGTTTAACTTAAATGTAACCTGGGTGCTTCACTAGAGAGCCTTGATTAGATTCTAGTTTGCTGTTTTGCAGAGTCATAGATGGCACTGTGTTCTTATTAAATTGTGTCTGGGTTTTTTTGTGGGTTTTTTTTTTTCAGGGTTGCATCTAAATGGGGGCTTTTAGATAGTCACAAAATCTGGGTAAGTATAATAATAACGACAATGATAACAGTACAATAATAATAGTAGTGATTACATACTAGGTGTACCGGTTAATAATGCGGATTTTTTTCAATAGATGGGGTTACACATACACTGAGTGGCCAGATTATGATGATCTCTGAACACATAATAATCTGGCCACTCAGTGTATATATATATTAGAGGCCTGGTGCATGAATTCGTGCATGGGTGGGGTCCAGCCAGCCTGGCCAGGAGGAGGGGACATGGGCGGTTGTCTGGCCTGCCTGCTGGTCGAACTCCTGGTCGAGGGGACAATTTGCATATTAGCCTTTTATTATATAGGATATACACTGAGTGGCCAGATTATTATGCGTTCAGAGATCATAATAATCTGGCCATTCAGTGTATGTTGATATATATGCGATTTGATATGTATGCTATTTTGTTGTATTGACAACAAGCTTCAAAACTTCATCTGTCAAATTTTCTGAAGGTGTTAGCATCATAGATATTTTTACGCTTAAAAATGTCGAATTTCGTGCCAAAAAAAAAAAAAAAGAGCATTTGCGGAAAGTTTTAATTCATTATTTTGAAGAAAAGTGCTAGTGATGGACATTACTTTGAATGAATGAAGCACTTTTGATGTTTCTCTTGAAATTACCGTGTTTTCTTTGATTACAAAATCCGAATTTTTAACCGGTTAATAGCCAATCCGCATTTTGAACCAGTACACCTAGTATTGAAGGTTCCTTGTGCCAGGCACTTTGCCAAAGGCTGCACAGATCTGTTTTCATCCAAGTGCATCCTCATTTTATGGGGGAGCAAGTCGATGAGCAGAGGGACTGACTTCATGACTTGCCCAGGGCACACAGCTGGTACGTGATGAAGCTAGAATTGAGCCCCAATCGGTCTCATCCCCAAACCCAGGTTCTCTAACCTTCTGTGGGGCTTGGGGACTCCGGTCCAAGGAGGCAGCCCACCTAGAGACGCTGGGGAACAGAAAGGACAGAGGAAGAGAGGGCACCCACAGCCTGGGCTCCTGAAGGAGACAACAGGGAAGGCAAACGATGGCCTCTTTAGGAAAGACTGCAGGCGAGCAGGTGTGTGCGGTGAGCTGTGTGCTGGGTAGGAGGGATGGTGCCCCTGTGCCTGTCCTCTTCAGGGTAGGCATACCTGGAGCCTGGCAGGGCTGCTAAGGCACAATAGGACCGATGGATGGGGTGGCTCCTGGCTGCTTGGGGGTTCCTGGCAGTCCTAGGCCTCCCCCCAGAGGAAGGAGAAAGCTACATCTCAGACCATATGTGAACCAATTCTCAGAATAAGATGCCATGGTCTATGGTTTGGGGATTAGTGCTCATTGTTGGGACCCTCCCACAGGGTTAATCTGCCCCAAGACAAAAGGTGCCTTTTAGCCCTCGTAAATTTATGCAAATATACTTCTTACATTCAGGGTTCAGACTCAAAGACGTTTGTAAACAATTTTGCATCTGAAGCTTCCTCTAAATGCCTGAGCATGAAGATTCAATTTGAGTAATCAGCCCATTTGTACAGAGAAATCACAAATCAGTTACACTAGATGGAGCTGTGAATAGGGCCTCAGCCCTGCCACTCAGCTCAATCAGAGGATTCGGTTCTGAGTGAAGCAGGAAAAAGGGGGAGCGATTCTCTGGATTTCCAGGGCAGGTACAACCCGCCCAGCTCGCTGTCCCTTTTCCCCAGGGAGTGAGGCAACGGCAAAGAGCTGCTGAGGGAAGCCAGAGTGAAGAATAGGTCGGGCGGAGTGGCAACAGTCTCACAAGCAGCCCATCGTACCCCCAATAGCTGAGAAATGCTCACCTGACCAATGAGCCAGCGAGATTCACGTCAACCTCCCAGACACCAGCTTCGCATCACCAGGTCCAAATTCATGGCCACAGTCACATCCAATTCTCCTCAAGGCAGGGACGGGTGACATCAAGCCAAAGCTCCGTGTACATGCATGCCGTTGCATGTCCACACACAGGTGGGCCTCTGTGTCCCAGGCTTGCTCTAGAAGTTGGTCTTCTTTTCTCTCCATTTGGTTACTGCATCCTCTTGGTCAACAACCCCTGTTGATTCTACATGCAAAATTCCCATGGATGCATGCATTTCTCCTCCTTCCCTCTGCTCTTGTGTGAACTCAGTCTTCGCTCTTCGGCTTTTATCACACGTATTCCTGAATGTGCAAAAACAGTTCAGGAGAGAGGAGCAAGGAGGGGGTAGGGGGAGCCATGAAGGGAGGCTGAAGGTAGACTTGACCTTCCACCTTGCTTCCTCTATAAACCTTTCCCTAAAGCATCCTCACCGCGTAGGACGGGTCTCCGCATCCTATACACAGTCCTTCAGGATAGCCGTGCGCTGTATTCCTTTGTTTCCTTGCTGGTCTTAGAGGTGAGAACTTGTCTCGCTCCTCCCCTGCCTCCACGTTCAGTGCCTGGTGAGAAGCTTTGTAAATATTGGCTGAACGGACGAGCAAGTGAGGCTCTGACACAATTTGAATCAATAGCCCTGAAGCAGTAATGAATAGTTATGAATTAAGAGGTCAATTCTATTTTAAAATTAAGTTAGAAATGATCTTTTTTTTTTTCTGTTGATAGACCACATAGAGAGAATTAGGTCACCAGAGAAGGATGTCCACACGAAATACCGCCCACGAATGCTTATAGCAGCTTTACTCGCGATTGCCGAAAAATGGAAGCAACCAGTAGGTGAGTGGACAAATACACAGCAGTTCATTGGAAAATGGAATATTATTCAGTGCTAAAAAGATGAACCATCAAGCCATGAAAAATATGGAAGGCACTTCAAATGCATATTACTTTTACAGAAGCCAATCTGAAATGATTCTAACTACTTGACAATCAGAAAAAAAGGTAAAAATAGACAGTAAAGAGATCATTGGTTATCAGGGGTTGGGGCAGGAGTAAAGACTCCATTATATATATATATATATATATATATATATATATATATATATATATATATATATATATATATATATATATTGATTTCAGAGAGCAAGGGAGAGGGAAAGAGAGATAGAAACATTAATGATGAGAGACAATCATTGATTGGCTGCCTCCTGCATGCCCCCCACTAGGGATTGAGCCTGAAACCCAGGCATGTGCCCTGACATAGGAATCGAACCGTGACCTCCTGGTTCATAGGTTGGCACTCAACCACTGAGCCAGGCATATTATCTTCATTTTAGAAACAAGAAAAGGAGGCCCAGAAAGGTTGTTATGCGATCTGTGTTTCAAGGACCCACACACGTGAGATTGTGGTTACTCCATGTCCCATCTCCCTCCAGCCGCCATGGAAAAAGCCTAACCTTGTCTTCCTCAAGACCAAGACAAAGGACCGTGTCCAGAGTTTCTGCTTCATGTTAAAACTTAGTTCTTTGGAGCCCTCGTGGTCTGCTGCGGGCCCCAGGTGGGCACTAGACCCGCATGGTCAAGTGTTCCCTGGTGGGAGAGAACGTGAAGGAACCAGGAGAGTGTGGGTCAGAGAAAGAGAAGGGGAGAGAGGGAGTGGGCTCTTTGTTTCCCTGGAGTTTAACCCGGAGCTTTTTCAAAATAACCAATAAACCTCCCAAGCTTTCGTGGGCTTCTGAAGGGTCCACCCCTGACCAATGATCCTGTTCCCAGGTCAGACGGACAGGTCTCTCTGGTCAAGCACCTCCCCTCTGCACCATTTTCACTTGTATTCTGCATGTGCTTATCTCTCCTTGTCCCCCAATCCTATAGGTGAGGGCAGGCTGCTCCCTACACTGGGGAAGGGTTAGGGTTGGGAAGCTGACTTCCTGGTGAAGCAAACAGACTCAGGGTCCCAGCCCATGAGGCCCAACAATGTCCAATTCCTTTTGCGTTCTTCTTATTAATATCTAGCTAACTACAGTAACAGAATGAGAATTTCCAGGTGGTAGAAGGGTTTATAAAAATGGCTGGTCAACCTTATTCTTCGAAAATGTCCAAGTCATAATGTTAGGGGCAGGAATATAATATTGGGGACCAGCTATTAATTCCTGCCCCCAGAAATTCATCATGCTATGTTAACCGTGATTGCTTTGTTCTGATTAAAGGAAGCACATTCTAACCTGGCTGGGAGTTGTACGCGGGACCTGGAAATGTGGCCCATCCTCCCCATCCGGGAGCTGCCTATCATCACGGAAAGATGAACAACCTTGTTGAGGAAAGGAATGGAGTCCCGGATGCCCCCTGCCCTTTGCAAACCCCCCAGCCCACATGGCCTGCTTTGCCTGTAACCTGTAACCATTATATCCATTCTTATTCCTTTTGCCCAGTTCCCATGTAATCTTTGTCCTTGTACCCCATATAAGCAGCTGGATTATGGGGGAGGAGGGGCAGAGCAGATTCCTGGATGACCTGCTGCTCTCCCATACTGCCGGCATTATTGGAATAAACCCTCATCTATAATTCAACCCTGTCTCTGCTCAATTGGCTCAAGTAGTGACAGGCAGCCCAGACCCATTGGTTCTCCGGTTTCAATAATAGATTTTTTTTTTAAAAAAGACACAAACTTTTACAGATTAAGGGAGACAAAGAACTATGGTATGACAGTACAGTATGTGATCAATCTTTTACTGCAAGAAAAGCAACGCTATAAAAAAGACATAAATTGACAAAATTGAAGTATAGGCAGTAAATTAGATTTAAGTTCTGTATTAATAATCAATTTTCTGAAGTTAATAATACTGTCTGCATAAAAGACAATATTTCTTTCCTTAGAAATGCACACTGAAATATTTTAGGTGTAAGAGGCCAGGACGCATGTAATGTATTCTCAAATAAATGTTTAGTAAAAAGGAAAATATGTTTGGTATTACATCTAGAGAGACAGCAAGTGAGAATAAAATCTTAAAAATAGGTGAATTCAAATCTAGGGTATAGATGTAATTCTTTTCTATTGCAACTTTATAATTTTAAAATTGTTAGGTCTGATCAAATAATCGAATCGCTATCCCCTCCCTGGGAAACAGACCTTTCAATCATTTTGCAATTGACATTCCCTTTCGCTTAGACCACATTCCATTTTCTAAGACCAGTAACTTTCCCCTTCAGACTTGCCCAGGATCCAGACCCACCTAGGAAATTCCCCATTGAAAAAGCCCATCTGGAGTCCTTTAAGATCTCTGACTCCCCTCCCCGTCCCTGGGTGCTGGCACCACTTTGGGGCTCAGCCCATCTAGTTTTCAGATGACCTAATCTACCTATATATATAAAAGGCTAGTATGCAAAGTGTCCCCTCAGCAGTTCAACTGGGAGATGGGGAGTTCGATTGCTCGTTATGATGTGCACTGACCACCAGGGGGCAGCCTGGAACATAGTGGGAAGGAGAAGGTGGGGAGGCGGGGAACCTGATCGGCCCTAGTTGCCAGCCAGGCCTAGGGACCCTACCCTTGCACATGCACCGGGCCTTGAGTAAGTGTATAATTCTTTACCCCTTTTGTGCGTTTCTCCTTCGGTGACCCTAACAGAAATTACTTCCAAATATTTTTTTAAATGGCTCATTGACTCTGTTCCCCATGTTGAGCTTTTCTGATTATACTTCTCAGAGCCACCACCACCACCATCACAGGCAGCCCCTAAGAGGCGCGCTACAGATGTGCTAATGAGTCTGGATGAGGAGAGGACCAGGGCACCCTAAGGAATGAAGCTGGAGCTGGGGGTATTAGCCATTCAAAGCAAGGAAGTTGATATTCACCCCTACATCATTTCCGGGGGTGGAGGGAGAGGAACAAGAGGAAAAAAAATAACTAAAACATTGATGGGGAGGGTTTGAGATAAGCTAGATTTAGTATGCAGTTTTTTGTGTGTTTGTTTGTTAAAGAAAGAAGCCACAGTTTTCTTTGTCCTGTTTAAATTTTGTGTTCCTTTTTTTTTTAAAAAAATTGAGGTTTGATTGACGTACAAAAAAAGCTGTACATATTTAATGTATAAATATTGATGAGTTTTAAGGTAATGATATACCCTTAAAACCACCATAGTCACCACATAAAACACCATAAGCTTAACCGCCACTTCTAAAAGTTCTAAAATGTTCTCTGTGGGGGAGGGAGGGAGGCAATCACCCTGGCTCTCTGATGTGACTCGGCTACCTCCCACAGGGTCCCCCCAGGGCCCCCCCAGGGTCCCCCAGGCTTGAGCAATGATCACAGGCCTGCCCGCATCTGCCTCGCTGCGCCCTGCACAGGCGCCTTCCGCTTTCCACACCTGCGTTTAGCTTGGCTGCGCCCCAGGGAGCTCTTCCCCCCCCCTCCCGCCCCCCCCCCCCCCCCCCGCAGGCTCTGCTTGGAGAGATTTCACCTGCGGGGTGGCCTCCGCGTCGCCGGCTTCTGGCGCGTGTGTGCCCCGTGTTCCAATCCAATGATTCACAACCAGAAAGCCGTGGGGTGGGAGACACTAATTGAAATTTCGGTGCTTGCTTTCTGCATTCTGGGAGCGCGCGCGCCTGCCTGGTTAAGGGAAGAGGGGCTGTGTTTTCTAGCTCATTGATTTATCCTCATCGAGGCGCCAAATACAGCGCCGTGTGAGTCAGCATGGGGAGTGCGCTTCTCCCGCTCCCTCGACCTCAGACGGCCATCGCCTCCGGCTCTCCGAATGTGAAAACCGCCTGAATTGCATTTGGTGTGATCACCGCGCCTCCCCTGTCAGCGGGTACGTATCGCATTTGTGCTCCGAACGGAGGAATTGAGTGAGACCCTCACAGTCATCCCTGCACGCTATTGGCTACAAAGAGAACACCCTGCAGGGGTGGCACAGGGCCTTGCGGGATGGACCGGGAAGCCAGCCTCGCTGCCCCCTCCCTTCTCGCCAGGCACATCGCGACCTGCTTCCTGCACGAGGAGGTGGCATCCTGGCTGTGCCAGTCATTTCCCAGGAGACGGACGGAGCAAGTGAGGAGCCAGAGGCAGTTTCCACGTGGCACAGGCTGGGTGGGCTGCAGGGGGTGGAGCCCAGAGTCTGCATTCCCCCAAACCCACCCTGGGGTGCCATTCATAGAGCTATGCTCCCTGACTCCTCCAGAAGCAGGTGGCGGCAGCGTCCTCACACACAGAGACACACTTAGGAACAAAGACCCCGACCCACAGTCACATGGTCACACGGAAAGACACACTTGCACAGGGCGGTGCCAGGGATGCACACATTCACGGCCTGCCACGCGCTCTCTTCTTCTGACTCCGCGAGAATTGTGCGAACGGTCTTATTCCCAATGTCTCTTCCCCGGGGGGGGAGCTGTTCACCAAACCTCTTTGTCTCGCTCCCAGCGCCTCCTGGGTAGGTGAGCTCAGCTCACGTGGTGGGTGTCCCTCCCGGGCACCCTCCTCCACTCCCTCTTCCCATTTCTGCCATCGTCACGCAGACGAACTTGACGGACACATTCTGAACTTGGCGTGATAAAGAAATGAACTCACGTCCATCGAGGCCCGGAGACTCTGGAGCTCCCCGTAGATCCCCCAGCCTCACCTGAGCTCAGACGGTCCTCCAGCCAGGAAGCCGCTGCGTGAGAGCACCCGCCGTCCACCGGCACCCAATGCTGTGGAATGAATGGATGCATGCATGCATGAATGAACAAGCGAGTGAAGGAACCTTTAAGAGACTGCCACATGCCCTGCTTCTGCCTCCCCCCATTTCTCCCGCTTGACCCCGAGGCTGGGCTGGGTGTCCCTTCCTGGGCACGCACAATGGCCGGACTTGTCCTCTCGGGGTCGGGGAGCTGTTGCCCTGTGTCCCCTCCCCTGCCAGGCTGGGGGCTCCATGTGGCAGGACAGCGTGGGCCTCGCCCACCGCTGTTTCCAGCTCCGGCCGCCGTGCCCGCGCACAGCAGGCACCTGGTAGTCGCACTACCTGACTGAACGCATTCACCAGGATTTGTTGGGACTTGGAGTCTACCCAGCCCTCCCCGGGGATCTGATTGATTCCTGGGTTCAGACAGTGGGGGCCGTGGAGGCGAGAGGGACAGCGTAATCTGAAGGTGCAGCCCCCTGGGTTAGAGAGGAAGTGCTCAGTGGGCAGCCTCTAACCTGGACCAACAGTGGTCACTTCAGTTCACGTTTCCAGGCCTTACGTGCGGAGAGCGGGGGTCCCCTGCACGTGTGCTCTCTCGCTCTTCAGAATAAAGCCTCTGAGGCCGAAGGGACCCAGGATAAAGGCCAATCTAGGCCCAAAAAGGGCGAGGGCTCACGGAGCCGCACACAGCGTGTGGGTGGGAAAGCAGACCCGGACTCAGGCCAGAATCCCCTCCCCCTTTGCGCTCTCCGCAGAAGCCCAAGAGGCTCTAAGAATAGCAGCAGCCTGGCCTGGATTTCCTGAGAAAGCCCTGATTTCAAGTAGCTTTGCCGCGTGCCTGTGAGTGCGCTAGAACTCGCCAGGCTCACCTGCAGTCCCGCGTGGAGAATATGTGTCCATCTGTCCCAGGTGCAGCCCAGACAGACACCCTGCGTTGTGCCTCAGGCCACTTCCGATGGACCACAGAGATCAGCCTGAGAACCCTCCCACTAGAGGGCGCTCCCCTTTCCCGACCCACCCCGTGCCTGCCAAGCTGCCAGCCTTGTCCCCTCCCCTCCCAACCCCCCCCCAACCCCCCCGCCCCTTCCCCCTCTGACACCTCTGGGGAAGGCCTTTCCCCTTTTCCTGGCCTCCCAGGCTCTGGAGTCCCAGCCGACAGGAGTGGGGAAGACGCTGGACTGGGAGAGCTGCCAACCTGAGGGGCCGGGCATCCAGACCACAGCGGAGCCATCGCACTAAACACCACTTGACATGTTGGCAGCATCACGGGCGGCTGTGCCTGTGAGAATGTAGGTCAGTGCTTGCCTGCGAGACGGAAGAGGCAGGACCGCTGGCGTGGAAGACAGAGGGAAGCAATTACAAAAACGCAGGTTCGGGAAGCATCCGCTCACAGGCAAACAGTGGGCATCCACACGTGGAGACGAAGGACCGCCAGGAGGCCAGGGGGTTGTAACGGGGGTTCCCAAACGGGTCAGGAGTCCAGGAGAAAGGATCCAGGGAAGGGAGCAGGGCAGAAGCTTCCAGAGAGGACGGCCTTCCGTTGCACTCACCTCCGAGCTCAAGACCATCCACCTGGGCCCGGCCAGGGGCCTGGGGAATCCTCTCACCTGCAGTAAAGAACATTTGTATTCATTCACCCGACCAACATTCACGAATTGCCCACTCTGGCCAGGCGGAGACCAGCCTGCGAGCTGTGGCTGGTGACAGCTGCCGGCACAAGAGGAGGAGCGTGTGTTCCCAGTGGACCCCAGCCTGGGAGGTGCGCTGGGTCAGCGGAGAGCCCGCCCCAGGGACCCGGGCATCGGAGAGGAGAGGGCAGTGCAGCAGGTGCCCAGGCCTTCCTGCCCCTCTAATCCGTACCTCTGCCTGGCACGGCTGGGCCCTGATGACTCAGCACAGAAGAGAGGTGAGCCCTCCCTGGGCCTTCCCCGGGCCCGGCCTCGCCAACTCGCCCAGGCTGCCGCTCTGCAGAGAAACAAAAACACCTCCACCATTTTTAATTTTTTTAAGCAAGAGAAGGAGGGGATAAAAAATAGCACACCATTAGGAAGCCACTGAACTTCTGAGCAAACTAATGAATAAACCAGCCCTTGACAACTTCTCCCAACTGCCGCCGACAGGATAATTGGGCCTAATTTCTTAATTTTAATGCCGTTGTTGCATTTGACTTCTGCTAATGAGATGTAAATATGTGTTTCGGGTTTGTGCATTTGTTTAATTGCAGGGTAGCCGAACCGCGATTGGCTGGAAGGGTCGTCGTTGGTTTATTCATTTTTGTTTTCATATGCCCCTCGATGGCGGAAAAAGTAAAGACCTCCGGCCTCACCCCCCCCCCCCGGGGGGGGCTGGTGGTTTGGGGTGCAGGGAGGAGGTTGGAGAGGAGGCTCCCCAGGCCACTGCACCCTCGTTGGCCACACCGATCAGAACGAGGCCTAGTCTGTCCCTGAGGAAGGAGGAACAGGATGGTGTCAGGCAGGTCACAGCGAAGCTCAGCACACAGGCTGGTGCCTGGGGCTGACCGAGCAGAAACTTCGAGCAGAGACTTGAACGAGCCTTCATTCAGGTCACGGTGCTGGTGGGAGGCGGGGTCAGGGATCATAATATCATTTGTTCTGTGACATCGCAGGTCTGTGTAGAGGCGGCACCGCACAGACGGAGATTTTGAAAGAGCCCATTTGCGTGAAAGTTTTAGAAACCGGGAGCCGTGATCCAACGTTCAGGATCGTTTGGTGCGCAAGCGTGAGGGTGGAGCGATGGACTCTCCTGTGGTCCTTCCCAACCCCGTTCCCAGCATCTCCCACGGCGAACCACAAATCATTCCGGCGAACGAGGCCTCTGTTCCGATGAGCACACTTCTCCTTCTCACTCGTGGGGAGCGTGCTGGCCTGCCCAGCGGCCAGGGCTGCTTGTAGTGGTGGCTCCCCCGTCCTGGCCACACAGGTGATGGATGAGCCAGGCCCTTGAGGGAATATCACCCTGGCAAAGGTCCCCTCTTCCTCTTCTTGAAAAACGGGCAGCTGGCCGACGATGGGGGAGCCATGACCATCCTTCAGAGCCTTCACCAGGTCGGAGGGATGGGAGTTCCGGTCTTTGTAAAGGGGAATTTTGCAACGAGAGACTCTCCCCTGGGCTTTGCCTGCCTCCCCTCGGGGACGCCGAAACCGTGGTCGAGGCTGGAGGAAGGTCCCCCGGCCGAGGCCAGGACCCTTCAGAGAGGGAGGGCAGAGCTCCAGGTGGTCCCGGGGCTGGGACCCGCGCCTTCTGCTCTGTGAGCTGGCCGGGCGAGCTGTGAGCAGTTGGTGGGCATCAAGAGGAGTACCCAGCTGGGGTCCTTCGGAGGGGCGGGGCCTGCGGGAGAGAACGGCCCGCCAGCAGCTGGCACCTCAGCCCTGCCCAGGTGTCACTTCTGCCCACAGCCCCCGTGCTGGGAGCTGGGCCTTGCACCTCACCAGATCCCGTCCCTCTGTGGCCACGCACGGGCAGCTGCCAGATTAGGAGGGAAACAAAACCCAGATGCCCTGCAGTGTTAGGGACATACTTACGCCAAAACCGTGTGAGGGTACCTGGCATGCACATCACCTGGGCATCCCGTGTTCAGTCGGATAGGCCTGCACGCACAAGGCACCTCTGCTCAGAGCCTCCGGAGCCGACTGCAGTATTTAAACCTGGCTTGAACTTGGCCCACAATCTGGTTGCTCGCCATCCCCTTCTCCCGTGGCATCTTCCCCACTTCCTTAGACGGGGCTCAGCGCTTCTGCAAATCACTTCTCAGGCGCGGCCCTCACCAACGGCTCCCTGACCGTCTGCCCAGCGACCAGATGGAGCTGGCCCCGTGTCCCTCCCTTAACCTTCCTGGTTGGCAAAGAAGGCGGAGTCCTTTCATTTCTGGTGGCATTTTAGGGAGGAACCCAAGTCGTTTGGTTTCTTTGGTTTCCAAGTGAGATGGCGTGCAGGTCCCATGGGCACCACTGGGCAGAGGGACTCGCCTGTCTGTCCCTGAGACACAGCAGCAGCTCAGGCGGCTGGATGCTGGAGGGGCCCGGGCTTCTGGGGGAAGGAGGAAGGAAGGAAGGACGAAGCCGCCAACCGGTTGCTATGGAGATGGTTTCCCCAGCAAGTGGAGGCGCTGGGGCTGTCAGTTGGCGCTAACCTTGAAGGGTTTCACCGGGAGAAAGAAAGGATACGTAGGCACAGATACCACATGTGACGTCTGACCTTTACGTGGGAGGCCCGGGACGGATGGTGGATGTGCCAGGGACGATGCCATGGCCCCGCGGGAGGGTGTAGGGAGAGGGAAGGGAGAAGGGGGAAGGGAAGAGGGAAGGGAGGCAGGGAGGAAGCTGAGCACCGAGAAGGTAGGAAGGGGGAGGGAGGGGACGGGCAGTGCCACACGCTGAGATCAGAGCACATTTCCTCCCACGTGGCTCTCTCCAAACCCCAGTGTCGAAGACGTCCTCGTCCCCTTTGCGGTGAGGACACGGGATGGAGACCTAGAGGGACTCATCCAGTCTCAGGTCAGTAATGGACGGGGCTGGGGCTGAAATGCATCCAAAATCCACACTCATTCTCCCACGGAGGATCCCCCTGAATCACTCCAGTGACCCAGGTCTCCAGGGGTGGTGGTGGTGGTGGTGTAGAGGCTACGGGGGGCTCCAATCCAAATCAAGAAGAGCCCCCCACCTTTTCCAAACACCCACCCTCTTCTCTTTCATCACATGACTTCCCAATAGTTGGGGAACATGGGCAGCTGCCAGATTAGGAGGGAAACAAAACCCAGATGCCCTGCAGTGTTAGGGACGTGGGAGGGTACCTGGCATGCACATCACGTGGGGAAGATGCCACGGGATGAAGAGCAGGTGAGTCCAGAGGACTGAGAGGGGCTCTAGGGAGTGAAACTCGCTGTGGGGACGGTGGCCGGGGTCTCTGGAGCTCCGGTGACCCCGCTAGGGGGCAGGCACCGCCCGCCCACCCATGGTCCCTGGTCCCGGGCTGAGACCTACATGCTGAGTCAGGCCCGATCTCGCTGCTGAGCGTCTGCTGAGGCAGGAAGTGCCCGCGATAATGACCTTCTCAGAGCCAGGTTATTTCTGTCCTCGGCAGGAGGACACATCAGGAGAGGCAGAGTCCACAAATAGCAAAAGCAATTAGCGGGCCGGCTGCTCAGGCCCTAATTGCTGTGTGAGAGTTAGGACCGGGCCAGGTAAGCCTCGGCCCAGTGTCTGCACGCGTGGGAGGTGGGGCATCGGCGCCCTCCCCTGGCCCTCACCCAGGGTCCAGGCAGGACCACCCACTTCAAGGGCATCGTCTCCTTTTGGACGTGGAGGGCCTGGGCTGGCTGAAGATGTCCCGCCTGACACATACGCCATGGCTCCCGAGACGGGCCAGGAGGTCCGGGAGGCCTGGAGGGCACGTCGAGTGAGCTGAGCCAGGCAGCCAGCTGCCTCTGCCGAAAGCAGCCTGGGCTGTGGGGTGTGAGACACAGGTCAGGTCCGGGGCTGGGCCCAGGTCTGAGTCAGAAGACAGGGTCCGGGTCTGGAGCATCACCTGTTGAGAGGCACAGTTTTCTCTGCAGTGAATCTGTTACCGGGAAACCCCGGTTGGGCTCGAGCTGCCCGTCGCTGTGTCCAATCACGAAGGCAGGGTTGAATCCTGTGAGGCGTTTATGGAGAAGGCCATCCCGCCAAGAAGACAGGGTGCTTACAAGCATCAAATCCTGTCTTACAGCAAGGTGCGGGGGGCAGGATCCTAAAGGGGACGGGGCTGGGGTGCTACGTGCAGCCCTGGGGGTCCGCAGACGTCAGCTCTTGCCCGTAGTCATCAGGCGATGAGATGATGTTGACGAGATGATGTTTTGACTCCTGGTGGGTCGGCCTGACCTTGCTTACCGGTTCTGCTTGCTGGATTCACAGCTGAGTCACCTCCTCCATCGCGTCGCCCAGGCCTTGGAAAGGAAACTTAAGAAAAACTTAACCCCCTGTTCACGTAGGAGAAAGTTAACCCCCTATTCACATAAGGATACGTGTTCTAAGATTTACAGTAATATGACTACTTTTCAGATTAATTCAGATGCTCTATCAGGTTATAGGTCCCCCCTATCAGAATCAGAGCCTGCACCTCCGTGTTCGTGGGTTCGGGCTGGGTAATGCCGCCGGACGGACAGCTCCGTGTCACAGCCCTGCTGCAGCGAACGTGTGAGTCTGACGCCAGGGCCCCTGTGAGTCTGAGCAGCTCTTCCGGGCAGCAGCGCCCAGGCAGTGGCTCCGCCGTCCATGCGACTCAGGCGAGGGGGCCTGCCATGTCTCCCCTCCCGGCTCCACCTTCGCGGGGGGCCGGGAAACAGGGCTGGAGCCAGGCTTCCCACAGCCTCAGCCCAGAAGGACCCAGCTCCCTCTTGCCGGCCTTTCTCCATCCGACCTAGCCACAGGCCTGCCCATCAGCCAGGAGGCCTGAAAGTCAGTCTCCCATCTCTCAGGAAGGGAAGGGGACGTTAGGGAGCCCCGAAGGTCCATCACAGGCAGGCTGTCGCTGTCACTAAGAATCTGTGAGCGTCTGGAGGGAAGGGCCCGTATCTCCACCAAGCAGAGGTTTCCGCAGGCGGCAGCTTCTTCCCGTGCCGAGTGAGGGCCTGTTTGTGGTTCCTGTTAGATTCAGGGTTAAAGTGATGCTGACACGGGGACGGCAGCCTCCAGCGATTACGTAGAGGCTCATGGAAGCAGGTCAAGGAGACAAAGCCCAGATCCTCGCTCCATGCTCGCTCTTCTGGCTGAGAAGGAAGGGCAAGCAAAGTAAGTTCAAATTTGCCCAGCCGGCGTGGCTCAGTGGTTGCACATCGACCCATGAACCAGGAGGTCGCAGTTCGATTCCCGGTCAGGGCACATGCCCAGGTTGCAGGCTCCATCCCCAGAGTGGGGCATGCAGGAGGCAGGGGATCCATGCTTCTCTCTCATCATTGATGTTTCTATCTCTCTCCCTCTCCCTTTCTCCCTTCCTCTCTGAAATCAATAAAAATATATTTTTTAAAAAAGAAAGTGCCAATGAGTCCTTGGTGTGTGCTCACAGCGCTGCAGGGACACGGGGCAGAAGGGAGGGAGGTGTGAGCTGAATCAGGGAGGCTTTCTGCAGGCAGCACCTGCAGACCAAGCCTGGTTGCCCCCGGTCCCAGGCCTGCCTGCAGCCTGGCTTCTGGTCCAGCTCCCGCCCTCGCTTCCGAGCCTTGAGGGCAGCAAATGCCATCTGGCTCAGCAATCCGGGTTCTCCCACTAGGACCTGGCAGGGGAGAGTAGAATCACCCACACACTCACCCCAGCCCCTGTTCCCTCTGCCCTTGGGCAGATGGGTAGGGCGGGGTGGGGGGAGTGGGGAGCACTGAATTCTGTGTGGGCTCAGGCACCTGACACCTGAGCTCAGGTGTTCACACCGAGGTGGGATGCCAGGGCTGGAAAGGCTCCCACAGTGCCCAGCACCCACACATGGGGCTTTTTTTTATCCCCCTCCTGTCACTCTGAGCCTGGGCCACGTAGGGGTCCCATCATCCTGCTGTGCCTTCCTCACCGGAAACTCAACACCACCTCAGGGAGTTTTGTGCCTGAGGCGCCCGGGCCTTGCACCCCCTCTCCCAGGGAAGTGGGGTGCCACTTGCTGTGTATGTGTCTCAGGCCAACCCCAAACTGCCGCCCTGCTCTCATTCTCCGGGTCACACAAACTTCTCAGCTGCGTCCCTATTCTTGGTGATAACAAAAGTGGCACCACCGCTCTCACCAGCCAAGGCGCAGAGACGCCCCAGGCTGCAGGCTCAGCCCCGAGCTGGAGTTGTGAGGGGGCAGAGATAGGACACTGGGGACCAGCTAGAATTGTAAGAAACATTCATCATGCTCTGTTAACCGTGATGGTTTTGCTCTGACTAAAGAAGGCACATTCTAACCTGGCGGGGAGTTGCACAGGGGAACCTGGGAGCTCACCTGGAAATGGGGCCCATCCTCCCCATCCGGGAGCTGCCGATTATCATGGGAAGATGAACAACCTTGTTGCAGAAACCAGAGGCGCCAGCCCTTTGCAGAACCCCAGGCCTTTGCAAACCCCCAGCCCGCATCACCTGCAAACTGCATACCCATTCTGCACACCCATTCTCATCCCTGTTGCCTGTTTCCCCATGTAACCCTCATCCTTCCACCCTATATAAGCAGCTGCCTTGTGGGGGCAGAGCAGATTTCTGTGGATGACCTGCTGCTCTCCCATGCTGCCGGCAGGATTGGAATAAACGCTCATAAGTGATTCAACCCTGTCCCTGCCGCATTGGCTCAAGCAGTGACAGGCAGCCCGGACCCATTGGCTGTCCGGTTCAGAGTGAGAAAATCTGCTTTCTGGGCGCTGTCCCTGGCTCTGCTGCCTCAGTGAGGCCTTAAACAAGTCACTTGAAACATCTCTGAACATGAAGGGGGGTACGGCCACCTGCCTCTCTCACAGCGCCTTTGAGCTGGGGTCCGGGGTGCAAAGGAAAACCCCTCTGTGTGGAGTCCGGAGCCTTAAAGACAGGTCCTTACTCAAGGCCCCAAGGTCAAGTGCAAGAAGGGAGGTGGAAATAAGACCTGCCTATCACGCCCGAGTGCAATGTGAGTCTCCAGGCCCCAGGGCCCTTCTCCTCCCCCACGTAGCGTCCGGTCTCCGGCAAGATCTGCCAACCTCGTCCACCCACCAGCTCCACCAGGCTCGCCAGGGCCGGGCAGAGTCCTGCAGCACCAGCCACCACGCAGGGCCCCTGCCTGGCACGGCGGACGCTGTGAATAATGGAGTGTCCTGTTTGTCTAATGGATTTATCACTACGTACGAATGCGGCTTCATCAACACAAGCAGGTGAAAATCGATGCCCAGGCGGCTAAGTGGGCCGCACTTCCCCTCGCGGCTTGGCAGGTATTGATAGTCCTTTGTCCACTCGCTGTTTTGCACCCAACGTGGAGCTGGAAGCAGGAATAAAAACGCCCTGGGCTCTTCTTGCCCGCAGTGCTTGGCTCCCGGCCAGGGCCGGGTGCAGGAGCCAAGTGTCCCCGCGCAGCCCCCACTGCCCTGCGCTTCACTGACCCAGGCCAGCCGTCGCCGCGCTGACCCTGAGCAAGGACGGGCATGCTCATCTGCGTGTGTGCACAGGCATGTGGTCTGTCTGTCTGACTGTCTAGTGTTTGGTTTGGTTTTTGGCCAGTGTAGAAATGGGCTGTTTGGATTGGGAGGAGAGTAGGAAATGGCTTTTTTAAGAGAGATGTTGGATGTTTCTGGCCAATCGGTGGTAGGATCTGGGAGAGAAACGGGGCGGGAGAGCTGCGAGGTCTTAGCCGTTGTTCCAAAGTTTTACGTGCTGAAGTCTGTTCTCTGCGCCTCCCGGCTTATCACTGGGCTCGGTGTCCCCGGAGCTAAGTGGAGAAGACAAAGACCCGCCCCCTGCGGACCGCAAGTGCTGAGATGCTCCCCATGGACTTATGCATAGTAGGCGATTGCATTAGTTCAGGCTCCTGTGACAGCACACGCTGACCAGGTGGCTTCAACAGCAGACAGGCCTCCTTCTCACAGGCCTGGGGGCCGGGAGTCCAAGCAGATCCGTTGTCTGGTGAGAGCTCTGCTCCACGTTCCCTGGCTGCCGTCTTCTTGCTGTGTCCTCACAAGGCAGAGATTGACAATCTCCTCTGATAAGGCACAGACTCCATTACCAGGGCCCCATCCTCATGACCTAATCACCCCGAGGCCCCACCTCCACATTTGGGAGGTTAGGACGTTAGCAGGTGAATTGGGAAACTTATACACTCAGTCCATCCCATCAATCAAGCTCTGGGATCGGGGGTGGGGGGGTGGGGTGGGTAAGTGAGCACAGAGGAGGCATCCTCATCTGCTTTCTACTTAGCAAGAAGCCATCGTGTGCCCAGCAGGTCACATGTGTCACTTCTGATCCTCCCAGTCAGGATAGGTGTTATTTACCTATTTCAGAGATTACAAAACAGAGGCACCAACTTCCCCAAATCGCACAAAGAGCAAGAAGCTAAAGTGGGATTTGAGTTCAAGTTTGTCTCGCGCCCAAACCCCAAACTCTTTGTACATTAGACAACAGAGAGTGATGGGTGCCCCCCCCTTTTTTTTAAATTTCCAAAGATTTGTGATCATTTATGGGTATAGAGCAAACGTTCTCTCACCTCAGCGTGCATCAGCATGCCAGGAGGGCGCACCCAGGCGGTCCTTCTCCCGTGGTCTAGAACGGGGAGAGAGAGCCTGCATTGCTCACACGTCTCCGGGCGGTGCCATGCTGCTGGCCCAGGGACCACACCCTGTGACAGCCCCCTCTCCAGATGGTACATCCTGGTGCTGGAGGGCCCAGCGGGATCCGACGGCTGTTCAGGGACGTTGCCATGGAAAGCTCTGCGGGGTGACAGGACACCGGCAGGTCCTCGCCCTCCGGGAGCCACTCTGCCATCGAAGCAGAGCATCTCTGAGCGGGGAGAAGGCGTAGAGCTCCCGGCATTGCCCTGGGCATCCTCCACGTGGCGTCCAACTCCCCCTTCAGCCTTTCCTTCCTTGTCAACGCCGGACTCCTTCCAGATGGCGGAGCCCGCTCGCCAGAGAACTGCCCTTTGCTTCCGCAGCCCCCTGAGAGAGGCAGAGAGGTCCGCGTGATGGGAACAGGCTGGACAGAGTCACTGTGAATTCTCTTGATGGGGTTCCCCTTCCCCCAAAGCATGGATCTCCATTTGGATGGATAGACACTTAAGTTTTTTCTTTTTTATTGATTTTTTTACAGAGAGGAAGGGAGAGAGATGGAGAGTTAGAAACATCGATCAGCCACCTCCTGCACCCCCCCCCCACCACTGTGGATGTGCCTGCAACCAAGGTACATGCCCTTGACTGGAATCGAACCCGGGACCATTCAGTCTGCAGGCCGACAGTCTATCCACTGAACCAAACCGGTCAGGGCACCACTTAAGTTTTGCCTGAAAGACAAAGGAGCGGGTCGTGGGAGAGAGTGTTCCCATTATGTGGATGGGAATTGAAGGTCCAGAGGGTTTTCCCCGGTTCTACAATAATAATCCCTGTTCATCATCGAGTGCTGCCTATTCCCTTTCACACACGTTACCGCTCCTTTAACCCTCACACAACCCTTCCCGTCACTCATCACCCAATGCACCCTGCACACCTGACACTCTTCTAAGGCCTTGACCTGCGTGACCTCCTAAATCCTCACAACTGCTTGGCATAGTAGGTCCTACGAGTACCTTCATTGTTAGAGACAGAAACCAGGCACAGAGAGAGGAAGGTGCTGCGCCCAGAGTCGCACGCCTGGTAAGTGATGGCCTCCTGATTTTTCTCCCCGAGCCTGTGCCCTGTGCAGCCCCCCAAGCCAGGGCTCTTCTCCTGCAGGTCACGGGTGGCCCCTCGGGGACAGTAGAGGCCGAGTGGACCACACATGAGGTGCAAACCCAAGGCCCTCTGATGTCAGAGGCAGTTGGTCTGACTCCTGGGACTCCAGGGCTCTGGACTCCTGAGCCGGCCTCCGTTCACGGGGGGAATGCCGGGCAGGGGGGCCCCCTCTCACACTCCCAGGCCGCCATCAGAGCTCATTCTCCCAGCAGCCGGTTAGAAACGCAAAGCGGTTGCTCTTCCAGCTGACCTCAGAGAACAGGGGACATTGCCCAAGAGCACAAAACGCAAAGCAGGATCGGAGCGGAAGGCCCCAAGTCCACTGTGGTCATTAGTTCCAAGGCTCAGAATGTCTCACCTGGTCCTGCCCTGAGCTTAGTGGGCTCTCTCTCTCTCTCTCTCTCTCTCTCTCTCCCTCTCTCCCTCTCTCTCTTCCTCCCCCCACCCACAGGCTTCCCAGAGCCTCTGTCACAAGACGCCACGGCATGTTGCCTTTGAGTTGCTATGGCATCCTCACTGGGACTTATGCTCTGGTCCCTGGGACAGTGGGGGGTGGAGCGGAGAGGGGTCACGGGCAGGGGGCTGGCTGGCAGCTCAGCAGAGCCGGTGGCAGCTTCGCTGGGGAGGTGACAGGATTCCTGGCAGCGTCTTACCCTCCTCCTGCAGCTCCCTCTCCATCTAGGATCTCCGTGCACTTGGCCAACACGCTCTCCTCACTCCCAACACGCATGTGCGGAAAGACAGCCTGGCCCTCGGCCTGAAGGGAAGGAGCCGGAGAGCCCTGTGGGCACCTTCTCCGGGCCCTTGAACCCCGGCCTCACTCCCTGCCTGGGGGGCACGGGTTCCTTGGAGGATGGAGGTGGGTGAAGATGGAGGTGGGCGGGTTGCAGACAGCGGGACCAGGGGCCAGTCTTCCCGCTGCCCTACCCTCGGGTGTGATGCCAGAAGGGATGGGGGAGGAGAGGCATCATATGCTTGGCACAGGCTCCTGGCTCACTGCACTCCTCAGAAGCCCTGCATAATGAGATTCATCTGTTCCTTAGGCAGAGGCGAGAGGAAGCCTGGAGGGGGGGGGGGACCCTTCCCAAGGGTCAGGGAGCCCCCTGCGATGTCACCATCATCCCGACTGCCAGCTACTTTGAGGGGAGAGGGGAGAAGCGGACTGGGGTGTGAGGGCTGCTGTGGCCCCATTGGGCAGGGCGGGGCGGGGGGGGGAGAAGGCTGCTGGGCAGAGTGGGGTCAAGAGAGACAGAGCGCAGCCCAGGAGGGACGTCCAGTCAGGTCCGCCCTGGACACTGACAGTTCCCTATGTCTCAGTCCCTCCCCGTGAGCCCTGGGAGTGGGGGGCGGGCTTGTGTTTTCTGTGGGACCAGAAGACAGAGCCAGAGCCACTTGCTGGGAGATTCAGGAAGACAGCTATTGACCCGCGGAAGGGAGCGTGCTCTGCCATGGAAATCAGAAGGCGCCTCCCCAGGAAACAGTGACCCATCTGCCACTCGGGTGTTCGAGCACGTCTGGCCGGCCCAGGAGCGGGGCTGGGAAGGGACGCTGCAGCAGGGGTCCCATCCTCTGGGCCACCCAGGCGTCCCTCCCACCCTGAGGCTGAGCTGCTCGTCCTCCCGTCCCTGGGGGCCCCACCCTTGCCTCGGGCTGGTCAGTTGGGAAGCATTGACAGAGAGCCAGGGTATGGCCCCCTGCCCTAGGACACGAGGTGCCTCTTCTTTGGGGCGTTCACTCACCCCACCTGGGTCACATCCACACCACAACCCTAAAACGGCTCTTCCCGGGGTCATCGAAAGCCACCCTCTTTCCCGATCCAAGGACCCATCCATGTTTACTCTTCTTCTGCAGTCACTCAACAACATCTGGCCAGTAGATCATCCTCTCTTTTTGAAATAACTTCCCTTGTTTGGCCCTGGGACAGGCTCCTTGACGTCCTGCTGTCTGGCCGCCCCTCCCACTCTCCTTGGCTCAGACACCCCGGGGCGCCCTCTCCGAGCACGAGGGAGGCGTGAGAGAGTGATGGTGAGACCCAGGGGGGTGCTGCCGTGTGAGGAGGGCAGCGATGGTTGCCGGAAGGACCAGGTCTCCCCTTTCTTCCCCTAGCACTGGGCCCCTCTTCTCCCCGTCCAAGCACACGCGTCCCTGTCTCCACCTCGGCCATCAGCACCCTGGACAGCAACTCCCTGTGCACCCCGGAATGGGGGGCTGAACACTAAACTGGGGGGAGGATTTTTTCTCATTAGAAGATTTTTTTTCTCCTTTGGCCCTCAGCTGTCCCCGGCCCCTGTCCCACCTCTCTCCATCAGCAAGCCTGCCGGTGCCCTGGGGCGACGGACCAGCAGGTGGCCAGGCTCGCGTGTTCCCTAATGCACTGAATAAAACGTGACGCACAGATTAACTGAGCAGTTTTAAGTGAACAACAGCTTTCGTCGGTTTTCAATGTTCATGGGTACTTTTCTGGAGAACGAGTACCCTGTTAAATATTGAGGGGAATGAGGCCTTGTTAATCTCTCCGTATTTTAATAAGGGCCTACTGTGCCCTCGCCATTGTATTTAAAACAGCTTCTTTTTCCCCTAAAGTTGTTTCTTGGGGGGATGGGGAGTGGGGTACCCTCACCATCTAGATTCTGGAAGACACACTGGGAGCTGGCCTTAGGGTTTCGGGATGAAATCAGGGAGGCCGTGGGGCCAGCACCAGGGGTGGGGGAGGAGAAGAGACGGGACCAGAGCAAGTCAAGGTGGGGCTAAGCCCACAGACCAGCAGGAGCCAGGGGGCAAGACCCACGGAGGGCTGTGCAGAGGATAGTCAGGTCTCATTCACAGAGAGAGAAGACTAAGCATGGGCTAAAAAGAGAGAGCTTGGGAGCAGGGGTCGGGGGGTGAGGGGGGGTGAGGCAGGGAGGCCTGGGTACTTTCACACCTTGTCACCTGAGTGAGCCCCACTGCACATGCACACATCGTCTCAGTCAGCACAAAGGCTACGGTGGCCCTGCACGTGTTATGCGCCAGGCACCATATCCTAAGCCCTGGGCACAAACGCCTCGCCCCATTCAGTTCCCACGGCAACCCCTCAGCTATGCACTCATATTATCCCCATTTCACAGATACAAAGAACTGAGGCCACAGACAGGCAAAGCCATCTGCTCCGTGTTGGACACTTCAATTCGCCTCACAGCCAAGATGAGGAAGCGGGTCTGCTTGGCTGGCCCCACAACACGATGCTGGGAGGGTGGTTTGCCAAAATCCTGTCCCGGCAACAAGTCTATTATTTCTGTTCCTGGGGTCAGGCTCTCCTCAGGCAGTAATCTCCCAGGTCTGTCCTGGCCCCGCCCCCCCCCCAAACACACACACACACACACACACACACACACACACACACACACACGCTTCCATCACCGCTGTGCCCTGGCCTGGACTCTCCCATCAGACCCTCCATCTGCGGGGGGAGGCAGATGGCTGAGGGGCTGGAAGGGGCTTGGTTTGGACGGCACAGCTTCTAGCCTGGATTGCAAGCCACTCGATGGGGTGATTTCATGCAACGAGCTGTGAAAACACGCTGTGAGGGGAGCTTAACACAGCTCCACGTGAAAGCCTCTGCAAAACTCAGCCGTGCATGATTCCAGGCAGGAAAGCCACAGCCCTCCTGGCCGGAGCAGGGCGGCTGCAGGCTGCCTGGCCTGGGGGCATGAGAGCTGCAGGCAAACGATGCACCCACAAAGCGCGGTGGGTCCCAGGGCAGGGGACAGACTCCCACCCGGACCCTCCGGAGCACAGCAGTAACCTGAGGCTCCTGTCTGGGACCTGGCCACGTTCAGTGGGTGTCTGTGTCATCTGGGGAAGGTGTATTTCCAGCACAGGGGGAAACGCCCCCCTCCCCTCTCCCCCACCACCGCTTTCTCTCCCTCAATACACAAATATTCTGTCCACAAATGTTTATGGAGTATCTCCCAAGTAGCAGGTGCTAGACATGTCAGAATAAGGATGCAAAGCTACCCAGACACGGCCCCTCCTGAGAGATGCTCCTCTCCAGGCTGGGGAGACGAACGCACAGACATACAGACGGCAGGTAGGGAGTCCCAGTGCGCGAGGCTGGGTGCGGCTGCACCGGGAGTGACAGTCACCTCTGACTTGGAAGGAGGACGGTGAGGGCTCAGGGAAGAGGCCACAGCTCCAGGCACCCAGCGTCACGTGGGCCAGTCCTAGCCTCGCCCAGAGCTGGGCGTGAGGTCGGCAGCGGCTTCCGCACCCACAGCTGCTCCCATTCCTGGCGCTGGACCAACTTCCTCTCTCTGTCTCTGTCTCTCCCTCCCTTCCACTTTCTCTCTTTTAAAAAAAATATTTTATTGATTTTTTACAGAGAGGAAGGAAGAGAGAGAGTCAGAAACATCGATGAGAGAGAAAGATCGATCAGCTGCCTCCTGCACACCCCCTACTGGGGATGTGCCTGCAACCAAGGTACATGCCCTTGACTGGAATCGAACCTGGGACCCTTCAGTCCGCAAGCTGATGCTCTATCCACTGAGCCAACCCGGTTAGGGCCCATTCTCTCTTAAAATCAATAGAAAAATAGCCACAGGTGAGAATTAACAAAAAATTAAATTTAATTAAAAAAAAATAGCCCACACCCTTCAGATGCTGGATCTGAGGCTGATTCATAGGCAGTTACGCTCCAGCTGCCTCGGCGGATGCGTGCTGTTTCACATTTTTCTTTTTTATAAACATCCATCAATTATTTCTGATGACCTGGACAGAGATTGAATGCCTGGAATCGGGTTCTTCCTCAGTACGGAGTTGAGCTGTTCTCCACATCGACTCTACAAAGTAGCCCGGGCCGTGAACGCCTGGTGCGAGAGGTCCAGCCACGGAAGCCACATGGGTTCAGGATTACAAAGCAGGTGTCTGGGTGACCCTCAGCGCCCCACACCCAAGCGCAGAGGAAAGGGGAAGGCCGAGGGCTATGACAACGTCTCCCCTGGTGATGGGTGTCCGCGGGAAGAGAGGGGAGCAGAGGGGGGGTTGGCAAGCTCACGAGACAGTCTGGGTGGCACCTGACGTTTCCGGGAGCTGCCAACATCAAGGCGGCACACGGGCCTCATCCATCCCAGCAGCGGGCAAGCCACGTGGCTGGCGGCAGCTCCCACTTCCCAGCTCCCTTGTGGGTCCTGACGCTCGCCGGAGTTTCATTACCACGAACAGCTCTGCAGATTGCAGCCTCAGCAAAATGCCCGGGAAGCTAATAAACAGCCCCACGAGCAAACCCAGGCGGAAGACTCCTCTCTCTGTCCCCTAACGAGAGGCACAACTCCCTGGCATTTGTTTTCTACCAGCTTCTGGGTGTAAGAGGAAGGTTTACGCTGATGCCCGGCTAAGGGCTCAGAGCCTGGCCCCTCTCTCTAGGCCAGCTGGGAGCTCGTCATGTTTGGAGCCAGAAGGCCTGAAGCCTATGCCAGCCTCTGGTGCCTACTAGCCATGTGACCTTGCAAAGCTCACTTAGCTCCTCCGGGTCTCAGTTTCTTCATCTGTAATATGGGAACAGTGATAGTATCTACTTCACAAGACTGTTATGAGGGGCAAAGGAGACGATCTATGTAATGTGATAGCACGGAATAACGGATCGAAACAGGATAACTATTCTCATTGCTGCCTGTCCCGTGTTTGTTATGACATTGGCTCAGTCCGTGTCAAGGGCATCGTGCGGTTCCAATTAGTGCTCTGAAAACGCTGAAAATGCAGCCACGGGAAGCTCTAGTCATTATTATTACTGAGCCCGTCTTTCCCACCCCTGGGGTCTTAAAGACCCTCCTTCTCAAGCGTCCCCCTCCATCTGTCTGTTCTCTCTGCTTTTCATTCCCATCTTTGCTGCGACCCCTCCCCGTGGTTCTATTCCCAGATCCTGGCAGTTTCCATAGCAGAGGACGGAACGTTGACAGGGGATCCATACACCAGCTGTGTCCGGATGGCGGCCGGGTCCAGATGGGATCGAACCGTCCGCGTGACCCTGTGGCCCACTTCGGGGAGTCCAGGCCCCCTGGAGGCCGGGGAGCTAGCAGGGGAAGGTGGTCGGCTCACATCTCTGCCTAACCAAGGCAGAGGGGCAGGGAGTCAGCAGCCCAGGGCAGAGAGAAATTTGGCTGTTTCTCAACATCAAGAACTGGATCAAACCCCGCAGGCCCTTCGGAAACCCGTCGCCGGTTCAGCCTGCAATCGGACGCACGCGGTTCCTGTGGTCGGATGCATCTCTCTCTGCAGGGGGGACCGAGTCCGTGTGGGATCGATTGTCGGAGCCCGGCTGTCTGCTGACAGATAGTGTGATGGAATAAGAGATACGAATTGTCACCCTTTGCAATCCAAGATGCTGTCGCTGCGGCGGTTACTCCCTGGCTGAAGGAAGAGGACAAAGAGAGCAGAGCCCGGCTGGGAAGATTCGATCTGTCTGGCTCACCCTCCAGCTAAGCTTCATGGAATAACGGAACAGCCCAAAGCAGTGGCCCTGGGTGGCCCGCGCACCCCTCGCCCTCCCCAGCTGCGTGGCCGTGGGCACGTCACATGACCACTCTAAGCATCAATGTCTTCACCGGCAAAATAAATACAATAATAGTCACTACTTTATAAAATTGTTGGGATAAGAAATACACGCATGACTATCTAAGGATACAAACGATCCCAACTAACCAGCCCGCCTCAATAAGGAAATGTATTCGCCCACAAAACAAACATTCCTAGGGAACACAATTGCAGGGATTTCCAATTTAAGGACTCGACAGTGTCATTAAGGACCTGGGTTTGCTAGCGTGGCTTAGGGGTTGAGGAAAAAGTGGTTTTAAAAAAAGAACCTTGTCTCTGTACCAGCCTTGTTAATGTTGGTTCTGTCCTACTAGGTGCCCCATGGTCACAGTAGGGCTGTCACTGTCCCCACATCACAGCCAGGCACGACAGGTCCAGAGGAAGAAGAGAGGTGCTCGCTGCCTTAGGTCTCTTATCAAGAAACCTTTCTCAGGCGCCTCTCTCCTCTCCTCACCCTTTACCTCATTGGCCAAGACCATGTTCCTTGCCCTTAAGTACCCTATATAATAAAAGGCCAGCAACCGTAACGGCGTAATGACTGGAACGACCAATCGACCAGTTGCTATAAGGTGCATTGACCCTCTTGGTCCCTCCCCCGAGCCCGCAGGCTCTGATTGCTGGATGGCCAACGGGGAACCACGGGGAACCAGGGTGGGTGGCGGTGGGGTGGGACTGGGGACTGGTGAGCGGGCGGAACGCTGACCTCTTGGTCCCTCCCCCGGCCCCCCACCCGCAGGCTCAGATCGATCACCTAGCCAACGGGGAACCGGGTGGAGGAGGCAGGGCGGGACTGGGGACTGGAGAGTGGGCAGAAGATGGCCCTTATCGCAGGCTAGGCTTAGGGACCCTACCCATGCACGATTTTGTGCGCTGGGCCTCTAGTCCTTTATAAGCCAATGACTCATGCCCGGCCTGCGAGGCCCAGGGGTTGAGCATCGACCTATGAACCAGGAGGTCACTGTTCAATTCCGATCAAGGGCACATGCCCAGGTGGTGGGCTCGATCCCCAGTCTGGGGCATGCAGGAGGCAGCCGATCAATGATTCTCTTCCATCATTGATGTTTCTATCTGTCTCTTCCTCTCCCTTCCTTTCTGAAATCAATACAAATATATTCAAAACAAAAAACCAATGACTCCCTAGGGAAATGTGACCTGACTGGCTTGCCCTGGGGTGAGGTCAGCTTCCCTGCACACATGACTGCAATGGGGGTGAATAGCAAGCTGACTGAGGGCTACAGCAGGTGCAGCACTGAGCACAGCACCAGGCGTACAGTGAGCCAGGTCCAACGCTGACTGTTTACTGTAAGTGCCTGAGTTGTAACTCTGCCGTATAAACTGCGAGCCCCCAGCAGATGCGATGCTCTGTTTCAAGCATCCCAGCACCTCGCATTTCTTCCTGTCCAGCGATGTTCAACCTTTTCATCACTTGGCACATAAACTAATGACTACAGTTCTGCGGCACATCAAAAAATATATTTTTTTGCTGATCTGACAAAAAGCAATGGGTAGAATGTTGATTGATTGCAAAATAATTAATTATCCTACGTAATAAAAGCCTAATATGCTAAGTGTCCAGTCAGCCGGTCAGCCGTTCAACCAATCAAAATGTAATATGCTAATGATATGCTAAGGCTGCTCAACTGCTCTCTATGACGTGTACTGACCACCAGGGCGCAGATACTCTGACCAGTAGGTTAGCTTGCTGCTGGGGTCGGCCAATTGGGACTGAGCAAGACAGGTTGGACACACCCTAGAGCCCTCCCACGGTTCCTCCCCAACTCTGATCGTGCACCAGTGGGGTCCCTTGGCCTGGCCTGCTCCCTCTCGCAATCCAGGACCCCTCAGGGGATGTCAGAGAGCCAGTTATGGCCTGGTCCCGCAGGCCAGGCTGAGGGACCCCACTGGTGCATGAATTCATGCACCAGACCTCTAGTAATAATAATAATAATTACCTATCCTTTTTGCTCCAAAGTAACTTTTTTAAAAGTCAGGTGCCTATAATTGTATATAAGGATTTCTGGTACCGAGAATTAACCAATCAGATGTGACCTGATTATGCAACGTGACCAAATAAGATGTATCTCATTATTATATGACCTATATGTTTATGTTTCAACACAGGGCATTCATACCGGAGGACTATTGTTGTGTTGGCTGTTGTCATTTTTTATTTGACAATTTAAGGGAAGAGAGGGCCGTGCCCCTGACTAAATAGTCAGGCATTGCATGTTTTAAACATTATTGCGGCCCACCGCCTGCAAATCGCTGCTCGAGTTGGATACACTTAACCTTATAAAAGCACATCACCTCCTCGAACTAAGCAAAACGTTAGAGGAATACTATTTTGGATCTATGTTCAAAACTCAATCGAGGCAGTTAACCTAATGAAATACAGTTAAAGAAAGCTATACCGGTGTAAGATGCACAGTTTAAGAACTATTTAGGAGAAAAAAAACATATAAGCGCATTTGCTACAAATCATCCCAATTTTCCATTTTTGCCCTTCGTGATGAATTAACCCGATTGCTCATCACCAGAATGCAAAAAGCCCTCCTTTCTCATTTGTCTTGCGTCTTTCCTGGCTAAGTCTCCTTGCGCTCCTCCCTGCCGCGTTCCCATCTCCAAACCCAGCCAGGCTCTCCTCACTTCCTGGGCTGGTTTCTTTTATGTAATTAAAGGGGCAGTGTTGCCAGCTCCTCCATCTCTTCTGCCATCACTTTGGATTTGCTTGCCCATACCCATCATAATGACAACTCTTTCTCTATGGGCGGGCTGCCTTCTCTAAGCTCCACTCAGTCAGCCTCCTCATTTTATTTTTTGAAATGAAGTAAGTATGTATAATCGAAAAGTACATAGTCTTGTATTTTCTGCCCTTCAACTCCATCCAACTTTTTAGAAGTCAAGGTGGCTTTTTCCATTGTAAACTTTTTAAAATATATTTTTATTGATTTCAGAGAGGAAGGGAGAGGGAGAGGGAGAGGGAGAGGGAGAGGGAGAGGGAGAGGGAGAGGGAGAGGGAGAGGGAGAGAGAGAGAGAGAGAGAGAGAGAGAGAGAGAGAGAAACATCAATTATGAGAATCATTGATTGGCTGCCTCCTGCACACATCCACCCCTTACTGGGGATTGAGCCTGCAACCCGGTCATGTGCCTTTGACCAGAATCGAACCCTGGGACCCTTAAGTCTGCAGGCTCTACCCACTGAGGCAAACCAGCGAGGGCCATTTTCCATTTTTATCCCCCCAGATTCATAGATCACAGCCTGTAACGGCAGCGTGTGCTGTCCTCTCCTGCTGTACCTGGTTGGCAGGGGGCAGCGGTGACAGGACGGGATGCGGAGGGTGGGGGTGGGGGGGGAGGGGCAGGAGAGCCAGCCCCGGGCCAGGAGTGCTGCTGTTGCATCTGCTGCAGGTGACCCAGCACCTCCCAACCCAGGCCCAGACCTCCGAGAGGCGGCATCAGGTGAGCCTGCAGCGACCTGTGGGGCCACATGGCCATGACCCCTCGCCCTCCTCCATGGTCATGGCAGAGAATCATCGGACTTCCTCTTGACGGCTGTGCACCTTCCCCGGCCCCTCTTCCCGCCGCCACCCTTCAGCCACGTTCTGAGCAGCCACTTTCAGAATCAAGCTTGTGAAACCAGGGGCTTAGATTTTGTAAACCTGCTTAAATGGAGTTCTTGATTGCATGCAGGCTCCAATGGTATCCACTGGTTTTCATAAGAAATGTTTCTCTCCTCCTGCAGAGAGGAAAAACTAGCCCGGGCCCCCAGGGCCGCATAAAAGGAGGAGTGCTACCTTGCGCTCAGCCAGAGATTGGAAATGTCATAAAAGCAGAGATTTAGGGGTCCTTGGTTCCAGGCCGCCCGTGTCTGCAAGCTGTACTGTTCCTGATCTATGCTGGAGAGCTCCATCCTCCTCCTCCACGTAGGAGCGTGGGGGGAGCCCACACTCCCCGAGAGAATGCACCGGTGGGAATCAATGTTCGACACTGGGGAGTGTCTTATGGAATAGAACCTAAGTCTCTCACTAGGAAAGACTGCTGTGCTTGCTTGTCGGCAGGAGGGAGTTGGCCCCAACCGTTATTTCACACTGAAGACTCAGAAGTGTGTGCTGCATCCTACGTGAAACCCCAGCACTAAATAAATGGGAAATGAACCCCATCGCCGTCGCTGCTGGACGAGGCCTGTCTTATCAAAATAACATCTTTCTAAAAGCTCTATCTCCCACCCCGTGGCCTCCTCAGTTTCTAGGTGGGAGGGGAAAGAAGGCAATTATTGTAAGAAAGGGAAACTCAGGCCCAGCAATGGTGGCTTAGCGTGGAGTGTTGACCTGTGAACCAGGAGGTCAGAGTTCAGTTCCCGGTTGGGCACACACCCAGGTTGCCGGCTGGATCCCCAGTGTGGGGCATGCAGGAGGCAGCCGATCAATGATTCTCTCTCATCATTGATGTTTCTCTCTCTCTCTCTCCCTCTCCCTTCCTCTCTGAAATCAATAAAAATATATTTAAAGAAAGAAAGAAAGAAAGGGAAACACAGGCACAGAAACAACCTATGTACTTGGCTGGTGGGGGGAATTAACAAAATCTCATCTTAGCACAAAGCCCTCCTTTTAGACCCGCCGACAGGTGGAAAAAGGCTGCTGCCCAGGTATGGGTGGATGCCACTTGACAGAGAGAAAGAGAAAAGAAAACACATCAGTCCTCCACCATCGAGGGAAAAATTCAATAGTTAAGCTTTGTGTAGAGATGGTGCTGGCAAGGGAGCTCAGGTAATCTAGACTTCTTGGAGCAGGTGAGCTCCCAGGAGGTTCCCCATGGGGGAAGGAGAGAGGCGGCCCACGCCTGGGACTGAAGCAGGAGGCCAGCCCCGTTTCCTTGGGCGCTGGAGAGAGGAGAGGGTGACTCAGGCATCTCACGTCGCCCTGAAGAGTGGACACTCTCTCTCGGAGGCAGCAGGGCAAGCGCACTCCTTGTGAGAGAGACACATGGGTTGGTTGCCTCCTGCACGCACCCCAACTGGGACCAGGGATCGCTCTATTGAGCCTGCAACGGAGGGACATGCCCTCAACCAGAACCGAACCCACGATCCTTCAGTCCGAGGGCCGAAGCTCTCTCCACGGAGCCAAACCGTCTAGGGTCTCCATGCTCATCTTAGTGATGGGGACCCCAAGTCCAGGTTGCCCACACCAGCTGGACACAAAGCCAGAGCCGGAGTGTGGACCACGAGCTGTAGGCAAAGCGCTGGGCAGACCCCCCCGCCCCTACTGCCCAGGGAGGCCTGGGCTCCACGTGGGGCCTGCCTTCCCAGGGCTCAAAGCCGCTGACCTGGGAGAAGCCACCAGAGGGCAAGTGGCCAACAAGAACATGCAGACCCAGCACCCCTTGCCGCTAGACGGGCTGCACTCCCCTAACTCCTGTGTGAGCACACGGACACAACCTCCAGCCGAAGCTTAAGGGTGCCAGCTCCATCCATGGCACACTGCAGAGCCCAGAGACACAGTCAGGAGACCCAGGACTTGGGGTGGGGGGACCACACCCCCAGTCCCACGCAGCGCTGGGGTCAGTGCAGGCAGCCCGCAGACACGCACACAAGGGTTGGTGGCTGGAGTGGAGGGGGGAGGGGGGCTGGGAAGGCTCCGGGAGGGGTACCAGAGCCAAGTCGTTGAGCATTGCTAGGCGTTGACCGGAGAAGACGGTGAGGGCACCCTCAGCAGAAGGAAGGCATGGGGGTGGGGAGCAGCTGGCTTGGGAGGCCCTGCTGCAGCTCTCCTCTGCCGGGAGACACGTCCCAGGAGGCCGTGAGTGGCAGGGGGCCAGGGAGCGGGAGGTCAGAGGTCAGAACCTCCTCTCAGGACAGGACCTCTGTCTGTAGGCGATGGGGAGCTGTGGAAGGCTTTTACGAAGGAAGTGACCGGGTCCAGAATCCGCATTTTAGCTAAATTACTTTGGCAAATAGAAGGAGGATCAATTATAGATTGAATAGGCCTGCGGGGGCCGAGACTTCGGGATGCAGCGGGGTAGTGAATGCCAGAGGAAACAATGGAAAGTTCTGGCTGCCGGCCCAGGGTCCCTAGGCCTTGGCCCCATGACACGCGCGTGGCAGCCGGTAACTGTATGGCAGCCGAGGGGAAAGCCAGCTCCTCACCCCCTCACATGACCCAGGTAGAGCCCTGCAGAGCCCTCCTCGGGGCTGGCCCGGCCCCAGCTGCCCCGATCCACAGCAGTTCCTCTGCCGTCCACACCTGTGTGCCTCCTGGATGCATGGCTGGGCCTCGGCTCTGCTCATGCCCCTCCCATCCTCCCACTCTCCCACGTGGGGCAGGGCCTGTGCTCACTCTCCCTGGGGCACAGACAGGACCCCTCGCAGTCAGACCAAGGATGCCCTGGGGGCCGTGTCCAACAGAAAAGGCTCAGCCTACCCCCCGAAGTTTATCAACTTGATCCCCACAAACTTCCTCTGCTGGCGAAAGTAGAAGACTCTACAGCTGAAGGTCTAGATCAGTGGTTCTCAACCTTCCTAATGCCGCGACCCTTTAATACAGTTCCTCAGGTTGTGGTGACCCCCAACCATAAAATTATTTTCGTTGCTACTTCATAACTGTAATTTTGCTACTGTTAATGAATCATAATGTAAATATCTGTGTTTTCCAAATATCTGTTGCTGCTGTAGAGCAACGGAAGTAATTTTATGGTTGCAATGAAAATAAAGGGTCACGGCATTAGGAAGGTTGAGAACCGCTGGAGATGGTCTATTAGTTGACAAAGACAGACATCCCCTACAAAAAGCTGAGGAGATGGAGCTGAGTCGAACCCCATCCCTCAGGAGCTATCTAGCCTGCACCTCCACACATGATCCACGGAGAGAGGCCGGAAAGGCCACAGACCAGCATTCACAGTGCTTACCTCTCAGAAAGGGATTTGACGGTTTCATTTTCTTCTTTGTGCCTCTTGGCATTTTATTTTATAACTAGAGAAGCATTTGTGCACTGGGGAAGAGGCGGGGGGGGGGGGGGGGGGCTGCCCTCAGCCCGGCCTGTGTCCTTTAGCAGTATGGGAGCCCTTGGGGGTTGTCCGACTGATGGCTTAGGCCCGCTGCCACTGTGTTCGCCAGCTGTCAGCCAGGCTTGTGGCTGAGTGGCGCTCCCCTGTGGGAGTGCACTGACCACCAAGGGTCAGCTCCTTTGGTGAGCGTCTGCCCCCTGGTGGTCAGTGTATGTCATAGTGACCTGTCGTTCCACCATTCGGTCGATTTGCATATTAGCCTTTTATTATATAGGATCATTTGGGAAAAGAAATGATTTATATAGAAAATGACACTGTTCTCTTCCTCAATAGTGCTCTAAGGTTTACTTTAATTCCTTGTACCTAGGACATGTGTTCCCAGGTGTAGGCACAAGACTTTCTGCTATAATGAAAGCCCCCCCACCCCACCCCACCCCCACTGAGGACAAGGCCCCCACCAGACAGGGGGCATCCATGGAAGTGGGAGTTCTCCTCCCACTTAGCTGCACCATAGCCCATCTACAACTACATGACTCCCAGCTCCCTTTCGTCCAACCGCCAGAATCATAGCCCTTTAGGCCTCAATGTGCCCCCCAGATGGCATGTCCAGGCCCTCCCACAGCTGCCCAGCCAGCCCGGGCTCAGCCCCGGCACTGCCTGTGCTGTGGGATTGAAGAGGCCGGTGTGGGGAGCAGGATGCCCCCAGCGCTGCAGCCCTGGTTAGACATAGTGCTTCTTGGGAATGTGAGGGTCCCCACGTTCTTTGTACCAACTTCCATGAGGAAAGGCTCCTAAGACCCTTAGACAAGGGGTCAAGTTTCCTTCTTGACCTTCTGGCTCACCTCAAAATACCACCCATATGGGGGCCTCCTCACATATTACATGGCAGCAGAAGTCAATGTTAACTGTCTTCTATTTTTTTTTGGGGGGGGGCCTGGGGGGGAAGTGGGGAAATATTGTGCTTTTCAAGTCCAGGAATTTCATTTTTAACTGAAGAAGGAAAGAAAGGCAATCAGGTAGCCCTGCTTCTCTCTTGCCCCTCTCCCGCAAGTCTTTCCCCCTCCCACGTGTCATTAGGATGGAAGGGCATGTTGATGCCTTGGCCCTGCCTCCAGGGATTATGTTAGCGTCAGTAGCGAGATATTAATAAAGGGAAGGAGCACAGGGAATCAGACACCATTAAGCATAATCAACTAGGGAGCTGAATCAGACAATAAGCTTGATTAAGTTTGGAGGTTGCCGCATTCATAGGCGCCTCAGGGGACCACTGCATCCTCAACCCTTAAGACCTGATTCCCAATGCTGGCCGGGAGGGGCAGGGAGAGTATTGCTGGTCCTTATCCAGCATTACCGAGGGAGAGCTAAACAATAAAGGGGAAATCCCTCTGCTGGGCCCAGGAGAAGCCAAGACGGCCCAGGGAGAGAGGTGCTTCTGCAATAAGGCGAGAAGGTGACCATAAGGGACCAAGCCAAGCCTGGGGAAAGGAGCGGATTGGATAAAGGACACGGACCCCCCGGGGGGTCTAGGAAATGGATTGGTTAAGGGGAGGAACCAGCACCAGCCCAGGAAAGACTGGGAAGCTGATTGGTTCATTTGAAAAGAGTGCCTAAACCCGAGGTAATATAATCCAAGCTTAACAAGTCCCCCACCCCCAGTAACACATGCTCACCTTGTTCTTTCTTTCTTTTTTTATATATATTTTTTCAGGAAGGAAGAGAGAGGGAGGGAGAGACAGAAACATCAGTGATGAGAGAGAACCATCGATCGGCTGCCTCCTGCACACCCCACACTGGGGATGGAGCCTGCAAGCTGGGCATGTGCCCTGACCTGGAATCAAACTGCGATCTCCTGGTTCATAGGTCAATGCTCAACCACTGAGCCACGCCGGCCGGGCTCACCCACCCTGTTCTTTCGCAAATTCTCTCTCCGTGTCACAGCGACTCGGGCCCAGCTCTGATGTCCTGCTGTTGTGGGGGACACATGCAGGCTGTTTGTTTGCTGAGATACTTAATTCTCAACATGCATTCTTCCCCGAACGCCATCCCATGTCACCTGCCATCAAGACAGCATGGAAACATGCCTTTCTTTCCAATGCCCAGGAAATCCGGTTCTATAAAAATTCTACTGCCAGACGTATACGCAAGGTCTTCTAGTCCAACTTCTCACTATACCCTAACCCCCTGCTCCCCCAGCAGGTCCAAAACATCATGACCAACAGCAAGGTTGGAAAATAGGCCTCGCTGGACACTTACGGCGTCTCTTTCCAAGAGCCAGTTAGGACCACACCCAGACGTGTGGGCAAGCTTGGATGTGACGTTCGGGTTCTTTTTAAATTTTATTTTGACTTTTATTGATTTCAGAGAGAAGGAAGAGGGAACGAGAGAGAGAGAGAAACATCAATGATGAGAGAGAATCATTGATCGGCTGCCTCCTGCACGCCCCACACTGGGAACCGAGCCCACAAGCCAGGCATGTGCCCTGCCCGGGAATCGAACCTGTGACCGCCTAGTTCACAGGTTGACACTCAACCACGGAACCACGCTGGCTGGGCGATGTTCGGGTTCTTGACTTACCTTTTCTTTCTTGTAGGTGAATGGGTGCAGTGTTTGAATCCAGAAGGAACGGTCCTGGATTCTCCTGGTAAGCCACCAAGAGCTTAAGAAATCGGTTGACAGTTCCCTGTCGTCAAATTGTTCTAACAGCAGGAGTGCTTCCAATTAGAGTCTCCCTGGCGTGAACTGGCCTGAAAGCTTTGATGCCATCCCTTTGGCAAGGGAGACGAGAAGCTTTTCCGTGAAAGAGAGGCAGGTGCTGCTCATTCACACCACGGCTGCCAGGTGCGCTCGCCGGTACAGGAAGGGCGCTGCGCGGCTTAACGCGTCCAGCAGAAGTTCTGACAAAGGATTCTGAAAAGCGTTTCACCGATTGTTGGCTCGTCACAGGCCGGGCTGATTCCACCTTGCTCTCGGGGCCACTGGTGAATGCTCTTGCGACTCCATCAGCGCTGCACATCATCTTAATATAGACCTCTTGAATGAACTCTCAGAGGCATCATTACGGGCATTACTGTGCCGGTCTCTCACCTTCACTCTGATGGATTTTAAATGCCATTCCCCCTCCAGGTGGCTCCTCGGATCATACAATAAGTTCTCCGCTGTCTGAAATCTATTCTCCAGGTGAGAATGCAAATCTTCAACTGTCCGGAGCCCGCTCGTGATCATCCTTAAGGAATATGGGAATTGGGAGTGCCGACAGGACCCGGAATTAATTGCCCCTTGTTTTAAAATGGACCCAGGTTTGTGCTCTTCAGGCCTGGGCGGGCCAAGAGGTCAGGAGAGATTGCTGTTGAAAAGATGCTTCGTTACTCACAGTTCCCGAGAGGGGGGCACACGCCACACCACACTGGGCCACACAGGGACACGCCAGCATCCCTCCTGAGTCACAGGAGCAAGAGGAAAACAAGGGAACGCAAACCTTTATTGTGGTTGTTGCGAGAAGGAAGGGGAGGCAGGGTAAGCAGCTGAGCAGCTATAGGAGGAGTTCTCAGGGCCAGCCCACCAACTTGGCTGGAGTAGATCCCTGATCTCCCCCAAACACCCCCCTCCTCCCCCCAGCCACTCTGGCCTCTGTTCATGCCTTCCCTTCTGCAATCTCCCAGCTCATGCTCCAGAGCGCCTCCTCTAACAAGCGGCCTCCTGCCCTTCTCCCTCTGGCTGAGGTGAGACCTTAGGGGAGCTCAGCAGGCAGGGCAGCCGTCCCTCCAGCGGGAGCCGTCTTCAGAGGAGCGGCCATCGAGGGCAAAGTGAATTTTGCCCCCCCCCCCAAGGAAACCTTCTGAAAACAGTTCTTTTCTGACACCCATTAAATGGACCTGGACCTGAACTTCTTTGAGCTGCAGTTTGAGCTTCTTCAGGACGATGGAAGAGCAGGCTTCCAGAATGCAGAACAAACACGGCTTCACCAGGCCCAGCCGGTGTGGCTCAGTGGTTGAGCGTGGACCCACGAACCACGAGGTCACGGTTCAGTTCCTGGTCAGGGCACATGCCCAGAGTTGCCAGCTCAATGCCCAGTAGGGGGTGTGCAGAAGGCAGCTGATCAATGATTCTCTCTCATCATTGATGTTTTTTTTCTATCTCTTTTTCCCTTCCTCTCTCTGAAATCAATTCTCTCTATATTTTTTAATGGTCTCTCCAGAGAGAGAGATGAAGACAAGGAGACAGAGGTTGTTGACGCTCAAGTTAACCTGCACGGCCAAACCTGAGTGTGTTCTCCGGCAGAGGCCACGGCGGACGGGTCAGGGTCCCTCACAGCAGGGCCCAGGCCGCAGGAGGAGTTCTGTGTCCAGAGGCCTTTACACAGCACCACTTGGAAATGGCCTGAAATGAAATGAAATGGCAGTTTGGTGACACTTCAGTCACCACAGGCAGACCGAGGTGCCGCTGTGATGACGACAGAGGAATCTATATTTGTTGTCTTGTGGGGATGTGCGCCGAAGATACAGCGATTGATTTATTCGGAAAGCCATCGCGAGGCGCTGCAACTGTGAGTCATTCCAGTGTGTCTTCCTCCTGCCTCACAGAGCCAGGGGCCAGGGAATGGAGCCCCATCCCCGTACGTATGCAGGCCTTTCTGGGTAGGACGCTGGCCTAGAGGATTAGGGAGGAGCTGGAAATCCAGCCCCCAGCCATGGGGAGCAGGCAGGGGGCAGAATCACTTTCCATCCAGCTTGCCACGAGCATGGAGAGCCTGAGCTGTCCCCTGCCGTTAACTGCCCCTGAGTGACAGACGACCCTGCTGACACCAAGACAAAGATTCCAGGCTGGCCCTGGACGCGGGCAAAAGGGAGCTTTTAAGCCTCTTCCGTTTTCCTTGCTTGTGCCCACGTGGGACACGTGATTGGAAATGTCTGTCATTGAACGGGCATTCATAAAACGCCAACACGGTGCCTGACTCGGACGAGGAAAGAGTGGGAGGGGGAGAACTTGGTGGCAATGGTGGGTAAAATGCCACCCAGCAGGGGGCACCAGGAGAGCTAAGCCAGGCAGGATCTCAGGGGTCCTGGGGCTGTGGCGCGGGCCCAGCAAACCAACCAGGGCCCTGCTGATTCCGGAACTCCACGGGGACTTGGGAAGAAGCTAAGAGAACCAGTATCCTCGGCTTTGGTACCACCTGACCGCTGGGGTGGGGGGAGAGGTGGCTAACAAAGGGTTGGGTTCTCAACCACCAAGCAGCCTCAACGCCATAATTGTCTGTCTGTCTATCTATCTATCTATCTATCTATCTATCATCTATCTATCATCTATCTATATATCTATCTATCTATCTATCTATCTATCTATCTATCTATCTATCTATCTATCATCTATCTATCTATCCCCAGAGGTGAGAAGCCCTCTCAGACTCCCTCCAGAGAGCCTGCTGCACTTGTCTTGTGAACTCCCAGCTCCGCGACCTGCACCGGCAGCTCACAGTCAGCCATCACTGGAGGCCGGACACCCCTGAAAGCAGCAGCACACACTGTGCCCGAGGCTGCCTTCCTGCCGCTTGCCTTACCAGCAGCACCACCAGTCTAAGTGCCAGAATGAAATGGACTCTTGTTGTCTCTAACCGATTCTTCAATTTGTTCTGGCACCCACGGTCAGCAAAGGGGTGTGTGAAGTAAGAAGGGGTCTAGAAATATGTCCATCCCACCACTCCCGCCCCCCCAAGGCATGAGGGTAGGTTCCATTTCTACGAAGGATGCAGCTTCCTGCCTGTGTTGGGGGAGCCAAGAATAAATGGGGCCCGGCGGGTGTGGCTCAGTGATTGAGTATCGGCCCATAAACCAGGAGGTCACAGTACAATTCCAGATCAGGGTACATACCTGGGTTGCGGGCTCGATCCCCAGTAGGGGGCTTGCAGGAGGCAGCCCATCAATTATTCTCTCTCATCATTGATGTATCCATCCCTCTATCCTTCTCTCCCTCTCCCTTTCTCTCTCTGAAATCAATAAAAACATATTTAAGAAAAAAAAGAAATCTGAGTTATCACAGAAATGAACTCTCTGTATCTCTCTCTCTCTCTCTCTCTCTCTCTCTCTCTCTCCCTCCCTCTCTCTCTCTCTCTCATGCACACAGAGCACCTATGTATTGAACACTTACATGATTTCATTAGTCCTTTTACAATTTAAGAAATTGACAGCTTTATGCCCATTGTCTAGATGAGGAAATGATCTCAGGGAGCCGAAGTGTAAGACCTGTTTTTACGCCAGCCCGTGCTGGGCTCACCCCATCCTTGGAAATGTCTAATCCCCAGAACCCCCTGAGAGCCGCCTCGGGGGCCTGGGATGAGGGTGCACACAGAAAACCTGAGCGTACCCCCAGACAAGAACACGGCGGGACACTTCCTGTGGGGGCCACAGACACCAGATGGTTGAATGACACCGCCTGCCCCAGAGCCAGGCCCTGGGACCCATGCCCACAGGCACACACTTCTTGGTCCCCGGGGTGGGAGACAGCAGACCAGAAGCCACTCTCTACCACTGTGGGGCAGTCACCATGGGCACAGCCAGACTGGACGACTCAAGGTGCCCGACAGCCGGCTGCCCTCATGTGAGGACACCGGGCATTTCTCCCGCCGCCAGCGAGGCATCAGAGGTGTTGGGGCTGAACCAGGGCAGCCCGTGGTCAGCTAGCATTTCTCAGAACCCACCGCAGGCTGGACATTGAGAGGCCATGTCTGCATCCTCTTTACGCCCCTGAAAGAGGAAAGAATTGGATGCTCCGAGGTCGCTTCTAACCCCACCTTGTGGCTCAGACTCCTCCTGCCCCCTGTGACCCTATCAGCAGGCTCCAGGGGCGCAGTGCAGTGGGGGGATCCCAGCGTGGCTGCCTTGGGCTCCGGAGGTTTCCCTTCTGCCCCTCCTGGGACTCCTGCCCATGGACAGGCAGAAGCCCACCCCCTTTCCTGGGATTAAGCGCCCCCCCCCCCCGAAACCACGTGGCTGATTTATTGGCCACTGGTGCTAAGGAGGCTTGGGGAGCTGCACCGTTGAGATATCGGGGTGACGGGAGACAACAGGCTGTCCGATCGGCTGTTCAGCAACGGATTGTAATTCTAAACACGATGTTCGTTATGCCGCCCGGTGGATTCTAATTAACTGTCAGAAAGGCATCGTTGAGGGGATGATGGATTATGCTGGGGAAACTATTAATACTGCTCACTCCCTTCTGGCCATGTGCAGCCCAAGCCCAGAGCCACGGACTTGAGATGGGCAGTGGCTGGGACAGCTGAGGGCCCAGGGCCCTCAAAAGTGTCTGAACTGGCCGCCCTCAGGGTGCACCCACAGTCGTATTTATTTCAAAACTAGTGGCCCGATGCATGAAGATTCGTGCAAGAATGGGCCTTCCTTCCCATGGCTGCCGGCACTGCCTTCGCTCTGGCTGGAGCCGCCTGTTCCCTCTGGCCCGGAGCCGCCTTCCCACGCTGCCCAGAGGCCCGGAGTGGCTGGGGTGGTGCGGAACGCAAGTGTCCCGCTCCACCCCCTGCCACTCGGCACCTGTATATGCAAATTAACCCTCCATATTTGTTGGGTTAATTTGCATACTCACTGCTGATTGGCTGGTGGGCATTGCGAAGGTACGGTCAATTAGCATGCTACTCTTTTATTTGTGTAGATACTTGATACGAAAAAGGCCAATAAGAAATCCATTCCAATTATTGTAAGAAATGCCAACATTACTTTTGCCGGTGATAGAAAAGGAGAACTATTTGAGCCTTTAGATATAATTTCAACTGTCATAAATTTTGAATGGTTATTAAAAAAAAAAAAAGGTTTTAAAACTTTTATCACCTACTTGGGAGAACAAAGTTTCTGGTCAATGGTGCCTGTGAAGAATCTGAACGAATTGTCATGAAGTCTGAGGCATCAATTGGGTCCTGGTTATTCTAAGCATCAAAACTGATACATAAAAAGGTTATGTTCATGGAGGCATGGGGAGTGCTCTGGACTGCACAACTTTCTCATTAGAACATTTTGTGGATTTCTATCACTGTCACACAGAGTTATTATTTAATACCTTTCTTAAAATTGTGCATTTTAGCCCTAGCCGGTTTGGCTCAGTGGATAGTGTCGGCCTGCAGACTGACGGGTCCCAGGTTCAATTCCAATCAAGGGCACATACCCAGGTTGTGGGCTCGATCCCCAGTGGGGGGCGTGCAGGAGGCAGCCGGTCAATGATTCTCTCTCATCACTGATGTTTCTATTTCTCTCTCTCCTCCTCCTTTCCTCTCTGAAATCAATAAAACTATATTTTAAACAATAAAAAGATAGAAATGTCACTCCGGGAGCCACCCTGGCTTCCTCAGAACCAGTGGAGTCTGTGCCCACCAGCTGGGCAGCAGGAATGGGGCGGCCAGCCAGCGGCCTCGGGCCTCTGGGTGGACAGTGTGCACCCCCTAGGGCCGGACGACCCGTCAGGGAAAAAGGCTGAGACGCTTCACCCAACTCACCTGACCAGACCCTCAAACTCTGCTCGCCTTTGAAAGGGAAGGAAACAGAGAGGTTGAGTGAATTGGCCAGGAAACAAGGGGGGAGCCCATGCTCTCCCCAGATCTGTGTGTCCCTGAAGGGTAAGTGGAAGGGGATGGCCCAGAAATAGAGAAAGGGGGAGCCTTAGCCAAAGGGATCGGGGGTGTTAGCTTTGACACAGAACCATGGCAGAGGCTGCAGGCTGTCCTCCCAGGAACAAACCTTCCCAGCCAGGTCCCCTTGGAAGGTGAGGGGAGGAGGGGGAAGCCCCTTACCATATACGTGGCTCAGGAATCAGCCCAGTACACCCAGCAGGAATGCAGAGTCCCTTTCCATCATCAGACTTCCCAGAATCCTACCTGACCCAGATGCACGTGTGTGATTTATTTCTCTCTCCACCACGGTGAGTTTGATAGAAGGGAGAATTGTGTGGGTTGAGAAAGTCAATTCCATTTCCCTCACTCCCACCCGGCGCGCTTCCTTATGTCACCAGAGGCATCTCCATCCATCTCTCTCCTGCATCCTCCCATCATCCGCCGATGCAGTTTCCTGCTTTCTCCTCAGCCCTGCAGCCCTGACCCCCTTTTCTGAGCGGCCCCGGACCTCCTCCAGGTCCTTCAGAACTCAGTCACCCAACAAAGCTGCCTGCCAGAACAGCGTGATCCTAACCCCGCACAGAGGGCCTTCTCCAGACCCAGGACTGGCTCAGGGCTGGGACCACCCCAGGGGCACCTACACCACCAAACCTTTGCCTGTGACCAGGCCCACAGCTAAGAGCCTGCACTGAGGAGGTGGGGAGAAAGCCTGGGAGACCCCTCCCTGCAGTCTGCTCTCAGAGGGTCGGGCTCTGCATGGCACGATGCCTCAGCAACTTTAAAAGATAACTATCTCTATGCCACCTTCCCTCTGAGAGTTGTTGGGATCAAAAGAACGGCTTTCCTCAGGGGGGAGAACAAGGGACAGAACTTGTCAGGCTAAACACAGCCAGTCGGACAGCACGGCCCTGCTGAGCTGGAGTTTGGGGGTTTGGCTTTGTTTTCCCTTCCTCTTTATTAAGATGCTGGGTGGAACTGCCGTGGGCACAGACAGCTCCTCTCGCTAAGATGCTGGGCAGAAGGGAGGGAAGAGCCACCCGCTTGTAAAGTGTCTGGATAAACCACCCAGGCTGGTCCCAAGCCCGGAGCTCAGGCCCTGTCTTAGGAGGCGAGTCAGAGCAGCAAATACGGATTCCCAGCTGGCGCCCGGTCCTACCCCCCCTCGAATTGGCCAGGCGTTCTGACCCCTGTTCTCATCCTGTCCCCACCGTGCACAGATGAATGTGTCAGACAGGCAAGCGGGCAGCTGGCAGCAGACCAGGCATCTGCTCCTGCCACCCGAGGCCCGTGCAGGGCATGGTGGGCCCGGGTGGAGGTCCTATTTCCTGCTGCATTCCCAGTGGGGAACTTTATAAAAGCATGTTGCCCGTGGACAGCCGCTGAACATGTCAGAGGACCCTCCCCCAGAGGCACACAGGGGTTGGGCTTAAGCCTGGCCCCTTACTTACTGACCTCTCTGAGCAGGGTCACCTCCGGAAGGTTTTCCTACCACAGGAAGAGAGAGACATGCATCCAGCACCTGCCTCTCTCTAATAGATTCTGTCTGGGCTGGCGGTATTGACCAATGAGGCTAACAATGAAGTTATCGATACCCATGCAACCGTGTGCTGCACAACGACATTTCGGTCAACAGCAAACCACACATACGACAGTAGTCCCGCGAGACAATGGAGCTGAGTTTCCTGTGAGAAATGGAAGGACATGTGGATCAGGGTGGGATGGGAGCATATCTGTAGAGCTGGGTGATAGAGTCCCTCTCGCTCAACACCTTGGTGTCCTGGCTTAGACGCATTTCTTCAATGAAGATTTCTCTGACCACTCGCATCTCAGAGTCCTTCTACCAGAGTCCTTATCAACAATTGCTGGGTCATATGAGGGTTGTGAGGGCAAGAAATGTATCTGTTTTGACCATTGTTTCCTCTATGCCTAGCATAGTTTCTGGTGCATAGTAGGTATTCAATAAATATTTTTTTTGGATGGATGGATAGATGTCAATACTGATAGACATCACATTTAATGATACATAATATTTTGTTGTAAGGATATACCATAATTACACCATAATTGTGGAACAATTCTTTCTTCTTCTCCCAGTTTTATTGAGATAACTGACATATAACATCGTATTCGTCTTAGCTGTATAGTATAGTGATGCGACATAAGTATATATTGTGAAATAATGACCAAATAAGTTTCGTCAACATCCATCACTTCAGTATGTTTCCTTGTGATGTTAATTGTTAGTTCATCTGCTTCTTGCCTCCCCTGCCAAATTATAAGTTTCACGAAGTGCTTACTCTGAGTACTTTCTGTTCATCAATGTGTCCCCCACATCTAATATAGTGTTCAGGAGATAACGGATCTTGATATTTATTGACTCAATGATTTTTAAATGAATGAAACTTTGGGTTGCAATTCTAATAAACAACACTCTGATGAACATCCTTGGGCGTGAACTCAAACACAAAGGAGAATTATTTAACCAAAATGTTTGGATGTATAGGAAGACTCCTGATGCACGTGTTCACACTGTTTTAGGTAAAGGTAGTACCATTTATCCTCCCATTAGTGGTCAGAGTGTAAGAAGGCTGCTAGTATGTCCTTCCCTCTCTGAAGCTTATCAAAAGTATGTCTTTTAAATCTAAGTGAAAATAGTATCTCATTCCTATTCATTTGCATTTATTTATTTTTAGGAAAAAACTAGCATTTTTATATGCTTTAGACACTGGTATTTCAACCTGCACCTTTATGATCCTCCTTTTCCTATAAGGGTTTTTAATGTTTTTCTTACAAATATAGGTATGAGGTCTGCAGATAATTTCTTTGTTTTCGATAGCCATGACTTTTCCCACTTTTTATTTTACAATACTTCTGATGTACAAAATGTTTAATATAATCAAATTCCTTGTTACTTAACTGATTACTTTTGTGCCTAGAACAGTGGTCGGCAAACCACGGCTCGCGAGCCACATGCGGCTCTTTGGCCCCTTGAGTGTGGCTCTTCCACAAAAATACCACGGCCTGGGCGAGTCTATTGTGAAGAAGTGGCGTTAGAAGAAGTTTAAGTTTAAAAAAGTTGGCTCTCAAAAGAAATTTCAATAGTTGTACTGTTGATATTTGGCTCTGTTGACTAATGAGTTTGCCGACCACTGGCCTAGAATACCTTTTTTTTTTCATTTAGAGGTAAGCACAGGCTTAAATTTTCTTCTAATTTCAATATGGCTTGATTTTCCTTTTAAAATATATTCCTTTTAATATACGGCGTGAAGTGGGGCTCTAAGCAGGTTATTTTTCCTGAACAGCAAGCCCTTTTCTTTTACCACCACCCTTTCCACACTGAGATGCCACGCCTCCTGTCTGATATGAAGGGCGCTTATAGGGGTTACCCCGTGTTGTAAATCCCTCCTTAACTACTGCACTGTCTCGGTTAGTAATGGTTTATGTACCTTAATATATGGTAAAACACCCCCTCCCCCATCAAACATCTCTGTCATAATTCTTAGCTATTTTCACCTGTATATTTTTTCAAATGAACTTAAAAATTATCTTGTCACATCTTCTCCTCTCCCTGGGCGGGGAGAGGGGGGGTGGATAAAATCAGAGTTTGCCTGAGGAAACAATGAGTGAATGTGGGAATAATTGATGGCTTTATAATATAGCGTTTTCTCATTTTCTGCTCGTGCTGTGTTTTGTTCGGTGGGGCATGAGGGCTGGTGGGTGGGTATGCCACCCTCGGCTGAGCACTCAGCCCCTGGCAGGACTCGCTGCCCCGGAGACAGGGGCGCAGGGCAGAGCTCCGCCCGCAAAGCTGGCTTCCAGGGCTCGCTGTAGCCACGGGGCTTTCCGAATGGCACCCACACGGCAATTATTCAGCTAATTTTCAGCCCAAATGAACATTCTGATCTGAAATAATTTGGTAATTGGGCTAAAATGAAGATGAGGAATAGGATGAAAGTGGCAACATCATGGCATAATTTTTTCGGGGGGCGGGCGGAAAAGCACCGGTAAATGTGAATCCAATCTCGGCTCTGCTGCTTACCAGTTGCGTCGTAACGAGAGACACTCATCACACCCCCTCTCCCCAAGCTCATCGCCCCCCCCCCCCCCCCCCCCGCGCCTTAGTTTCTGCATCTGTGTGTGGAGTGAATAGGTTGGATTGGACCGTCCTGAAATTCCTTTTGTTCTCTGCGATGCTGCTCCCCAATTTGCAAGCGATGGTGCCTCATTTGCTTACCAATGAGCGAATTTGCAACGATCCCATTCACTGGCCCCCAACTCTATCTGCAATACAACTTAGCCTCAGCACTGCTGTCTAGGACCCAGAGGGTCAAACCTATGACATCTACAGGGCGCTGGGTCCTCTTCCCCAGGAGTGGGAGCCCCTCCAGGGCAGACTGTGTCTATCTCGTCTGCGTCTGCAGTGCCTGGCTCATCTCAGCCCCCTCCTCCCCCCTCAAACCACCTCACCTCCGTAAAACCCAATTCAAACAGACCTCAACTCCACCACAGGCCCAGGTGCTGCGGAGGGCTGACTTTAGGGTGCAGAGGGAGGTGTGGGAGCAAAGCTTGGGGACACTGAAGAGAAGAGGGAGCAGGGACTGCAGAGAGGTGGATGCCTGGGCCGTGAGACACTCCCCTGACCCTGGACTGCCCTCCCAGTGGGGGGCAGAGGCCCTGCTTTTGCCTAAATTTCGACTTCTTTCTACCTACAGCAACCATGTTTTCTAAGTCAAAATCTGGAAAATGAGGATAAAATGTTCAACAGTATAAAATATGATGGCCTACTGAGGAAGTCTATTTTATGAAGGTGAATACCATCAGGAGGAATCAACAGTTTTAAAAGCCTGCACTTGCTTTCCTCAGGACAGGTACCCCCACTGTCTACCCCGATCCCTTCCGCTGACTAGGAGAGGGCAGTGCCTGCAGGCGGTCTCCTTCTCCAGCTGCCAGACCTTCCTGGCTCCTGCCGGCCAGCCTGACCCCCTGGGCCCCCCTGGGCCCCGCGCCCCCATCTGCCTGCCAAGCGTTCATCCTGCCTCAATTCCTGTGGCCTCCGTGACCCGTGTGGCTGGCTTCCCGCTGCTAACACCTGCTCGGATGGCTGCCCTTGGCTGCCCTGCTCTGCCCGCCCTCCCCAGGTACAGTTGCTGCCAAGTACCCTCATGTCTCAGAGACCTCAGGTCCGGAGTCTGCCTCGTTCCCTGGGAATGTTACCAAGTCCATTACCTTTTCCTAATTTATCTGAGGATCAAGGTTCTTGATCACTCACATCTTGCTAAACTGAAAATGCTGAGTTAATTCACTGCAGAATTACTACGAAGGAAAGCTTAGACCCAGCCACTTGTGATATGCAAATCAAAGCCATGTAGCATTAACAAAACACTCTTAGACCTAGCTCATCTAGCCCAACCACCCCATTCTTTTATTTGTTTCCCCCTCCCACAAGGCAAGGGTGTGGTCTGAAGTGTCTGGAACCTGGAATGGGTGTGTTGGGGTCCTCACTCCCAACTCCAAGAGGAAAGAATCTGATTGGCTCAGCCTATGCCCTGGGCCAGTGGTCGTCAAACTCATTAGTCAACAGAGCCAAATATCAACAGTACAACGATTGAAATCTCTTTTGAGAGCCAAATTTTCTAAACTTAAACTATATAGGTAGGTACATTGTTATTAACTTAATTAGGGTACTCCTAAGCTGGCCTTTGCTAAAAACTCAAGGGGCCAAAGAGCCGCATGTGGCTCTCGAGCCACAGTTTGCCGACCACTGCCCTGGGCCATCTGTTAAAACAGGAAGGTGGGGATCACACTGTGAAGGAGGCAGGGGGTGCTGTGTTAGTGGGGTAGAGGGTCAGGGCAATCCTCAGGAAAAGTCCATGGGCTGGGCAGACACCCCACATGGCCAACCACCCCCATTTAAGGGTTAAAAAGACTCAAGCTCAGAGAGGGGGAGTGATTGCTGGGGGTCACACAGCAATCCAATCACTTACAAAGGTGATACGGTTCCTCAGGACCCAGCAGGGCAATGGGGGTGATCTAGGGGTGGCCTTGCTTGGAGACAGGTGCAGGCCTACATGGCAGGGGTGGCAGGGCGGGCTCGGCAGCAGGAAAATGGAAGGGACACCTGGGTAATGGTGACCTCCCCTGACCCCTTCCAAGTAGGTGTTGACAGAACTTGGGTCGCAAGAGATAGAAAGAAGGATCTGAAGACGTTGTTCCACGTCCCTGTCTCTAGCCACCTCTGTGTGCTCACGGGCTCTCTTGCAAACGTGTTTTCATTCCCTTTCCCTTGTACTCAAGTCAGCGAACAGGGGCCAATGGGCCCATCAACAAAGGCAAACCAGATCCGGTTCCTGCCTTCCCTCCCACTCACAGAATGTGGGCGTCAGGACACGGGGGAGAGAGACCATGCCTCTCTCAGCACCCCGGCTTCCTAGCTGGTCCTGGTCCTGAGCTGCACCCCCAGGGAGGGAAGAGGGTGGGGAATGTCAGGCGTGGCCAAAGGAACGCCTGTGCTTCGGGCTTTTCCTCGCAAAGGGCCGGTGGCTGCGCCCGTGGCTGCGTGGATTGTGGAGCAGGAATCGGAAGGCCCACGTGCCAGACGGATCCCGCTCGCTCTGCAGCTTGCGCTGAGAGCTAAATGACACGTAATTCAGTTAAAGGAGAAGGAGGCAAACCTCATCACAACAGTTGAAAACACGAGAACAACAAATAAACATCTGCTTAGAGCTGGCAACAAGGAGGCCAATTTCATCTTTGCGGAAAGAAAAGCACCATCGCGCGCGCTACGTGCGGGGGGCCCCTCTTCGGGGAGCGGGGCTGCCTGCCGGCGGTTCAGAGCACAGCGCTAACCGAGTCCCTGGGCCAGCACCCAGGGGGGTCCCCGTGCAATAAGAATCAGCTGCACCCACGAGCATGCACCCCCCCGCCCCCCCAACATACACACACACACATACACACACACACACCCTGTCGAAGCTGGGCTGTAGGGGAAAGTTTGGGACTCAGAGCCGAACGTCCTGGACTTGGAAATGCGCTCTAACACTCCCAGCCATCAGCCGCTGGTGAACTGAGGCAGGCGGGATGGCTTTCCCACTCAACGTGTAACAGGCCGACCCCCTGAACCGCGAAGCACAGACTTAAAATGAAGGTTCCTGGGCCCTCCCCAGAATCAGCAGCTCAGAATCCCCTGGGGTCCTTCAGTAGGCGGTCCGGTTTTAGATTTTGACTTCCTACTTCTAGTTATTTCTTCAGGCATTTATGCATTCAAAAAAAGTCTATTAAACACCTACCTACTTGACGCCAGGCCCTGGGTTAGGTTTGAAAAGCAACGGTGAGCCCTAACCGGTTTGGCTCAGTGGGTAGAGCGTCGGCCTGCGGACTCAAGGGTCCCAGGTTCGATTCCGGTCAAGGGCATGTACCTTGGTTGCGGGCACATCCCCAGTAGGGGGTGTGCAGGAGGCAGCTGATCGATGTTTCTCTCTCATCGATGTTTCTAGCTCTCTCTCCCTCTCCCTTCCTCTCTGTAAAAAATCAATAAAATATATATTTTTAAAAAAGAAAAAGAAAAGCAATGGTGAACAATTCATGGTTCTGGCCTTCAAGATGCTTGCTGTATACAGGTGATAAACGAATAAGCAAACAGGAAATGTCGCACAGAACACTGAGCCCTATGTAGGGAGAAGGAAGGAGTATGGTGGGAATGGGAAGTGGGGTGCCCATGATCTCCGATACATGTTGAGGGACTCTATCCTTTCTTCCCTCCACCTGCAGCACCTCCTCCTGTTCCACAGGGGTCCCCAGTAGCCTCAGATTCTTCCAGTCTCGTCTCCCCATGGGTACTTCCCCTCTCTCCTGATGGTTGCCTTCTTCCTTGCACACGTCTCTCCTCCCATTTTCCCCAGCCGGAGCGACCAACCCCTCCTCTTCGGAACCCTGTGGGGTGTCCCTCAGAGGACCACCTCTTCTGGGCTTCTGCTTCCCTTGCAGCTGGGGACCACCCTTTATCGCCTTCTCCGATCCGTCCCTCCCGCTTCCCATAGCTGAAGGCCGCACCGTTTAAGAGAAGAGGATGCTGGCTCAGCAAACCTTCACTCTGCTGCTCTCCGCTCTGCCAGCCTGTGACGTTAGACAACTCTCCGGACCCGCTTGGGTCTCGGGTTCCTCATTTGTAAAAGGAAGAAGAAGAAGAAAAAAATGGGCACGATCTCTTTAGAAGGAGGAGGTCTCTTGTAGACTTGACATCCTATGGATTTATAAAACGTGTTTACTATTAATGGAATGGAACGCGGCAGTTTTATCTTGGTGAAGAGGAACCAAAAGATGCATCTTAATGCTGCCTTCAAACCTTTATCCTGTCTTGAACCCTGGAATCTTCACTACTCAGAGTGAGCTTGGCGGACCCAGGGCATCCGCGTGACCTTAGAACGAACTGGTTTTGGACTGCGGGATCTAGGACCTTCCTGAATCAGAATCGACATTTTTATCGGATTCTAATCAGAATCAGGAGGTTCCCGAGTACCTTTATGGGGTAAGAGGCTCTGCTCAAAGTTTGTGAGAACATAGCCCCAAGAATGAAAGGGAAGCAGTTTTCAGTGTCAACAGAAGGTGCTTAGCGGTTTAGGGAACAAACCAAAGATGGAATGGGATGTTTACAAGGCAAAGGGACCTCTGGCACGAGGTTAAAACAGAAATAGGATAGGCACCTCTCGGTATGTGCCAGGAGTTTCCTCTGTGTGTGTGTGTGTGTGTGTGTGTGTGTGTGTGTGGACGGGGGGTGGAAGGGGTTGGATGGTTGGCTTGTGTTCTAACTCTGAGGTGTAAGGTCATGAAATTCTACCTCTATTTATTGCCTTAGTGCTATCCAGAGGGGCCCATGGAGCCATAACACAAGCCCACTACTCAGCTGGTTCTGAGGTACCATTACCAAATGTAGACGTGGTGGCGGGAGGGCACACAGAGGTCAGAGGAAAGTGACAGGGGCCCACCTCAATGAACATGACCTGCTCCCCACCTAGAGGACTTTTCTGGGAGAGCCGCTGAGCCTCTTGCAAGCACACAGCCCTCCTTCCCTCCTGGACTATATATACCAAGATTCTCTTCCCCCTTCCTGGTCAAGGGCTTGGCGTCTCAATTTAGAAGCTAATTCTGGATCAAATTAGTCCATCTCACAGATAGAATTAGAAGCTGGGCGACGATTTGGAAAATACAATCAATTTAGTTCAATTGTTCTTGCATGTGGGCTCCATCCAATAATGGAGAATTTGCTCCGCGGGCTCTCGCGCTGCCAGGGAGCTGTTATCCACGGGAGTGAGGTTAGTCTGAGAGAACCCAGGAGCCCAATGGGTGAAGGGCTGTGTTCAGCCCCAAGCAAAGGCACCAGCCAGGGCCAAAAGTGGGGCAGGAGCAGGGAGGCTAGTGATCATTTTCCGCCCAAGGAAGAAAACCTGACAAGCACAAGGCAGTCAGCTCTCTGAGGTCTGGAAGGATTGAGTCCCGCAAGACAGGACTAGGTCAAGACAAGGCACCCATCTGTGACTGTTTTCTGGTATATACTTGGGGGGGGTCATGATATCTATCCTACTCAGCTCATGGGGTTATATCTCAGAACAACATAATGTATGTAGACTCCCATCTATTCATTCATTCACTCATTCGGTTGTAATAAACACTGATACCATCTGATATTTGTTAGGCATCTAGCATGTACCAAACGTTGTGCCAGGTGAGAGAGCTGATTTCATGAATAAGACAGCCTGAACTCCCATGGAACTCATGTGACCAAATACCTAGTAGAGATGGTAGTGATGATGATGATGATGATGTGATGATGACGATGATGATGATGGGCCTCCACCCCCGAAGACATGGCTGGCCAGTGCCTGATTTTAATGGGCAGTGAAAGATTGTTCCTCCTGTTGCTCACATTGGCTGCAAGCTAAGAGAGATGAAAGTGGTTTGGTATGAAGCATTATACATATTTTATGAAATACATTTCCCTGCCTGTTTAATTGTGGGATCTTCAAGAGAGGCAGCGAGATTCGCTGTTTAACCCTGGGATAAATGGATAGAGTTTCAGCCTTTGGCCTCAGGAGGTCCCTGACCACTGCATGCCCTGGTTCTCCGGGCCTGCTGAGGAGCAGAGCTTGCAGGAAGACCGGTGGCCATACCACATGCCCTGTGCAGCTTTCTGTCCTTTGTGGGCCTCAGTGGGCACAGCTATGAAGCTAAAATACCCACTTTCCCATTGCTGAAGGCTCCTGAAATCTGGTTTGTCACAAACAAGCATTCTGAGATTCCAAAGATGATAACGATTTACCAGGGAACAAGGAAAGATCATTAGAATGGCCTATCTTAGCAACTCTGGTGGTCCCCCCCCTGCCCTCAAGTCCTCTCATTGCCAAAACACTTCCATCCTTCCTCTTAGTCCTTAATTTAGAATGTGGGCATTCTAGTATCCCCCTTTAAAAATATGTAGGTGCCTTAAACATTGTTTCCAATTGGGGCTCTGCTGGGCCTTCCTGTACAGCAACCGTGGAATTCTACCAGAGGGTCTGCGTGTGGCCACAGCCAGACCAGGCCTAGCCCAGGGCTTTGTGATTGCCCTAGCTACATCAATAGGCAAATGCCACTTCACAAGGTGGCTTTACCAGCCAACGGATGACCCAGACTTGGGGACCTCTCTTGTGGACCTCAGATCTAAGTCTTGGAAAACCCACTTTCAAGTTCTTCTAGCGCCATCGATGTGTAGGGACATTGTAGTGTGAGTTGAGTGATCCATTTTGCCAAGACTTCATCATACCTTCCCTACACCAAGAACATGTCATTGGTTCCACAGAACACTGTCTTTATCCCACTGCCTTGGGTCCTGTAGTTGTCCCTGTTCCTTATTAGACTGTGCGTTCATTGCGGCAAAGCAGAATGCACTGCCCAGGAACAAGCACCTAGCAAGCACTCAATCAATGTCAGATGACTGAGTAAACAAACAAATGTATATATTTTTAAAATAAAGAACTGAAAGAAGAGAACACATAAAACCACTAATTTTTAAAGGCACATAATCCCAAAAGTTAAAAGGATCTTGGGCTATCACCTAGTTAGCAGAAATGGGCATTGCTATGCCACCACCCACTCAAGGCAAACATCACTCACGGGTCATGGCATTCAGTCCTCCTCAGCACAGATGTCGCTTCAGAACACTTCACACATCCAAAACCAATTTACTGACATTGGCATGCAAAGTAAAGATTGGTTTGCCACCCCTGACCTAGCTCAGTCCCGGGATTTTAAAACGTGGGCCCTATTAACCTTCTTCAATCATCCCGTGAATATCTGCTTCTGTTCACATGCTTATTCGAGCTGTCACTTCACAAAGGCACGGAGCTGCAGGCCCTGGGAACAGGGCTCTACGTGGACGTCAGCCTGGCTCCCACAATAGGATGCCCTCCTGCCAAGCCCAAGCTGGGCTCCCAGAGTCCTGCATTGCTTATGCCCAGATGCGAGAACATATGCTGCTCATGAGTGGCGCTGGCCGCGGTGCTGAAACATAGATCTGCATGCATGAAACTAAAACCGAGGTTATGGAGGACTGAGGGTGTGTGCTTTGCTGATGAGGGACGAAAGACCAGAGAGTCCCTAAATGGCCATCCGTTTGCAGAAAACAGAACTGGAGAATTAACACTTTCAGATGCTCTATCCCAGGGGCCCCTATGAGAGCTCTCCCTCACGCCTTAGACCCTTTATCACTGGGCGACAGGAGGACAGATTATCAGCTTCTCTACAGAGACCCTGAGTGCATGCAGCCAGGAAGTAGCCCTCAGATAAAATGCAGTTTTCCCAGTGTCTGGCCTGGGTGCAGCCATCTGTAGGGCGTGGCACCTGAGCAGCCACCACACTTGGCCTGGCGGTTAGTTATCAGGGCAAGAGACCTTTGGGGTCTCGCCAGAGGGCCTGCTGCTCAGCAGTGTCCAGACTTCCAGTGGCCTTGACCCCTTCGTCTCTGCCCAGAGTCCGAGGAGAAGCTTGGTCCTCAGCACTCAACATCCTGCCCATTCATATGCCCATACCTCCTTCTTCTTGCTTCCAAAAATCCTGACAGACGCCTGCCTGTTTCATAGGCCGCAGGGCAATGTACCTGAGCCCCTTCAGCTTCCCACCATCCACGAGGCTGTCGGCGAGTGTTCGGTGTGAGTTTCTCTTTTCCATTCTGCCAGGGCACATTGATCAGGCTGCATGCAGACGGTCGGTCCACTAATTTTGGGTATCCCCCTCACCAACTTGGCTCCAGAAAGAAAGAAAAAGAGAGAAGGAAAGAAAGAAAATGAATCAAGGGAAGGAAGGAAGGAAGGAAGGAAGGAAGGAAGGAAGGAAGGAAGGAAGGAAAGAAAGGAAAGATAGGAGGGACTTATAGTCTCCTCTTCTTCCTCCCCCACACCAAGGAAGTCCCCATGCACAGCATCTTGGGTGATGGAAAAGAGCACTTGGAGGCCCCTGCCCACTGCTTCCCCTCCCCGTCCTGCCTCTTCCCATCTGCAGCAGCCCTTGCCCGGATCTCTGTCTTCCCCACAGACAGCCCACCCCTCTGCCCACCCCTTCCTTCCTCCAGAAGGATCCAGTAGGGAACACAGGGAAAGCAGATGGCGAGACTCAAACACAGAAACCTCAAGTTTGAGAGGACTACCGGGCTGAAATCAGGAGCCTCACCGTTCATTTCTCTGTCTCCTCCCCTAGCAGAGTCCCTCCACAGAATAGATTCTCAGAAATAAGGTGGAATGAATGAATGAATGAATGAATGACATCAAAGCGCCATTTAGGGAAGATTCTTAGCGTCCCCTTTATGTCTTCCAAATCCCAAAAAAAGAAAGGGAGAGGGGCTCAGGGGCGGGCAGTAACTTCTACAGAAGCTCTGCTAACACCCAAAGGTCTACTGTGCATCTTCCTGTGCATTAACGAGTTTCATGGCATCAGGTAGTATCTATCAGGTACCATTTGTGACAAGGTTCCATTCAATGGGTCAGGAATCAGGAGCGTAGTATTCAATCAGGCAGAGGATTGAATCAAGGTCAGGTGATTAGTTAGTGACAAAGTTGGCATTTGCTGCAGACAGTCTAGTGCCAGGACTTGTATTCCTCAGGAGCTTATATGCTCATGGGTGCAATAGGCGAGCAAGCAAACAGCATAAGCACAGATAGTGGATGAGATATGGAAGGACATCCACAGGGTGAAGAGCTAGGAGAACCCTGGGAGGGGCTCTTTCCAGGGCAGGTTCGGGAGAAGCCTCTGTCAAGAGGTCACGGTTGAGCTGCCGACCTGCGGGGTGAGAAGGCCCAGCTGCGTGCATGCAGAGTCGGCGCACAGCGGCCCCGGCGAAGGGAACAGCAATAGGCAAAGCTGGGAAGCAGCAAAGGGCTCTGTGTGTTTGAGAAACAAAGACGGAGTGTGGAGAGCAAGGACAGAGTGGTGTGAGGGGAGAGGAGCAATCTCCTTCAGAGTTTGAGGCTCCGTGTGCGTGACGGACCTCCCGCACTAGTGTCTTCTAGAGAGGAGCTGTTCGACAAATATGATGGATGGAGTCGCTTCGTTTCCTGCCTGGACTCCCCTCCACAGCCAGGGTGCTTGCTGGGCACACATCTTAGACCAGGGGTGGGGAACATCCAGCCTGTGGGCCGCAGAAGGCCCGCGAAATCATTCGGTCTGGCCCTGCCAACGCAACCGCAGGCAGGACTCAAAATTCAATACATCTAGGAGCTTTTTTCATAGCCACATAAATTGATATTAAGTGAATTATATTAAGTGAATGATGTTATAAATATCCAAATGGCTGTTGGCAGAAAAAAGGCTCCCCATCTCGACTTAGAACGTGAAGGGCCTAATCAAAGTGAACTTTTCTAATGGCTGTTCTTTACGGCTCTATGTGTTCTTACTGTTGCCGCTGCTCTATCTCAAGTGCCCAGCACAGTGCCTGGCACATAACAGGCGCTCCTATGACAGGAGTGGATGGCAGGCACATAATATTAGGGAACAAAGCAGGTGCCCTTGGTGATTCGCCTGCAGAGAAACCCAGAGACGATGTGATGAGACTGCGAAGAAGCGCCATGCCCTGCCCCAGGTGCCTGCGAACCGGGAGGAAGACAGCAGGGCCAGAGCAGAGTCCAGCAGGGACTGAGGGAGCCCCCAGGGTTTGCTCTGAGGCCGACCCTGGCCCAGATTGTAAGGGGCTCTGGAGGGACTTGGGGGAATGGGTTCTGGGGAGTATTAGGGAGCCGGTGGGGAGGTCACAGACTATCTGGGTTGTTTTCGCTCCCCTCAGAGGACAGAGAAGAGTCCCAAGCTTGCCTCAGACACATGCTCCCCCAAGTCACCAGGCTCTGCTCCCGTCGTCTCTCATGCTTCTCTCGGCCATAGGAAAGCAAAGCCAAACAGAAATCCTGTCCCTCGCAGGGTGTAAAGCAGTGCAGCTGAGCCCTTCCCGTGGACGCGGAGACTGGAGAAGGCGGGTGAGCCTTCCGGCTGCAGCTCAGGAAGAAGTCTGGCCCCGCCGAAGAGCGACCGAGGGAGACCAGGGGGAGAGGGAGGGGAGCTGAGGGTCCTGGCAACCAAAGGGCCATTTCCAATCTGTTTTGGAGAAACAAGGATATTTGAGATCCGACGCTCTGACCAGAGACCTCCTAAGGAAGGGGCCACCCCACACGGCACGTGCACACCCATCCAGCGAGAGCCCCATGGGAGAACGTCCCGTGTGCCTCCAGACTGCCAGACTGGGCGCTGGCAGTCTGGTGAGAGCGGAGCCCACGTGCTGTGTGTGTGGAGGGGAGTCTTCTTGAACCTGTACACTCACTCACATCAGCAAAAGCACTGCTGTGCCTTCCAGGGGGGAGCTCCCTAGAAATGCAAGGCCAACAATTAGTTACAACAGGCGCCGGAGCCCAGACGGGCAGGGAGCAGCTCGGCTGTCGCCTCCTGGGGGTGCGCTGAGGAGGACGGTTGGCCAGGAAAGGAAGCATCCTTGAGAATCAGAAGCAGACCAAAGCTGCTCCTAAAGAGAGGCAGAGGCCGGGGGGGGGGGGGGGGGCGGGGGTGCTCCCAGGCGAGCGATGAACGGATCAGAGTAAACTAATGGTTCTTCCTAGTGAGTGAGGGCACCGGTGATTGGGGGGAAAACCCTACAGACCCTCCCAGATGTGTTGTGGGCTTTGCACGGCAGAGGACTGTCTTACGGGACCCTTCTGGGAATCAGACGGCAGGAGCTGGTCCAGGACCCTAGCGGGGGCAGGGCTCCGCCCCGCTTAACCACACAATAAACACACATCTGCTTGTCCCAGAGGACGGGGTCCTTTGCGTACTAAACATTTTGGTCCTAGGCTTTGGGGGCCTCTGAGAAGAGGGGCTCAATTCTGGCAGGAGAAGGAAGATGAGGGGAGGTTCAGACACTGGGAAACCCGGGGCTATTCCAGATGTTCGGAGCAGGGGCTAAGCTGTGGGATGCACTCCATCCAGAATGTGGAAGCACAGGATTCCCACGGGCCTGCAGGGGCCAACAGGGAGACAAAGAAAGGGGGTGGGAAGGCGGTAGTGATGGCCACCACCTGTGGAGGCGTGTGTGTGTGTGTGTGCGCGCGCACATGCGTCTCTATCTGTGTGCAGGTGGGCGCAGGCACACCCATATGCACGCATATGTACACACCAGGCCTGGAAGGGTGTAACTGTGTGTGTTGCATGTGCGCCTGCCTCTGGGTGCATGCTTTGTGGCTGCATACAGTTTGTGGATGTGCGTGTGTCCACATGCTTGGGGTGTTGCCAACACTTCCCAGTAAAACGGATGGCAGCTGCTGTCTCCTCACTGAGCCTTGTCATGTTCATGCTAATCCCACATTATTGCGTTAAGTTGGCTCTAAAAATTAACATTAAAAAATTGTGTAAACAGTCCGGGGCTAAATTGCAAGCCTGATCCTAGAAGGGGGTGTTGTTAGCACTGTTGTCTAGTCACCCTTCCTGTTCCACCTGGGTGGCCTCCCATCGGCTGCGGGGAGAGCCCCCAAGAACACTGCAGAGGGACCAGCTGGCCACGGCCTGTCCGGGCCAGATAGGACCGGACTGTTGGGTCCAACCACTGGTTTCACTGCTACTGAGGAGGCCTGGGTTCCAGGCAGAAAAAAAAGCGCCTTCAGAATCTACCTGGAGCCCAGGCCTCCTCCCTGGCTTCCTCCATGAGCTGCACCTGGGGCTGTGCCCTAAGAGAGAAATGGTGCGAGCCCCTCCACTCTCTCACATTCACACACACACACACTGCTGGTGGTCCCTCTGAGGGCCACGGTTTCCCTGTTTGTAAAAGGAGAAACTCTTCTTAGATGCAACTAGAAACTCCCCAAGGTCATGTCTGCCCCACCGTTTGGTGACTTTTGACCAGGACTGGACGCAGCGGAGAGAGGCCGTCTGTGCTCCATGCAAACTGGCAGCCAGGTCCTCCCTCCGAGCTGGGCTCCCTGCCCTTGCCCCTCCTGCCCCTCCCCCTGCCCTCCCTCCAGGTGGTGTGGAGTCCTAGTGGGAAGGGGAGTTTGGAGGCAAGGATAATGTGGTCTCAGGACAGGTTCTCCTAGCAGAGTCTAAAGGAACAAGAGTTACCCCAGCAGGGGACGGGGAAACACTTCATTGCGAGAGTGGAGGAATGGTCCTGCACCTTCGCAGGAGGCATGGGGGTCAGATTTGGAAGAACTTCCTTACGAGGGCAATGAGGCCTGTTCCACAGCCAGGAACCGCAAGACAGGTGAGAGAGAAGGCCAGCGGTCCCTAGAGGCGGTCATTACTCAGCGTATTGTCAGAGGTCTGTGGGAAGGTGCGGGTGGGGCGGCTCCTTCCTTACCTCCAGGTCTTTACCAAAATGGCAGGTTCTCAAGCCACTGCCCCTCCCCCTCCCCCATCCTTCACCCGCCACACACACACACAGCTGCTCACTGGAAAGGACAGGGCCCAGCTTGGGACGAAGCATCAGACCTTGTGCGATAGTTTCAGTTACTGAAACGCACTCCCATCCCCAGGCGGCTGGGGCCAGAACCCAGCACAGCAGCCGGCCTTCTCTGCGGCTGGGAAAGGGACACAGGGCGTCCCTGGCCACAGGTGTCCAAGAGGGCCCGCCCGCCCGCGCGCGTGTGCAGATATACGAGGCGGCTTCCGAGTCTCTGGCAACTTGACAAAAAGAGCATTTGGAAGTGTCTTCAGAGACGGGTACATGCCATGGCTACATCTGCACCCCACACATACAGACATGCACACGCCTGTGCATGCACACAGGCTCCCTGGTCACGCACCCCCAGCCCACCCAGCACACACGAGGCAGGAAACGTGCATGGAATTTGCCCAATGAGGCGCCCCGAGAAATTCCATTCCCCGGACAGCCTGCGGACCCTGGGCTCCATCTCTGCTCCCCCACTGTCCCCTCCCGGCTTCCTCCCACCCCACGCGCTGCCTCCCTGCCTTCTCTTTGACAGACCCAGGCTCCTGTGGGCTGAGCCTGGCACTCAGCAGGTTGGCATGTGTTTGGCAAGGCAGTGGTGCCTACAGGTGGAGCTACCATACAGGCCGGCGCCTGCGGACCCCCCCATATCTCCACCACACACAGGTACCCCTGCATCCATCGCCCCCTGCGGGGTGCCTGCTGGACCCTAGGAGGGAGCCGCACCCTCCCGCTCCGCATCTCGGCTCCTCGGTCCCAGAGAACCGCCCCCCAACTACCCAGCCCGGAAACAATCACCCTTTGAGAAGGGCTGCCAAGCTGGGCCCCAGGAACAGCCAGGATGGAGGCGGGGTGGGATGGGGGTGCAGGCAGCGGCCCGGCGCGCGTTAACTCTCGAGAGCCGAGGCCGGCTGTGCTCGCCCCCGCCTGCAGCCCCGGCTTCCCGAAGCTGGAGCCGCCTCCGCTGGGCAGGGTGTTGGGGTAGGAGGGGGGGGGGGTGATACCAATCCCGGGGGGAGGGTCCTCGCGGCCTCCTCCTCGCGCCCCCGCCCGAGCTGGCGAGGTTGGTACCGACCATCAGCGGGTCCCGCCGGCAGCCTGCGCTGCTGCGGGAGGGGTGGGGGGGGGGGGGCCGGGGGCGGGGCGGGCGGGAGGCGCTGTCAGAGCCACGACACCGGCGCAGCCGCGCGGAGGGGACTCGGAGCCGGCCGGGTTGGCTGGGCGGCCGCGCATCCCGGCTCCCCGCGCCCCCTCCCCGTTCCCCTCCCCATCCCCCTCCCGCCCCCCGCCCCGCGGCCCTGCCCGCGCCCCCCGCAAGCGCTTGCGGCTCCATCCACCGCCTCGCTGAGCCCAGGAGGAGCTGGGCTGGGCGGCGGGCGCGCAGGCTCGGACCCCGCGGCTATGAAGTGGCCCTCGGGGGCTGCAGCCCGAGATCCCCGGGGGAGGGAGGGGCGCGCGGCCCGGAGCAGCAGCCTGGGGGCACCACCGGGGCCGGGGTTGAGGGGCCGCCGCCGCCCGGAATGAATCGCGCTGGGGACGATCCGGACTCGGACTCGCCGCCTCAGGTCAGTGACCCCCCGCGGCCCTCGCGGCGCCGCTGCAGCGCACAGAGCCCCTTTATGCATCCCCATCAGTATCCACGCCATGTCCTCGCGGGTGCGCGCGCGCGCCTGCGTGTGTGTGTGTGTGTGTGTGTGTGTGTGTGTGTGTGTATACACGCAATGGGGACAGCTGGAAAGGGGGCCTGAGAGGCCAGGGCTGGAGCCGCTGCATGCCACCCGGGAGCTCCCAAACAAACCTGGGTGAGTCACGCCTGCCCCGCTCAGCCCGGCATCTAGGGAAGAGCTGGCTCTCAGGACCTTCTAACAATTGGTCCAAGCTCTTCGCTCCGGGTCCCTTCCCACCTCAGCAGGTGGTTCCTGGTGGCCCAGGTGAGCCTGGGCCAGCACCCCCCGCCCCCTGCTGCACCTGCTCCCTGGGTCATCCCCAAGGGCTCTGAGGCTCAGGGGGCCCAAGCTCTGCAGCTCTGCCAGGACGGCAGAGGGGCTGAAGGCTGGCAAGGGTGGCAAAGGGTCCTTGGGCCGTTCACTGTAGCAAGGGGGCCGGAGGCATGACCAAGTTCACCGCCCTCTCCTCTGCACCTGGGCTCAGGCCTGAGGTCCTAATTCCTCCAAAGTCAGAGCATACAACTTCCGAAGGGGAAGCCGAGAGGCACGGCAGCCAAGGAGAAGGAAGCCACAGGATCTCACAGGGACATGGACAGGGACAGGGGTTGACAGCCCGGTACCAAGCAGCTGAGGTCAAGAACCACACACACACACACACACACACACACACACACACACACGCAGGCCTTGACTGCCCCCCCTTCCCTTTCCTCGCCTGTCCAGGCTTAGACTCAGCCGCCCACTGTGCGATGGATTCTTATAGAAGCTGGGGCTGAGGGCTCTGGCACCTCTAATGCACAGGAGTTGAAGGTGGCCTTTGCTGACCGGTGCCAGCCCCGTGCTGGTGGGAGCAACTCTATCTGCATGAGTACCCGTCTGGTGGGTACCCGTTGGGACCCTCCGTGGCACGCACTGTTTAAAAGGATTGGTTGGGAGGGGGTGTCCGCGGGCATGTAGCTCTGTGAAGTGACTGTGTGTGTGTGTGTGTGTGTGTGTGTAAACAGGAGGCATGCAGCCTCCTAAGTCACTGGGGTTGAGGGGCCCGTGGCCCTCACAGGACAGCTGTCATACGGTTTGCTGAGATTTGTCTGCTGGGCCTCCCGTCTCCCTACATCTGCCCGAAGCCACCACAGAGATGGAGACGGGTCCTCCCAGAACCTGCTCGGTGGTGAGCATGAGCCTTCCTGGGCTCACGTCACGTCCCCCACTTCTTCATATGAAGACCCTTCCCCATGAGACCTTCAAAGAGTCCACCCACTCTGCCCTGTCCACGCCAGGCACTCCCGGCGGCCTGGAGCTGTGTGTCATTTCCCTCTACCCATTGCGGAGGGAGCAAGAGGCCTTCCTAGGGCTAATGGACAGGGAGGGTCGTGGCATTGTGCTCATTCAGCCCAGCGCCAAGTGGCTTGCTGGGCTCCGTTCTGTACAGACCCGGGGAGGCCTGGGACTCACTCCACGTTCAGGCATGTTGGACTCACAGGTACCGGTAAGATATGTTCATATAGGTTTCTGGGTGAGCAGGCACGGGGTGGCCTGGTGCAGAGAAACCACCCACACGGGACAGCTGCAGTGACAAGCCTGGAGCCTGGACCAGCGACCAGGGCTCCGGGGAAAGATGCCTGCGGCGGGGGGGGGGGGGGGGGGGGGCGGGGCACGGGGCTAGCCTGGGGTCTCCCACAGTGGGTTTTGAGGGTGAAAGGACCAGGTGGGCTGCACTGCTCCTGGAGCACGGGGTGAGCAGGCAGGCTGGGGTCTTTGCAAGTGGGAGAAATGCAGAAGGCTCAGCACACGGGGGGGCGGGGCTCTGGGACAGGGGAGACGGTTGGTTTAGTCTGGCTGGAAGAGAAGGATGAGCTGGCACAGAGATGCGCAAGGGCTCCCCTCTGCTGAGAACTGGGGGAGAAGAGAGGCAGGACTGAGGAAGAGGAAGAACCTGAGAGTCCGAGGCAGGCAGAGGGGCCCGCGGGAGATGACAGACAAAAGTCACAGAAGTGCGCGCTCACAGAGCAACGCCACGGAGCAAGGCCCACAGGCTGAAGTCCGGCTCGCCCAGGGGTGCGTCTGGGACCAGCCCACGTGCCCTCCTTCCCCGGATCCCCAATATCAGCCGTCATCGCCCGGGCAGGCGGGGGGGGGGAGACTCTGGGTAGAGCAGGAGGCTCCTAAGGAAAGCTCTTTCCGTGGCTCTGAGGAATGCCAGAGTAGTTCAGAGGGAGGCCTGGAGGGAAGGCAGAGGGCGGGGAGCAGGCTGTGAGACCGGGGATCTTCGGGGAGACCTTCTCTCCCAGGCTCCTGCTCACTGCTAAGGGCTCCCAACTCCTGGCCCTGCCCCCCAACTCCTCCTGGCCCCGGGACACAGCGGGATGAGGAAGCCATAGCATCTGGGGTGAAGGAAAAAGAAAACCTTCCATCATGCACCGCCCCCCACCCCCAGACCTCCAGGCAGGAAGAGCTTCGGGGACCCTGCTAAAGAGCATGGGGGTGCAGGGAAGTGGTGCCCTGCAGAGCACAGGCTCCCGGCCAGGCCAGGGCCCTGCCTCAGCTCCTTCCAGGGCGGGTGAGTAGACTTAGTGAGAAACCGAGCCTGAGTCCTGGTTCCCAAAGGCCTGGACATTGAGGAACCCTCCTCTCGTCCGGCTGTGGTAGGTGATCACGAGGAATGCTAACTTCATGTATGTTTGATAGCCTCTCCCAGCTCCCTCCAAGCTCAGGATGGCTCTAGAATTTGGAGTAGCAATCCCCTCGCCAACCCTGGAGGCCACCCCACCGGCTTCGGTTCAGGCTCTCCCATCTCTCCCGCCACCCCGCCCACCTGACCTGCTCGCCACACCTCCAGACCCTGGGCCTGGGGCGTGCCTCTGTCACCAGGACCCTCTCCGTGTCCCCTTGCCAAACGACAGCAGCAACCCTGGGCGCATGTCTAGCTAGTGGCGAATGTAATTATCCCAATTGATTAGCCGACGCGCGTCTAAAAACTTCATGCCACTTGCAAGGAGCCCAGGTCGGCGGCCCCTCATTATTTCGCTGAAGGACGTCAGGGTGGACAGAGATCACACACATTCCGCTCCCTCCCACAGACGCGGACTAAGCACCTACTGTGTCGCAGGCAGCGCCGGGAACACAGCGTCAAAGAATCCAAAGTCAAGGTTTCCTATTTAGCTTGGGAAGGGCTGTGTGGGTTGCTTTTTTTTTTTTTTTTTTTTTTTTTTTGCAGCTACAGCAAATTTACTTTTCTAATGAGGTTTCGCTCCAGCCAGTATTAAAATGAGTCTGCGCTCCCTGCACACACCAGCTGACAGCAGGGCCCGCAGCCTCCCAGCCAAGTGCCTGACAGGGGCTAGGGCTCGGCCAGATAAGCCCAAAAGTGGGGGGTCCCAGCCGGCAAGAGTGGACGGCACTTGGGTCTAAACCTTGCCCACAGGGCTGTGGGTCCCACGGCTCAGGATCAGACCAGGAGCGGGGTTTCTCTTTCCTTGTAGGTGGGAAACGTGAGCCCCTACTGTTGCTCCAGGAAGGCAAGAGGGAGAGAGGGAGCCCAGGGCGCAGAGACAGAAGGCCTGGCCTTGGTAGTAGAGGGGACCAGACCTGAGGTTGGGGCTGGTTCTGAGACCCTCCCCAATGGCGCATCCCCTAACCGCCTTCCTTCACTTCTCTTCTTAATGAGGCCGTTGAGCAGTCTGGCCTCTGAGCCACGAGTCTCTTTAGTCTCAAGATTCCGGGCTCTTCATTAGACCGTTCATTATCCAGAACCTCAGAGCCCAACATGAGATGTGAGATGGGCTGCTCTGCCTCCCGGGGTGGGCGGTCCCTCAGCCCCATCAGCCACGTTTTTAGGGCTCAGGAGCCACATGTCGTGGCTCGTGGCGACCCTCTCGGGCAGCACAGGTACAGAGCGTTCCCGGCGCCACTGGGCTGGACTCTCCGTGGCTTAGCAGGTGGCTGTGAGCGTGGATTCTGGAGCCCACCTGGACTCAGACCCCAGCTCCGCCGCCTGCTGCCCTGTGGCCGGGGGCATCGCCGAACCTCTCTCATATTTCTCATCTCTAAAATGGGGACACTAATAGGATGTTTATGAGGAAGGAATGAGTCATGACCGTTAATCACGGCAATCACTCAGAGCAGGCAATAAATAGCAAAATGCTTTGCTTGGCAATTTTTTTTATTCATTTATTTAACAGTTCCCTTAATAAACACTTTACGGACCAGCCTATGCCAGGCACGGCAGCAGATGCTGGGGCTGACAGTAGCCAATCACCATTAAGATCTGTGATCTTGCTCACATCCCTGGCCCTGCCTCCGTGTCCCCACCTGTGATGGGAATTCGGCCAGATAATAACCCCTGTGCCACTCACCCCCCTGGGACACGGAATGCGACGAGGGACATGTCGCACCTCCTTTGTCGTGGATTCAATGGCAATTCTGTCTTACTGGAACTGCTCGCACCAGAAAGCGCCTCCCAAGTCCCCATACATTCGATATAAAAGAAGCGAATGAGGTCCGGCTACCACCAGCATCTCATTAAAGGGGACGGAGCGGAACTTGAGGGGCTCTTGCCTGAGCTCACTCCATCCCTGGTTCTGAGGGAGGGAACGCCAGGGAGCCACTGCCCTGAGCTCAGCAGAGGGAAGCAGGGGGAGGGAGAAGGCCCTCGCTGGGCCTGCAGGATTTTGAGATCAGCTGGCTCCGTGATCGGCAAACTGCGGCTCGCAAGCCACATGCGGCTCTTTGGCCCCTTGAGTGTGGCTCTTCCACAAAATACCACGGCCTGGGCGAGTCTATTTTTTAAGAAGTGGCGTTAGAAGAAGTTTAAGTTTAAAAAATGTGCCTCTCAAAAGAAATTTCAGTCGTTGTACGGTTGCTATTTGGCTCTCTGTTGACTAATGAGTGTGCCGACCACTGAGCTGGCTGGTCCAGGTTCCAGGCTCAGCTGCGTCAGCAATGCACTGTGTGATGGAATCTTACGGAACCTCAGTTTCCTCATCCAACATATGAGGAGCGTAAATCACGTGAGCATTTCCCCACCCGAAGTATACCCCTTACCTTGGTGAGCTCTCCACAAAATGCCGCAGGAGCCGCAGGCAGGAGAAGGAAGGGACCCACCAGCCACGCTGCTAGAAGGCAGAAGGGGAGAGAGGTGGGTGTGAGGGGGGGATGTACCATGAGGATCACACTCTAATGGATGGGCCGTCTGGTGGCCGTCTGGCCTGCAAGGCTTGTCCCAGAATGAGGATCCTGTGACTCGAGGTTGCTTCCTTCTTCTTATAGGTAAGGAAACTGGTGCTCAGAGAGGTTGCTCTCCTGTCTCAGGTCACACAGCACGTCAGTGCCGTGTTCTAGAATATGACCCACGTCTCCCCGCTCCTCCCTCTCGCCGGCCGTCTGTCCCCTTGGCAGGACACACAGAGGCAGAGGGCAGCAGGAGCAGCCCCCCGGGCCGGGCGGGGTGGGGAGAGGCTGACACTGAGACCCAGGGCACTGTCACTGGGCGGGAGCAGGCCTTCCCTCTCTTCCTCCGACAGCTGGCCCAGGGAAACCCACTTCCAGGATCTCTGATGCCCCAAGGAAGGTCAGCCCCTTCAGGCCACAGGCCCGCATTGAAAATACACACGGAGCCTGATTCCCTCAGCGATCGTTAGCTGCAGTGTCCGTGCGCACTCTGCCCGGGTCGCCTGCAGCCTGCAGCCTGCAGCCTGGTGGCGGTCGGGGCCCTTGCTGGCTGGAGACTTGGGTTCTGCAGCCGCCTGGCTCCCGCTGAGCCCTGAAGTCCTCTGGGTCCCCATTGGTTGTTTGCGGACCCTCTCAAGGGTGTCCTCGGGACCATGCTCAGCCCAGCGACCCCACGACCAGCGTCCCCATGCCCTGGGGGTAAGGGCCTGCTCCCAGGTGTTGGCGCTGTGTTCCTGGGAGGCGCAGTGATGGAGACACGTCTTCATGGGGCATTTGGGCCTAGATTTCGTTCCCCCAGCTCCGTTCCCCGTGCTGTGGCTGACTCCCCCCTGCCCCTCATGGCCATAGCACAGAGCGAGAGATAAGCGCTGTTCCCCAGAGGCCCGGCCAGCACTCCCGGGGCTGACCATCCCGGGCCCGGACCCGCGCTCCTCGGCCGCCGGTGGCTAAGCCACCCGCCTGCTTATGTTGATGGACAGCCTCTGGGTGTGTGATTTTCCTTTTCCGTCAGACTCTGAGTTTAAGCTGAAGTATTGCTCGCCTAACTCATCACTTGTCGATAGGAACTTCTTCTCAGGCCCGTAAATCTCTCCCTCTGGGCACACGTAACATGGCTGTTCTCAGCCTCCACCCTCCCAGGCCCGGGACTGGGAGACGCAGCAACAGCCGTGTGTGTGTGTGTGTGTGTGTGTGTGTATTTGTGTCACAGGCCCTGTGTGTGTGTGTATGTGTCAGAGGCCCTGTGTGTGTGTGTGTGTGTGTGTGTGTGTGTGTGTGTGTGAGACAGGCCCAGTGTATGTATTTGTGTGTGTGTGTGTGTGTGTGTGTGTCTGTCACAGGCCCAATGTGAGTGTGAGTGTGAGTGTGAGTGTGTGTGTGTGTGTGTGTGTGTCCCAGGCCCCGGACTGAGAGACGCAGCAGCGGGCTGAGCGTCTCTCTCTCTCTCTCTCTCTCTCTCTCTCTCTCTCTCTCTCTCTCTCACACACACACACACACACACACACACACGCACACGCTTCTCCAGCCACGTCCCGCTCGTGCCCAGCAGCATGTCTGGACCCTCTGGGCGGTGCTCCCTGAGGCACGCCCTGCTCCTGTTTCCTCGTGGGGACAATCCCAAATGACAGCCCCACCCAACAGCACCCACAGGTGCCTCCCCCAGCCTCACTGCAGAATAACCTCTGACCCCAGTCCCGTGTCCCGGCCCTGAGGGGTGCGTCGTTGTTGGGGGGATCTAACCAGACCTTCTGGATGGCAGTTCTTTCTTATTGTGGTAAAAAAAAAAAATTACCATCTTCACCATCCTTAAGTGTTCAGAGGCATTAAATACAGTCCCATTCACATTGGGCACCCACCTCTCCCCAGCACCCCCGTCTTGCCCATTGGAAACCCGGTGCTTGTTAAACAACGCCCCTTCCGCTGCCCGACTCCAGATCACCCCCATCCGCTCCGTCTCCCTGGGGCGACCACTTCAGGCGCCGTCCATGCGTGTACGTGCCGTGCGTGTCCTTCCGTGAGGCTTCCTTCGCTGGGCAGACGGACGTCCTGCGGGTCCAGGCCGGCTGCGGCCCGTGTCGGGCTTGCCTTCCCTTCTCACGCTGAGCGATGTTGGATTGGACGCAGCAGCCGCATTTCATTTATCCGCTTGGCAGCTTCTCTCATGCCAGACCCGGAGCAAAAAGTGCCCAATAACCGTGGTTCTGCCCACTCGCCTGCCCACTCGGTCGGGGCCCAGCAGGTCCCCGTGTGCTCAGAGTTCACGCCGGTGCCAGGCATCGAGGGCACAGAGAGGAAGGAGCCCCGTTTCATTGGAGGGGGTGCTGTCCGGCGTGGGCCTCTGCTGCTTCCCTCACCGTCCAGTGCTGGCTGAGCATCCTCAGCGCCGGGACCCCGGGGACAGACCCCGGATGAGTGCACCTGCCAGTCCTTAAAGGCCCAGCAGGAACTCAGCTGGCGGAGGCTCAGTGAGGGGAGGAGCATCCCAGGTGCAGTGACCCCTGCATGCTGTTCCACCTGCCTGAACCCTGAGGAAGAAATCTGTCCCCTCCTGTCAGAGCGCCCCCTGGGGTCCGGAGCCCTGGGTGACCCCGAACACGCTGTGGATGTGACAAGGCTGCCTTAGCGTGTGCCTGTGCGTATCCAGGCTCTGTCTCAGCGCTCCACGGCCGCCCTGCTGTTGTCGAATATAATACACAGCCTATAAAACCGTGTCAGCATGATCTACCTTCTGGGGGATTGAGATGTGGGAGCCTCCATTCATCACCTTCACACCTGCGTGCTCGCAGCGGGGCACACATTGCCCACCCTAGGCTCACAGGCCTTCTTAGGCTGGCCTCTCCCTACCCCAACCCCTTCAACACCCTTCGTTAACTAGGTCTCATCCTGGCGTGGCGTCAGCTGATTCCACCTAACAGCGTTGATGGAGGAGCTGGGGAGAGGGCAGGAAATGATAGGCCCTAGGCCAGTGGTCGGCAAACTCATCAGTCAACAGAGCCAAATATCAACAGTACAACGATTGAGATTTCTTTTGAGAGCCACATTTTTAAAACTTAAACTTCTTCTAACGCCACTTCTTCAAAACAGACTCGCCCAGGCCGTGGTATTTTGTGGAAGAGCCACACTCAAGGGGCCAAAGAGCCGCATGTGGCTCTCGAGCCGCGGTTTGCCGGCCACGGTCCTAGGCTGTCGCCCTAGCCCCCTGCTGATGGGGGGCTCTCAGCCCCAAGGCCAGGAGAGGGGAGTCTTCATGCTCTGACAGTTCTGGGGTCAGGAGAGGTAACGCCCGACCTTCTGAACACACCCCCTCCCCCCAATTTCTTCTCTGGGCATCAGTCTCTGGACCGAGACACAGGACTAATGGGCAGGGGCAGGGGCTGCAGGACGTGTCCCAACACCAGGGCAGGCCCAGGCTGTCTGCCTGGGGCAAAGCCTTGCAGTCCCCAGCTGGTTTCCAGATCTGTAAAAGGGGGTGGGGGGGTGGGGGGGGACAGACAGTGCCCCCCCAGGGGGCTGTGCTGGGGCCACGGTGGAAAACCTTGGTGCAGTGGTCGGCAAACTCATCAGTCAACAGAGCCAAATATCAACAGTACAACGATTGAAATTTCTTTTGAGAGCCAACTTCTTCTAACACCACTTCTTCAAAATAGACTCGCCCAGGCCGTGGTATTTTGTGGAAGAGCCACACTCAAGGGGCCAAAGAGCCGCATGTGGCTCGCGAGCCGCGGTTTGCCGACCACGGCCTTAGTGGAAGTGCCAGCCAGTGGGTAGCGGCCGGGCCTGGAGATCCGAGCTGGGCAGGGAGAGCGGGCCAGAGCCCCACGCTCAGGGGTCCGGCCTCCCCACTTGCGGGAAACCTCCCTTCTCTGGTGCGTTGGCCACTGACACACACCCAGCTTAGCACACTGCCACGTGCCCACGTACCTGCTTTCCGCGGAGCCCGACCTTGGCATTGCCTCGCCCTTGGAGAGCGGCATCTGCCCCAGGGGCCGTGAGTGCAGACCCACAGGAAGGAGCCGAAGTGCCCGCTCCCTCCCCTTCTCCTCCCGGCTCTTGGACTCAGCTGAATTTTGGAACCAGGTGGAGGTTGTTAGACCTGCTGTTCTGTTTTCCATTAGCGAGCCTGCTTCGTGCTAATTGGGTGCGAGGCCTCATGCTGGATGTTTCCCGTAGATTCCCTCATCTGACCCCCAAAATAGCCGGTAGGCGTTACAGATAAGGAAACTGAGTCGTGTTGAATTTAAGGTCATCCTGGAGTTTGCCAGAGAGTGAACGAGGCGTGACAGCTCCACACTGGATATGGGGAAACTGAGGCCGAATAGGGCCAACATGAGCCCTTGAGATAGGAAGGGGTCCCTTCTGAGTATCCCGCCTCTCCTTTTGGGGGTGAAATGGGACTTTGGGGGTCTTTGGCTTCTGTCCTGCCTTCTGGCAGGCAGCCAAAAGCCCACCTGGGGACGTAGAGGTCACCAGGCCAGGCGGGTCCCTCCAGGCCCTCTCCACGTTGGTCATCACAGCAGCTTCTGTTCATGGGCATCAGTGCTGCGCCCGATAGCTCCTATTGATTTTTTTCTAATCACTCTAAAAACCTAGTGGGGAAAGCACTATTTTTATTCCCATTTTACAGATGGGCAAACCAAGGCTCAGCAAGATTACCTTGTCCAAATCACACAGCAGAGGAAGAGAGACTCTCGCATGGTGTCCAGAGCTGTCTGCCTGCAGGGCCCAGAGTCTCGCCACGGGCCACTCTGTCAGGCAGAGGAGAGCAGAGGGAGCCGGGAGGACGCAGCAGAAGGCTGTGGCTGTGGCTGTGGTTAGGTTCTGCCATCAACCTCAGAAGCGGAGGGGGCCAGACAGGAGCTGAGAGTCAGGAGGTGGCCTGGCCTTCCTGTTGTGGTGGACAGACTCTAAGGCAGGGGTTCTCAACCTGTCTAATGCCGCAACCCTTTAATACAGCTCCTCATGTTGTGGTGACCCCCCCAACCATAACATTATTTTCGTTGCTACTTCATAACTGTCATTTTGCTACTGTTAATGAATCATAATGTAAACATCTGTGTTTTCCGATGGTCTTAGGCCAGTGATGGGCAACCTTTTGAGCTTGGTGTGTCAAACTTCGCCAAAAAACTGAGCATAACTCGGGTAGTGTGTCACTTTGAGGAAAAAACATTATTTCGCGATATTTATAGTTTAAATAGCATAAATGTGTAATTGTTATATATAATTGTATTTAATAAACCAAGAACTAAATATTTAGTGCTGACACGCGTGTCAGAGGTTCGCCATCACTGCTTAGGCTCTACAGCAGCGGTTCTCAACCTGTGGGTCGCGACCGCTAGCAGGGTCGCCTAAGACCATCAGATATTTACATTACGATTCATTAACAGTAGCAAAATTACAGTTATGAAGTAGTAACGGTGACATGACGTGTGCAGGACCCCATCTGTTAGCAGACGGCTCCACGTTCCCTCCTTGCTGCTTGATGAAGTCAGTGGCCACTCGAGAAACCCGTGTGGAAGGCACGGCACGCAGCCTAGGAGCCGAGGGCAGCCCACGGCCAGCAGGAGCGCGGCCTCAGGCCTGGGACCGCCCCCAGGCAGCCCAGCCAGCGATTTGCAGCCCATGCGACCCCGAGCAGAGGCCCTGCGGAGCGCGCCTGGGCTCCTGGCCCTCAGAAAATAAGATGATGGGTGTGTGTCTTTTTAAGCTACTTGTTAGACAGCAGTAGAAAACGAAAGCACTTGTCTTAGGAGCTCAGTGGATAGCGTGTTGGCCTGCAGACGGAAGGGTCCTGGGTTCGATTCCGGTCAAGGGCACGTACCTCGGTTGCAGGCTCCTCCCCAGCCCGGGCCCTGGTCGGGGATCGTGCAGAAGACCCCCTGCTTGGACCGGGCGGTATGGAGAAAATGAATCCTGCTGGCCCAGCACAGGGATGTCACGGAGAAGGCTCGCCATTCCGACTCAGCATCCCGCGAAGACCTCACTTCACTTCTTGGAGTGGAATGAGCTATTGGATCCCTGTCCCCTGCTCTCCCTTCCCCTCCAGATGATGGGGGTGGGGAGGAGGAAGAGAGCAGGAGGTTGGGGGACGGTGAGCAGAGAGAGGCCAAGCCCATCCCTGCAGGCCCAGCAGGAGCTCGAGGCTGAAACCAGGGCCAGGCTGGGGGGCAGAGACGGTGGCCGGGTTGCAGGAGGACAGGGCCGGGTTAATGAAGTATGGATTGACTGGCCCAGGAGCTGATTAGCTCTGGCACGGGGCTTTTCCTGAGCAGAGGCAGAAGAATCAATACTAATCCCTTGATCCATGTAGGAGTTCCTGCGGATCTCCGGGACAAATCCGGGCCTCCCTTCGCCCGAGGAACTGTCTGGAGCTGGAGCTGGGGCCTTGACTCCGTCCCGCATCTCCTTTTAAAATGTCCCCTCCTTCTGCCACCTGTTGTCACCTCCCTGACCCCATGCCCAGAAGGCTGGGGCCTGGCCCAGCCCCCTCCCCATCCTCACCCCCCCTGGGCTGCACAGTGGAGCCATGGGCCTGGCTTGCACCTGCGCGAGGAGGCTTCAGCGTCCGTCCCATCCACCCCCAGATGCGGGCTCTCAGAGGAGGGAGGCCAGCTTTCCTCCTTCACACACACAGCAGAAGCTCCCCTGACCAGCCTCCCCGGACCCCTTGACCTATGCAGCCTCCAGCAGGTGTCCGGGCCCCTGTCATGCTGCCTCTCGCCTCTAGGGGCCGCCCCTGCTCACACGAGCTGAGTCACAGGCTGGCTTGGAGTCCGAGGGTCCCTAAGTTTTTAAAGGCCAGGCTTGTGGTCCTCACCGCGGAATAGTATAAAACCACGAAACATGGGCTGGAAAGAGAGAACTATGTTGTTTCTAGGAAGACGAAGTTGAGTGTTCTCAAAAGACTCTATAAGGTGAGTCTGGAAAAAGGATTCTTCTAAGTAGGTGGAGATAGGTGGGAAAAGTCGTAAAACTGTTAAAGGATAGTGCACACAGATGGCACACCAAGTGTCCTTCAGGTCCTGGGTCACTTCGACGAAATCAACAAAGAGGTCATAGGGTGCCCTGGGGGGGTTAAGGCCAGGAACGCCCAGAACTGCCCCCCAAATCCCCCCTCGGGAGTGCTGAGAGCGGCCAGCAAGGAGTGGTGAGGATTCCAGGGGAAATGACCTCGTGTTGTGCAACAACGGTGAAAACTCCTGCCTCTTTAAAGGCTGCGTACGTTGAAACAAGCATCACACGAGTGCGTCGTTTGGGGGGACTCTTCACTTTGTAACAGACCCCTTCCACCACCTCACTACTGCCCCCAACGTGTTCGGGAGCACGGCTTTATCATGTTAGAGACGCGTGTCTGGACGGTTACGGAGCCTGTTTGTAACTGACCTTCACATCACACACACACACACACACACACACACACACACACACGCACACACGTGTGCCTGAATACATGCGCAAAAGGCCCAGAGCAGTTCCGGGGTCTATGTGGATGCAGCCTGCAGGGCTGAGCCTGCGGCCACAGGCAAGCTGCCGCCCTTGCTCCAGGGCCCGGGTAGAAGGCTGTGGGGAGCTAGGCATCCTCGCAGCCTCATCTCAGAGCTGAGGTCGGGGTAGGTGCAGCCTCCCACAGTCCCCCTGCCCCTCCCCCTTCTCCAACTCCTCCCCAGGTCACGCCCTCCATGAGCCCCCACAGCCCTAGGCTCCCCCAGGACCTACCCCCCACCACCACCACCAGGCTCAGGCCCCATCTCCCATAAACTCACCCCTGCTGGCCAGCTGGCTTTCTCTGAGACTGGGGCTCTGGCTGTTCTGCTGAATAACCACCTGGTAATTAGCTCCACGCTTTTGCTACGATGCTTATAATCGCCTCCATTAAAGTTATGGGATTTTTCAGGCCGTAATGGCTTCCAGAGTAATTAATGCACAACTGGGTTTATTGCTAAGTTTATTTTTAGAGTTTCCCTCCCTCATCCCCCCTCCCTTTCCTTTCATAGATGTCTTGACCAGAAAGACAGAACTGTCTCTCCACAGCCCCCTGCATCTTTGCCTCCTCCTTTCCTCCCTCCCCGCTTCTGGAAGGTGCTGGGACAGCAGCCGGGACGGCTCTCCTAGGGGAGGGTGGCTCCGTGCCAGGGCTCACCCCGTCTACGCCTGATCAGGTTTGGGGGTCCTGGGGCCTGGAAGCTGCCTCCCCATGCCCCTGGTTGCAGGAGACCAGAGGGCCTGGGTTTACGTCCGGCTGCACCACGTCCTGGCTGTGGCCTTGGGCAAGCCACTGGTGCATTTCCCACGAGAAATAGCGATAAGGACAGCGCGTGGCACCCGGGGTTGTTGTCATACTGAACGTGAACTGCTGAGCGTCACCTTCGGACACCACAGGTGCTATCTCACAGCTATTGTTACGAACAACAGCCCAGCAGACCAGACGAGCGGCAGGCTGAGCGAGTGCCAGAGGCAGAGGCGTGGAATGAAGAGGCTGCCCAGCGGACGCGTGAGGGCGGCCACGTGAGCGCCACAGAAGCTGGGCGTGCACGCCGAATCGCACACAGCTCGCCTCGCCTGGCCTTCTGCACCCAGCACTGAGGACCCTCCCCGAGATAACGGGCATTTGAAAAAGCTCCACTGGAGCCACGGAGGACCCAGAGGCAATCTCCCAGCCAGGCCTTTTAGAAGCCCCCTTGCCGTCCACCAAATGGCCCGAGCTCAGCCAGCCAAACGGAGACCTCGATCCGTGGTCTTGGAGTTGGGGACTGGGGCTAGGCATAAGGTCACCCCGTTTCATTACACCCCAGGGCTGCCCCCTTTATCCAGGCTCTGAAGAAACCACCCGGGCCCAAACATGTGGCCAGCACCGTCGTAGATTCAGTCTGTACACACCAGGTGCCATCCTCAGGGCTCTAGGGGCGCCGACTTGTTTCCCTCTCAGAACCACCTTGTAAAGTACGTACCGAGGGTACCCATTTCACAGATGAGAAAACTGTGGCACGGACCGTTGCCGTCACTTGGCAAAGGAACAACAGCTTGTTGGTGGCAGAGTTAAGTGTCTAAACCAATGCAGGTGTGTCTGACGTCTGTGCCCTTTACCCTCTGCGCCCTGCTGAGCACCTGGGAGAAGGCAGTACAGGCTCCATGTGGCAAGCCAGGGCCGGGCCTGGCCCTCCGGGATGCCGTCCCCGCCCAGGTCTCTGGCCATCCTCTTCTGCTCTCTCTTGCAGGCATGCACTTGGCAGGGTTCCTGACTGCGCCCTGAGCCGCCACCCCTTCTGAAACTCTGGCCGAGCTGGACTCTGCAAACCTGCTTCCGCAATGGGTGGGTTGTGAGCGCTGGTAAGACCCGCTAGCCAGCATCGGCTTTTCTGCCGTCCCCGTCCCTGGCCTGTCCGGCCCATTCCTGTTCTTTTCTCCCCTGTGCTCATCCCTGCGCGCTGCCCCCCGCCCCTGGCGCCGTCCTCTCTCCGGACCTTGCCGCCGCTCAGGTAATGAGGAGCTGTGGGCCCAGCCAGCCTTGGAGATGCCGAAGAGACGGGACATCCTTGCAATCATCCTCATCGTGCTGCCCTGGACGCTGCTCGTCACCGTGTGGCACCAGAGCACCATCGCGCCCCTGCTCACCGCGCACAAGGGTGAGCCCCCAGCCCGGCCGGGTGTCAGGGAGCACGGCCCCTCCTGGGGGAGTTCTCGTTTTCCCTTACGAGGCAGCTGGGAGGAGCCATTAGGAGGATGCAGGCCAATGACCTGACCCTTCCGGGGGTCCTGGCCCTTTTGGGAATCGGGTGAATGCTAGCACAGACCCACACTCAGGTGTGCAGAACTCTGCGTCTGATTCAGGATGGCAGGGATTGGGAGCACTCTGCCTCCGTGGGGAAGGAGGGATGGATGAGGAGGATCCCCGGCCTGCGTTGTGTTTTAAAAACTCAAGAGGAGTATAGTAGTCACCCCTCTTTTCCTAGTTATGTTATCTGTGCAAGTGGAGGGGGGAGGGTCCCTTTCCCCACTGAGTGCTGGGTTTGGGGTCCTTAACGATATTTTCTGAGACTGGCCCAGGAGGATGAGTGATTTTTATTCGCATGGAATCCCATCCCTGGGTTCCCAAAGTCCCGTTTCCCTTGGTCCAGTCCTGGCAGGTGTGCAGCTGGGGAGTCAGCAGAGCTAGAGGCAGAGCCAGGGTCCAGAGCTTCCGCTGCATGTGGCAGCTGGTCCCGTTCGGCATCAGGCTGGCTGCAGTCCCTCAGTCCATCGTGGGTGGGGTGCACAGGGCCGTGGGCCGCGTGGGCGAATGCTGGGGAGCCCAGGGCACGCGCCCCCTGCAACCAGAGTCCCCAAAGCAGAAGAGGGAGACCAAGAGAGGGAGCTTCTTTGTTCAGGGCATTAAGTATCCAGAGTCTTCCTGCTTGCAGTGGCCACGCCCATCTGGCCCATGACCTCTGCTCCCAGGTGTGACTGACAGTAAGCACCTTCCCCAGTCCCCCCAACTTTCCTGGGCATGCCTCTCTCTTCCCTTTTCGGGGGCCCCTGGGGCATGTAAAGCTGCAACTTCCTGGGAAGCTGCCCAAATGCCATGCCTATACTGGTGGGCCTTCCGTTTGCTCCTTCCCTGTTATGAACAACTAGCTCATTACAATGGCATCAGGTAGGCAGCCCTGACCTCGTGACCCCGCTGGAGGCGAAGTCCCAGGAAGCACTTGTGGGAGAACTGGGCTCTGAGTCCCCAGCTTCCCCCTCCACCAGGCTGCCTTTCCCTCTGACACCCCAAACCGTCCATGTGTCCCACATCTGACCTGTGCCCCCACCCCCTCCCGGTGTCTTCAGCCTGCCATCATGCTCTAACCCCCTGTGCACTCCGTGCACCCACCGACTCACTCTAGGGCAGCAGTTCTCCCACTGACATGCGCACAGTATGACATGGGGAGCGAGATAAACACGGAGGCGCCCGCCCCATCTCAGTGTGAAGGAGGACGAGGGCCCAGGTAGGGCCTGGGGATCCACATGTAGCCATCACCCCAAGTGACTGGGACGTAGACCATGGCCAAGAGTCACCGGCGGAAGCCGCTGCTCCACACAGTTACCCTCTGGCCCTGCTCGGTCCCAGCGGTTCTGGGTGCTTCCGGCCAGGTGAGGAGGGAGCCAGGGTGGTGAGAGTCGGACACGTGGTCATATTAAACCCAACAAATATAGGAACTCAAGGTGCAGCCTTGGAACCTGGCCGGCTGCATCCAAATAGCTACAGGGAGCCGAGGTCCCCTCTGCTGTGTGGGGAGTCAGGACTAGGAAAGTGGGGAGACACCGGCAGCGCCAGGCAGGGGGCTGATGGCATTCCTGGGCGCAGAGGGCAGGTTTGGCCAGGCAGATGGGCGCATCCCGCCCAGTGCCCGAGGCCAGGGCTTGCTCTGTCCCCACAATGCCTATCGCCCCCCACCCCCGCAGATGATGGCGGTGACCCCCGGCGCCCCGCCCCGCCCGGCGCGGACCCCAGGGAGTACTGCATGTCCGACCGCGACATCGTGGAGGTGGTGCGCACCGAGTACGTGTACACGCGGCCGCCGCCGTGGTCCGACACGCTGCCCACCATCCACGTGGTGACGCCCACCTACAGCCGCCCGGTGCAGAAGGCCGAGCTCACGCGCCTGGCCAACACGCTGCTGCACGTGCCCAACCTGCACTGGCTGCTGGTGGAGGACGCGCCGCACCGCACGCCGCTGGCCACGCGCCTGCTGCGCGACTCCGGCCTCAACTACACGCACCTGCACGTGGAGACGCCCCGCAACTACAAGCTGCGCGGCGACGCCCGCGACCCGCGCATCCCGCGCGGCACCATGCAGCGCAACCTGGCCCTGCGCTGGCTGCGGGAGACCTTCCCGCGCAACGCCAGCCAGCCGGGCGTGGTGTACTTCGCGGACGACGACAATACCTACAGCCTGGAGCTCTTCGAGGAGGTGAGGGCCACCGGGCGGGGCGGGGCGGGGCGGGGCGGAGCTGAAGGACGCGGGGGCGGGGCTTGGGGACGCGGGGGCGGGGCTGGAGGACCCGGGGGCGGGGCTGGAGGACGCGGGGCGGGGCTGGAGGGCGCGGGGCTGGAAGACCCGGGGGCGGGGCTGGAGGACGCGGGGGCTGGGCGGGAGAACACGGGGGCGGGGCTGGAGGACGCGGGGGCGGGGCTGGAGGCCACGGGGGCGGGGCTTGAGGACCCAGGGGCGGGGCTTGAGGACCCGGGGGCGGGCTGGAGGCCACGGGGGCGGGGCTTGAGGACGCGGGGGCGGGGCCTGAGGACGCGGGGGCGGGGCTGGAGGACCCGAGGGCGGGGCGGGGAATGGGGATGCTCCCGCGGAGGCCCTTTGGGTAGGGATGCACAGAGAGGTCACAGGCGGGGCCAGGCTGGAGGCGGTGCAGCCTGCAGGGGCCAGACCAGGGACTGAGAGCCGGCTGTGGCCTCAGGGGTCCCCTGGTTAAAGGGGGCGGCTGCTTGGAGCGGCAGGACCACAGCCCTGCCTCAGCGGCTCGCCTGCATGCGGTGTGGGCCAGGGTCATGTCCTGGGGGTTTGTGAGTCACGGTAGTTTGGGGGAGGGGAGAGGAGGGTCCGACTCTAAATTGGAAAGAGAGGTTTTTTTAGCGAGGAAGTGAGAGAAGCCAGGAAGGTTCCTCCGCAGGTGCCCGCCCCAGGGGCACCTCTGGGGCCGGACGGGCGTGGCTTCCGATGGCCCTTGAGCCCAGCGTGCATGGGTGAGGTCGCCTCCCCTGGGGACGGGCTTTGCTCCCGGCGGCACTCCGGGGCCTGACACCGCGTCCCCTGCAGATGCGCAGCACCAGGAGGGTGTCCGTGTGGCCCGTGGCCTTCGTCGGGGGCCTTCGGTACGAGGCCCCGCGGGTCAACGCGGCAGGGAAGGTGGTCGGCTGGAAGACGGTGTTCGACCCCCACCGGCCCTTTGCCATAGACATGGCTGGGTTCGCGGTCAACCTGCGGCTCATCCTGCAGCGGAGCCAGGCCTACTTCAAGCTGCGCGGCGTGAAGGGGGGCTACCAGGAGAGCAGCCTCCTCCGCGAGCTGGTCACCCTCAACGACCTGGAGCCCAAGGCCGCCAACTGCACCAAGGTAAGGCTCCGGGAGCTAAGCCAAACCCTCCCTGCAGGTCAGGGATGGGGAATAAAGGCCGGCAAACAGCCTTGCAAAGAAGAGCCAGCCTAGAGCCGTGCCTTCCGAGAACACCCGGCCCGGAAGGCAGCTTGTCACGCGTGCAGCGGCCACACTGAAGTCACGCAGGGAGATGGGGAGGGGGGTGACCAGTGAGGCAGAGCCATGGACACAGTCCCTTCCCGCACCTCAGAAGAGCTGGGCTTCACGGCCTCCCTGCAATTATATGTTCATGTGCACACACGGACAAATGCATGTGCGCGCGCACACACACACACACACACACACACTTCCTACTTTGAGCTTCTCCAGCAAGGGCCTGGGCTGCCACCTGGCTGAGCTGAAGGCTCCAGAACAACCTTCTGCCTCTCTAGAGAGCCCCATTAAGAAATGCGGGGAGCCCTGGGCAGTGTGGCTCAGAGGGTTGAAGGTCATCCCGTGCACTGGAAGGTCACCGGTTTGATTCCTGGTCCGGGCACAAGCCCGGGTTGCAGCTCAATCCCTGGTCAGAGTGCATGCCCATCGATGTTTCTCTCTAAAATCAATAAAGACATTATATTAAAAAAAAAAAAAGGTAATGCAGGAGAGAATGAGAAGCAAGAGGAAGAGAGGAATCTTCAGATTTATCTTTTTCTGTATTTGTGCACTTTCTGTTCCCACGGCTATTTTGAATGCACCCTATGCACACACAGCAAGAGGGAGGGCATCAGTAGAAATGAAGAACGTTGGGGAAAATCCAGAACAGGAGGGGCAGGGGCAATACCCGCAGGGTCCGGGCGGGAGCAGGAGGGGGCAGGGAGAGGCCAGGGGGCCTGTCCCATGTCGTCTCCTGTCTCTGGACACGCAGATCCTGGTCTGGCACACACGGACAGAGAAGCCCGTGCTGGTGAACGAGGGCAAAAAGGGCTTTACGGACCCCACGGTGGAGATCTGAGCCCCGGGACACAGGTACGGCGGGCCGAGGGCCGCGGCGCACGGGGCACGGGGCAGGCCCACACCCGGGGGGCACACAGAATCAGTCTGCCTAGACGTTTCCTCTTGGTCTTCCATCGTGGGGAGGACAGGGAAATGCTAGCATGAGGGGAAGAGGCATAGCTGGCGTCCCCTTGCCCTCTCCTTCCCTCCCCCTCTCCCTCCCCCTCGCCCTGTCTGGAAATTAGCGAGAGCCAGCCTCTCCCACACAGCTGGGCCCCCTTGCCATCCTTGGGGGGGCCTCTCCTTCCAGACGTAGCCCGGTCACCACTATCATTCTGGCCATGACACCTGTCCCATCGCAGGCAACGCCGTGTGCCGTGGATTCCTCTGCGCTCACGCTGCTGTGACGAGGACCCTCCCTCACGGCCTCCCCCTCATCACGCATGCCCATGTGTCTCCCAGTCGTGACCGTGTGGGGTGCCGTGGTGAAACTGGGGGCCCAGAGCCTGGTTCAGCTCCCGGCCTGCCACTTTCACGGTGTGACGTTTTTCGCTCTAGGCTTCCGTTTCTCCATCTGTAAAATGGGTGGTTGAGGGACCCCCAAGGACAGTATCTGGCACAGTCTCCGTCCTCTATAGGTATTGCTGTTGCTCTTTCGATCTTTAACATCCTCTGTGGAGGTGGGCCGCTGGGCCTACCTACCTTTTAGAGGCAAAGGGATGATGTTCAGGAAAAGCTCCACGAGATGAATCGGGCCGGGTGATTGGCCAAGCCAGGAACTCCCTCTGGGCCTGTGTTCCTACCAGGTGTCCTCAAACTACGGCCCGCGGGCCACATGCGGGTGTTTTTGCCGTTTTGTTTTTTATACTTCAAAATAAGAGATGTGCAGTGTGCATAGGAATTTGTTCATAGTTTTTTTTTTAAACTATAGTCCGGCCCTCCAACGGTCTGAGGGACAGTGAACTGGCCCCCTGTTTAAAAAGTTTGAGGACCCCTGTATCTAGGCTGTCGTCCCGGAGGTGGGAACTGACAGTGGACTCAGCTTCTGGGTCACATGTGCAAGTCCCCTGTGCATCAGGGACCCCAGGGTGTCCGTCTGTTTTGTCCCCCGAATTTAAGAAATCATCTGGGCCAGAGCCCAGCTCCTCCCTGCCTCCGGCCCTCACAGCCAGGGTGCCACGGGGGACCTGGCCGGCCTCCTCAGTGCGGCCTGTTGGGGGCTAAGGGTTGAGCAGCTTGGCCACCCTGGCTGCTCGGACACCCACCTTACTCATTGCTCCTCCCCCCCTTCACAGGAGCCTCTTCTCACACCCTGATCCTGGCCTTCCGTCCTCTCCCCGTGGCTGACCGTCCTCCAAGGCAAACTCTAAAGGGATGGCCATCAGCCTCCTTTCGATCCCGGGGCTTCCGCGAGCCCAGCCGGAGGCCGGGACAAAGGACGGAGAGCCTAAAGCACAGAAATCCCAGATGTGTCGTTCTCTTCCACCCAGCGTGGCCAGGGCCCGGCGGCCAGCCCGGCCCCAGCCCTGCTCTCCGGAGGTTCCCGCACCACAGGCCTGCAGGGCGGACACGTGGGCTCACCCGAGCCCGAGTGACGCCGGACGGCGGGGCATCGGAAAAGACCCGGCGGTCACGTGGAGGTGGCACTCCCGGCTCCTGGGCCCAGCACGGCCACACCGGCCAGGGGCCAGAGGATTCTGAACACCAGACAGCAGGCCCTGTCCGGGCACCAGGAGCGCCCGCCCCTCCGGAGAGTTGCTCCCAAGTACACATGCCTCTGTGGCTTTTCTCTAGCCCCTGTCTCCAGAGCATAAGTCCGTCTTGGATCCCAGCAGTGGCCAGCCCGGCAGGAGGGAGCAGGCCTGCCCCCAGGCTCCCCCTGTGCTCCGGGCTGTGGTGGGAGAGGAGCCCCTTCCGTAGGCCCAGGCCCCTCAACCCTGCAGCACAGAGAAGCAGGTGGGCCTCAAGCCAGCACAGGCCACAGGCTGGCCTGGACCACCACCACGCGGGGCCCTCCCCCACGCTGCCACCGCCCACGCCCACTGGGCACCAGGGCCCCTTGCCTGGGCCAGGACGGGGAGGGCAGGAGCCCTCTTCCCGAAGCCCTTGAGAGCCACAGACCTCAGTGGCTCGAGAGAGTCAGGGGCAGGAGGGGTGGGGGCAGTTCCAAGCTGCCTTCCTGGCCCTGGTTTTGGGGGCAGGAGGGGGACTGCGTTAGCAGAGAGATTTATGGGCGAGGGACCGAGATCATTTGGACACAGAGGGGAGAGGATGCCCGAGCACACACGACGCTGGAAATAATCCTACTTTAAACACAACATGGGAAAGAAAACCTCCCTTCTCTCCAGGTGGGGAGCCTGCCTGCAGAGCAAGCCGCGCGAGAACAGTGCATGCGCCGGCAGCTCCCTCCGCCAGGGGGCGTGTGTCCGGCTCTCCCGCCGCCGCCGCCGCCGCCGCCGCCGCCGGACAGGCCCCTGGCTTTCTGGCTGGGGACAGCGCCCTCTGGTGGTGATCTCACTCCTCACGCGCCTGAAAGTCAGAAGCACAATTTTCCTCTCGCCTGGAGGAAAAGGAAAGGCATGAGCCCACGGAAGGGGTGTTTATTTTTTAACCGCTAACACTTCGTTTAAACTCACAGGACCAGTCTGAGGACCACAGAGAACCCACTTCTAGAGGAAGGGGGGGAGTAGGGGGGGGATTGGACTTAGTCCGACAACCTAAACATTCAAACAATAGCATCGGTTGCCTGTTTTTGAAACAGATGGAATTTCCCACAGTAGTCATGAGCCCATCCAATGGGACCTTATCCCTGGGAACCTGAGCCACCTTGTAGGGCATCCCCCCAACCTCTTACATGTTCAATGGTTGCTTTGGAAATCGACCTCTCGGCATCACGTGGCGTGGCGTGGCGTGGGAGAGAAGGGACGAGGTGGGCGCAGGCGACCATCAAATGCGTGAACCCAGGCCCAGGCGTTCCACTGCCTCCCCAGCCCTGTGCTCAGGTGAGCTTGGCTGGTCTCCGGCCACCTTCTCAGCCAAAAACAAACCAACAAAAACACCAAAACAAAACAAAAAAAAACAGAAACAGCCCAGGGCTCGCCTTCAGGAAATGGATACTGAACAAAATGAGGCATTTTCTCTTGCTCCCTCTCTCTTACTATTTTTTGGCAGGTGTGAGCTGTTTTCGCCCAATGTCCTCTGGTAGCTGCATGTGGGTTTATCGATCACTGTAGTCCTGGGCGACTGCAGCTTCCATCTTTGCCGGGGATGAGTTCGGGATTAAATCAGAATGTGGTCCAGGACTACCGTTTGTTTTCCAAACTTCCCACCGCAGAGGCGTGAAGCTGGGGGCTGGGCGTCCCCAACAGAGACCGTGGAGGGTGGAGCCCGGGCAGCCGCACCTTCGGGTCTGTTTTCATTAACTGTATTTCCTTTGTTTTTAAAATTAAAAGTCAGATACGGTTTTTAACATCCCTAATCCTCCTCGGCCCGGCTTTGTTGTATTCCCCTGGACGGCTTGAGCCATCGTCCACCGAATGTGTACCTGTCGGGTGCCTACAATGAGCCGCATTATTCCAGGAGCCAGCACCCGTCTTCACGGAGCTCCCCTTCTCATGAGGGGGCGCGGGGGGACAGCAAACAGATCGATAGCATTTCAGATGCGATCTGGTCTGAGGACAAGCATGAGGCTGAGTAGGGGTGTGTGTGTGTGGGGGGGGGCTGTGGGGAAGACCTGAGCCCCACACAGGGTGGTCAGAAAGCCCCCCCCCCCATAAGGTGACATCTGAGCAGAAGAGCAGCAGGCAGACGTGCCATTGTCTGGCCCGAGCCTTCCAGAAAAGAGAACTCTGTCCCTGGCAGGAGAGAGCTTAGCATGTTTAAAAGCCAGCAACAAAGCCAATGCGACTGAAACTGGCTGGGAAAGGCGGGAGGGGTCAGTGGTGGGAGATGGGACGGGCAGGACGTGTTGGTTGGCCCTGGGGACCAGGGTGACGTTTTTGGCTTCTGCTGTGAGTGCAGAGGGAAGCCGCTGGAGGGTCTGGAGCAGAGGACAGACATGACCTAACTGGCCTTTTAGAGGAACCGCTCCGCGTTCTGCGCTGATGAGAAGAAGCAGGGAAGGTGAGGGCAGGCGAGGGGAGGCGGCATGGCCACCAGCCGGGTCAAGGCACTGGTGAGCTGGAGGGAGGTGCCAGCTGTGGAGTGGAGAGCAGTTCGGTTCTGGAGGTGTCTGAGGGGGACAGCCGCCAGCTCCCTGTAGGGACTCCCTCGCCCACGTCACCCACAGGTACCATCTTGCCTGAGTCAAAGCACTCCCCTCCACACCCATCAGCCTGGGGGAGCCCCACCCTCCTGCGCCCCGTGGCTGCGCCCTCCAGAGTCTGCTGGCTGTGCCGGCCTGAGCTCCTGGCACGCACACTTTCCTGGGAGGCTCTCAGGAGCCAGACAGACTCAGGGGGCAGAGGCGACAGGAGACACCGAGCTGTGTGGCTCTAGGACCATTTCCCCCGGGCACGCCCGGCCGGTGCACAGCCCTCCCTCCACACAGCCCAGTCTCGGTCTGTTTCAGCCCCAGGAACTCTGGTGGCCTCACCCTGATGATTCCCCGAAACCCCACCCCAACACAGAGGCCTGGAGGCCTCCGGGGGGGAAAGGAGGGGGGAAGGCTGGCCTTGGTGAACCCTGAGAATTCTGCCCAGTGGCCTCAGACCCAGCACTGGTGCCGTGTGTGAATCTGTGTCGATCGGATGAACACTTCTCGCCCCTCCTGGGAACCTACCTCACACAGCTCACAGGCCCCAAGAGGTTCTTCCCGCGCCTGGGCCTCACGGGCCGCTGGCTGTTGGGGTGCCTTGGGCCTTCTGACCCGCCCCCCAGGCTCGGGGCTGGTGGAAGTCTACCTTGGCACACGGCGTGACCCCTCCCATGCACACCCAGGCCCAGCCAAGCACCCAACAGCTGTGCATGGCTTTGTAGCTCCAAACAGGTAGCCCATGGCCGGGTCCCAGGCGGCGTCTGACACGGATCTGCAATGGAGGCCCGGAACCCACACACCTGGGGACGGGTCCCAGCCCACGTCGGAGCAGGACCGAACGACCTCCACAAGCGGGACCCGCCACGGGATAGCCCAGCAGGCACCGGACCCTGTCGGAAACCGACTCTGGTCCCCACTGGCAGAGAGGTGCGGACAAGGAACCCGGAAGGCTGGTTAACCTTGGAGGCTCTGAAAGGCCAGAGCCAATCACTCACTGTCTCCTTGAGACATTGGTAGCTGAAGCAACGTCCACCTGTCCATCTTACGTAAATCCTTGCTGATTGGCTATGATTGGAATTGCCTGCCTCTATGGGTGGATCCCAAAGTCTTCACAAAAGGGATAGCAAGGCCGGGGTGGGGTGTAGTCCTCCCCCTAGAGGTGGGCTCCCGCCTGGCCCCCACTATTCCCGAATTAATACTTTTCTAGTCTCTTTCATTTGTGTGCGGCCTCCTCCAGAACCCGAACCCTGAACCACGCGGGACGTGAAAGGGGTTCCCGCAGGACCCTGCAGGGGTGAATTCAGCCCTGGCACAGCAGCTCACACTGTGGCCGGGGTCCGTCCTCACCGTCAGCCCCATTCACAGATGGGCCAACAGAAACCAAGACAAGACGACAGACAGCAGAAGGGCGCACACAGCCCACCCCAGGGACAGGCCTGGAGGCCCGTGCTCAGGGGATCTGGGAGACTGTGCCCCCGAGCCCCGCCCGACCCCTGCTGCATGAGGCCGCCCGGCCGAGGCTGGGAGTCACGGCCCATCTACTTACTGCAGAGAAGCAGATACACAGAGGCAGCCGAAATGGGGGGACGAAGCAGCAGGACCCAAATGAAAGCACAGAAGTCCCCAGAAAAAGAACTAAGTGCAATGGAGGCACGCTGTCTACCACACACAGGGCCCCAACGTGGCTACAAGGAGGCGCAGGAGCTGCGGGGAAGAAGGGAGGGACGCCAAGAGAACTGAACACCAAGGGCGATCACGCATCAAGGATGGGCTCTGACGAGGGGCTTTGCCGGAGAGAAGCTGCGGGGCTCGCGGGCGGACAAGAGGCCAAGAAGGGAAGTCGGCGCAGGCGGCCTCGCCCTCAGAAAGGGCCCTGCATCCCCTGGCGAGTCATCCAAGGGCTTCTCCACGTGACAAGGGAACCCACCGAAAGGTCCCTTAAGAATCCGTTTCCTTTCATGTTTTCCAACAGAAGCCACCTTCCACCCGGCTTTGCAGAAGCAGAATTCTCAGGGTGTGGAGTGAGGGCAGGGCACACAGCTCCCCATGTCACCGGCCAGGCCCCGGAGGTCCTGGCCCCTCACCCACGTCTCAGCTGCGTGCTCCCTCTCCCGAAGCAGTTCAGGAAGAGCTAGTGAGGGTAGCTCCATCCGGCTGCCCAGCCACTGTCCATGCTCTGCACTTAAATAAGCTCCATTTCCCTGCTCCCAGGGGGACGCTGGGGCCCAGCCCTGGGACCGTCTGTCCCTGACCGGGCTCAGCCCTTGTGCCCAGTGGCTGCATAGCACAGCCGCCCCCAGGACAGGGCCCCTTCCTTATCCAAGCGCAGGATGCGAGGCTGCGGGGGGCTCAGCAGGCTGGTCCCCACCCGTCTTCCTGGGCCCCTGGTGCGTGCACTGTCCGGGGAGGCGTCTGCTATTTGACTTGACTATTAGTGACGATGATGAGTCCACGGCAGAAAATCCAGATGTCGTTTGTGAATAAAACTCGCCTGCTGTCGCTGCCTCACGCGTAGAGCTCGCAGCTGTCCTGCCCGGCACTCACCCCCTGCCTGCTTGCGCCAGAATGGATCCGTCCTGGACTTCTCTCCCAGGACCCCCACCTTTCCCCCAGCCCAGTCCACACTGGCATCTCGGAGGATGGAGGCCAGGAGGTCTTGGCAAGGAGTCAGCGCAGATGCCAAGAGCCGGCTGGGTTGCACACACGTGTGCCCGGCTGCACGCTGCCTTTGCCCCCGGCTGACAGCAGCACAGACGGGGTCAGAGAACCACCACCAAAGAGGGTTCAACGCTACTGCTTTATTGAAACCAATGACAGCGGGCCGGTCCCCAGAACAAGTGGCTGCATTGCGGACAGACAACTGCGAGGAAGCCTGCCTCTCCTCCCTGCAGCTCCGTCACAGGAGGCGATGGGGGGGAGACTGAGCCGGCGGCAAGGTCTGCGTGAGGCCTGCAGCCCGTGGCACCCATTCCAGAGAGGCGACCCCCACCCCCCCGGACGTCCTGGAGCTGGGCCCTCTGCCCTTGCCCCCTGTGCCTCTGAGAGGGGTGTGGTTCCTGCTGGGACCCACAGCTCCCCTCCGCTCACTGAGTGAAACTGGAAATGCTCCCTGTTTCAGGAGAACAAGGGGCTGAGATGTCTTTCTCTTCAGCCCGGCTTGCCATCCTGTCGGAGGTGCTTAGAGCGGGAAAGAAGAAAGAAAACGTGCGTCTCTCTCAAATGGAGTTCCTTCCGGGACCCCGGGGAAGGCTCGGGGAGGGCTGTGAAGAAACAACAGTCGCCCTGGCTGGTTTGGCTCAGTGGATAGAGCGTCGGCCTGTGGACTGAAGGGTCCCGGGTTCGATTCCAGTCAAGGACACATGCCTGGGTTGCAGGCTCAATCCCCAGTCGGGGGCATGCAGAAGGCAGCCGGTCAGTGATTCTCTCACCATTGATGTTTCTCTCTCTCTCCCGCTCCCTTCCTCTCTGAAAGCAATAAACATATATATATTTTTAAATATATTTTATTGATTTGTTACAGAGAGGAAGGGAGAGGGATAGAGAGTTAGAAACATCGGTGAGAGAAAAACATCGATCAGCTGCCTCCTGCACACCTCCTACTGGGGATGTGCCCGCAACCAAGGTACATGCCCTTGACCGGAATCAAACCTGGGACCTTTCAGTCCGCAGGCCGACGCTCAATCCACTGAGCCAAACCAGTTAGGGCAATAAACATATATTTTAAGAAAAAAGAAACAACAGTTGACTCAGGAGAGACACCTCTTCACTATCCTCTAAAGATGCGGCCACAGCCTCTACTTGAGAAACAGAAAGGGGCCTGAGGGATGGGCCGGGCCGGGCCAGAACAGTCACAGGGCACAGCTGGGTGCAGCAGCCACGCCCCGCCGGTCAGGCCTTCCCCAGGCCCAGGCGTCACCAAATGGAGACCGGACCAGACACTCTCACCCCAGACATCCACCCCTCTGCCCCCTCCCAGGAGAGAGGGGGTAGGACAATGCCATCCACAGAGCCCAGTCAGGAACCCCGTCAGGTGAGAAGGGCGTCCTTCCCTCGCCAGCCCAGCTCTCTAAAGCAGGTTCGGGGTCTTGCACCACAGCAGTGGGCAGAGGTACGGCCCTCGGCTCCCTGAGGCTGCTCCTGGAGGCAATACTCCCGATGGGCTCCCCTCCATGGGTTGGGGGGCAGCACATCAGGCCTCCAGGCAGCCGTGAGGATGGGCACCCCCTGCTTCCCGCCGCCGCCAGGAAGCCTGGCGCAGTGCTCAGTGGATGTAGTGGTTCCTGCCCAGGTGGGGAGTCTCGGTGAACTGTATCACGGGGCCTGCAGCCTTCTCCTCGAAAACAATGACCTGGGGAGAGGAGCGCTGGGCTGACGGCCGCCGCAGTGTCTCGGAGCCGGAGTGGGAGCCTTGGGGGGGGGGGGGGGGGGGCTGGGAACTGGGCTGGAAGGGACAGAGGCCCGCAGCTCACCAGCGCCGAGGAGGGGCCGAGAGGGAACGGGTCAGAACTCCGGCCCAGTCCGGCGCTAACCAGCCCTGACAGACTGTGGCCAGGGCCTCCCTCCCGTCCTCCCTCCCGTCATCCCTCCCTGGGGGAGCACTGTGATACCAGGGAGGGCGGGAGTGGGCAGGGGGCCTGGGCAGAAGGGACGGGGCTGCAAGTGCTCCCACCTGGTTGATGCCTTGGTCCAACCAGGCACCTGGGAGGTAGAGTGTCTCCTGGGGTCCAACGTTCCAGTAGCGTCCCAGGTTCTGGCCGTTGATGAATACAACCCCCTTCTCCCAGCCCTTTAAGCAGAGTGAGTGAGTCGGCCTCAGAGCCAGCACATGGGAACCCCCAAGAAGGCCAACGCGCTCTGGGCTCCTCTCTCAGCTTCCAGACGACCGAAGTGACAGCGAGGAGATGGCCAGGCGGGGTGCCCTGTCTCTCTGTCCCAATAGCCCTGACTCCCCACCCTGGACGGAGGAACCGGGGCCCTGGGAAGTCCCACAGGGTGGCCCCTCTGCTGTGAGCCCACCAGCCTCCTCCCCGGGGAGGCCAGGCCCTTGCAGAGAGGGCAGCCCAAAGCCGGACGGTCCAGGCGCAGGTGAGAGAAGGCGGGGCTTAGGAGAGCCTCGTGGGGAGCGGGCCCCTCCTCCGGGCTCAGGCTCAGGGCAGCTGAGGACGGACCAGAACCTGGGCCGGGGGGCGGCTACGAACCTCCAGCTTCATAAAGGTGTCCAAGGGGGAGAGGGCCACAGGCAAGGCGCCCAGGAAGAAAGCGGGGAACACAGGTGCTTCGGGGACCAGGTTCCATGCGCTGGAGCTGAATCTACGGACAGAAGACAAGGGACGGGGAGGGTACCATCTCAGGTCCGGGCCCCACCCGCATCCAACGGCAAAGGCGCCGGTCCACAGGGCCCAGGAATGGCAGCCGGCAGTCTCCAGCGCGGGCACTCCCCCACCTGGGCACCGGCCGGGCCCTGGTCCGCGCACAGGTGAGCGAGAGGAGGGGCGAGGCCAGAGCAGCTCTCGGGCCTGCCGGCTCTCTCTGCACCTCACCTGGGAGCCCACACTCTGCCCTGGGCTGGGACCTACCTCTGAAAGAAGCTCTTTTTCATGTCCAAGCTGTAGATTTTAAAGTTTTTCAGGGGAGAATTATTCAGGTAGATATTTCCAATTAAGCCTGTGGGAAGGAGGCAAGAGTGAGCAGGGGCAGTTTCTGGAAGGTGAAGGTTTCTCCTGCCATGCATGCTCCCTATGGGGCTTGCCCCAGGCAGCAAACCTCCCCCATAAAGCGCTGAGGGGCTGAGGAGGAGGAACCCCGTGTCTGCCAGGCCCCCGGATGTGGGTGAGAACAGGTCGAGGGCAGTGACAGCTGGGAGAATCCAGCTCGGTGCTCACCGTGCATTCACCACAGGCGTGTGGACAGCACACACAGGGAGGGCCGACAGGGAAGAGGTCGGACCCAGGTGGGCCTTTCAGAACCACCTCCACCTCACTGCGGTGGGCCCCCCTCCAATGGCTCCCCAGGACCCCCCTCACTGCAGCCAGCCTGGAGGCCTGGGGAGGAGCTGGGGTGGAGACAGGACAGCCAGCACAGGCTGAGCGTCAGCAGCTCTCCTCTCAGCGTGCGCCGGGACCCACCTTTGCGCTGGTCATCGATATTATGCCCGTAGTTGACGCGCCCGCAATTCTCCACCAAGATCCTCAGCACGGTGTAACCCTGCCGGGAACACAGCGGTCAGTCCGTGATGACTGTCCCTTCAGCCTGCAGAACTCAGCTCCTCCCTGAGCGGCCCGGACGGGGCGTGAAAGCCAGGCTCCGCCCGGTCTCCACGCACAGCTCTGGTTAAGGAGCGCTTGGCTCCCAGGTCTTCCTCTCTGCTGCCCAGCAAACCTGCTGAGGAAGAGGCTGGCGCTACCCACCACCCAGCTCCCCAGGAAACACACCTGGATTAAGGGGATAACGATCTCCTTCCTTTCGTAGTCCAAGAAGCCAAGGAACACTGTGTTCACAAACACCTGCCGGATAAACAGACGGAAAGCATCGTGGGCTGACCGGAGGGAGGACGCAGCGGGACCTCTGCCAAGCGAAGAAAGAGGTCGCACGGCGATGGCCCACCTCTACACACTGGTACCTGCTGGGCATGTGCGTGCAAAGGGGGGAGGGGGGGATGCTGTGAGCTCGATCCCTGCACGGGCACAGGAATTAAGGGGACGCTCCTACCTGTCCCCGGTCACGCACAAGACCCCTGAGGACGCCAGGGGAGCCAATGGTTGTCTCGTACAGGGTGTACCCGAAGGACTGGCCATTTCCATCGTTCACCGGCAGGTTCTCCATGTTGACAGGCTTTTCGGAGGTGGTTGGCTGCATAGAGAACAGACAGGAGCGGGCACAGGGCTAGCCAAGGTGGGGGCAAAGGCAGCCACCTCCTCTGGATCCCCGGGGGAAATCAGGGTGGCAGACAGCCCCAACCTGGGGGCTAGTGCCCTGCGGGGGAGAGGGGGCAGTGGCAGGCAGGGGCCTTTAACAACTTCTATTTTATTTTATTTTATTTTATTTTATTTTATTTTACTTCAGAAAGTGATAGGTTTAGTAGATGTGGTACGTATATACAATGAAGTCCTATTCAGCCACAAGAAAAAATAAAATGCTGTCATTTGCAAATACATGGATGGATCAAGAACCATATGATTTCACTCATATGTGGGATACAAAACTGAAAGCAACAAATGAAGAAACAAGATAAACAACCCAAAATTCATAGACACAGACCACAGTATGGTAGTTACCAGAATAAATGGACAGGGGCAGATAGTGAAGGGGAGTTGGGGTCAAGTGTATGGTGACAGAAGGAAATTTGACTTAGGCTTTGTCCGGAAGGACGTCTGGTCTATCTGGTCTAATTAGTATATTACCCTTTTATTAGTATAAATAGTCACTTGCAAAATCTTGCTTCAGTACATTTTCTAGCATCATTATTTATACTATGTGATCAATATCAAGAGACTTAATTGTAATACCACAATCCCTTCTTGTTATTATGATTTGCCTAGTACTATGATATTACTATTAGGTATTCATAAATTTGTAATTCATATGTGAAAAGCCATATATGCTGTTTATACATGGAATGTATACTATACACTGAGTGGCCAGATTATTATGATCTCTGAACGCATAATAATCTGGCCATTCAGTATAAACAACTTCTATTTTGATTTCTCATGGCTCTCCAGAGTCGCAGGGAAGGGGGATGTGAAAGAGGAAGATGATGTGGGGGAAAAAACAAAAACACAGAATAAAGCCCTGCCATGCAGGGCCTTGTAGCTTCTCCCTCAATCCACCACCATTTCAGATCACACAACCCTCTCTGCATCAGCTACGGGAGGTGCGCCCTCCTCCCTCCCGCGGAGCCTGCAGAGACGGAACCCCATCGTGTTGCCCAGCGTCCCTTCAGGTTCCTTTTGTGCGTTCCCACTTCCTGCTCTGGTTTTCTCTCCCTCCCGGACAGCTGCAGGGAGGGCTCCCCGGCCTGGACCCCCTGCGGCAGCGCTCACCGGTTCCATGTACTGGAGGGCATCCCACAGCGACAGGTACAAGGCTGGCCTCAGGGACTCATACGCGGTCTTGGGGAGGAGCTCGGGTGGGGGAGGCAGGGGGCTACCTGCAACACAGACAACAGGGCCACCCCCAAAGGACCAGATAGTCACTGACTCCTCCAGAGTGCCCCCCCCCCGCACCCAACCTCCCAGTCCCCCTCCACTCCTATCCATGGCCCAATGTGCTCCTTAGTCCGAGCGCCACCAGGAACAGGTCTGCCCGCTGACATGCCTAGACCCACTGGGAAGGGAATGCCAGGGGGCGCACAGGGGCTTTCTCAAGCCCTCAGAAGTCAGCACCTGTAAGCAGGCAACCCGGGCCAGACACAACCACAGCAAACAGTCCCTCAAGCTTGCCTGTCCCTGTCTTAAGGCAGTGCATTCACCACAGACGTGTGGACAGGACGACTGGGGGGAGACGGGGCCGTGAGGAAGGAGCTCTGTAGGGCAGTGGTCGGCAAACTCATTAGTCAACAGAGCCAAATATCAACAGTACAACGATTGACATTTCTTTTGAGAGCCACATTTTTTAAACTTAAACTTCTTCTAACACCACTTCTTCAACACAGACTCGCCCAGGCCGTGGTATTTTGTGGAAGAGCCACACTCAAGGGGCCAAAGAGCCGCATGTGGCTCGCGAGCCGCAGTTTGCCGACCACGGCTGTAGGGGCTCTCCGGTGGGAGCCGGAGCTGGGGCCCACGCTGGTGCTCGGCTGCTGCTCGCCAGGTACCTGAGATGGAGCCAAAGAATCCTCGGAGCTTGACGTACTTGGCTGTGTAATCCCCGGCCTCGGTCAGCACCGCGTCATAGTCTGCAAGACACCCGGGCCCCGTCACCGGTCACTCGGCAGAGAGAGGAGGGAGAAGCTGGGGTCCGGCAGCGCGGTCCTTGTCTCAGCAAACACCCTGGGTGTGAGCTGTCAGCGGGAAGACTCTGAACACTAACGACGGCAGAGTGCTGCCCAAACTGCCCATGGCCACAGCACAGCCCGACACTCCCAGGCCTCGTTCCTGCCTTCTGGAGGGCAGGGGTCACGCCACCGCCAGGGCCTGAGCAGGACCTCCCCGCCTGGGGAGGGGGGCCTCTCTCACTTCCTCCCGCCGACTCCCCAGTGCTTGCGGCCTCCCCCTGGGCTCCGGCCTCCCACCGCTCTGCAGGCTGAAAAGTGACCATCTGCACCCAACCTCCCCCTCCCCGTCCTGGGCACTAGAGCCAAATGCATTCAAGGTGCCAGAGCTGCCCCTGAGGGGCTCTCCGTAAACCCCCAGACACGCCGATGCCGGGGCGTTCCGGGAAGGGTCAGCATGGGGGGAGACTTGCCGTAGCTGGTGACATCGGACTTATAGTCGTGAAAATGCATGGCTCCGTTCATGAAGCCGAAGTTGGTGCCTCCGTGGAACATGTAGAGGTTGATGGAAGAGCCGGCGTCGATGATGGCCGACACGGTTTTTAGAACCTCTACAGGGAGAGGGGAGGGGAACGCGCAGTGAGCCTGAGTCTGAGGCAAGCCAGAAGCCCCCCGGGCACGCTCGCCCGTCCCCGTCCCTCCTCCAGTTCAAGCCCCTGGCTGTCCTTCCGCTTCCCGGAAGCCCCTGTCCCCGGAGGAGGAAGAGACGTCGCCAGGATCCCAGCTCCAGAGCTTGGGCCTCGCAGTTGTTTTTAAAATCACAGACAAGCCTTCGCTGACTGTGACCCAGGGCAGCCTCCGCCGGCCCCCGACGTGCTTTGCAACGTCACGAAGCACAGTAACTTCCCTCCTGTATAGAAAACTGCTGTTTAAAAATTCTCTGCTATTGTTAGATAATCCCTTGTTCTGTAAACTCTGTCATTGTAAACGCTGTCACTTTAAGACAGCCCGTTATTCCGTAAAATGACTTGGCTTTTTAGTTCAAATAATAGAAAAAGATAAGCTTAACTGTCTGACCTTGCAAGCTAGCCATCTAATGCAATAGACTAAAATAGACTAATGCTGATAATAATTATGCCCAGTACGAACTCATTATGTATTCAAGGTTACAACTGTCTGTCACAGTAACTCACACAGAGCCCTTTGTAATATCTGCGAACAAGGAGGCTCGAAAAGTATAAATACGAGACACTTCCTCTATGTCGGGGCTCAGAGATTTGGAAAAGACGCCTCTCTCTGGGCCCCGCACAATAAACAACTCCTAATTAATTGGCTCATTAAGGCGTCTTGTATCTCATTCGATGATTGACAATACAACAGTTACGCCCCCTCACTGAGACACAAGGAGGGGGGTTCATAGGTAGGGACATGGTGCTGATTCCTCCCCCCAAATCTTACCCTTATTAGAGAATGAACCAATGACATGAAGACAGTATCAAATGAGAAATATAAATGGTTAATAGATATATACATACACACACACACACACACACACACACACACACACACACACATCAGCACTGGTCAAAGAAATGCGAAATAACAATGACCTATCAGATTGGCAAACGTTAAAATTATTTTCATACTCAGTGCTGATGAATCTGTGGGAAACTGGTATTCTCCTTTTAATAATGGAGAGTTAAGAATGGCTGCAATCCTTCTGGGCAGCAGTTTAGCAAATATATTTATCAAAATTGCATTCATGTAGTCATCGAATTGCTAGGAGCTTGTCATTGGGGGAAACAGGCCAGGTGTGCAAAACGGGATGTTCCAGAACGCTCGGTGCCACGGTGTTCGATTCACAGGACACACTGGAAACCACCTCAGCGCCCGTCTCTAAGAGACCGGGCACGGGAGCTGATTGAGACGCAACACAATGGGCTTCTCGGAAACAGCGATGGGATTATACCGAACAGGACAGAAAGCTGCCCATGTGCGTCTCTCGCCGGCACAAGCAGGCGACCCGTTCTGTGCAGAAACAGGCGTGACGGCATCGGTCCGCACCTCTGTCTGTACGTGCACACAGGGCTGCAGACAGAGGCAGAGCGAGAGCTGCCTACACAGTGCACATCACAGCACTGTCTGGGCTCTGGGGTTTTTATTTCCTCTTTAGACATTTTCTGTGTTTGCTGGATGCGTGCCGTAGGCATGTGTTACTTATCCAATTACAAAAGAAAACATAATAAAGCAATTTAAAAATCCTACTGTTGCCCAGCCGGCGTGGCTCAGTGGTTGAGCGTTGACCTGTGAACCAGGAGGTCGCCGGTTCGATTCCCAATCAGGGTACATGCCCAGGTTGTGGGCTCCATCCCAAGTAGAGGGCGTGCAGGGGGCAGCTGATCAATGATTCTCTCTCATCATTGATGTTTCTCTCTCCCCCTCTCCCTTCCTCTCTGAAATCAATAAAAAATATATTTTTAAAAAAATAGAATAAAATAAAAATCATGTGTCAAGACGCATGATTTGGGAGTATCAAGAGCCGACTATGACATGCAAGTAACTGCAGACTCAATGAGGGGGACATCGGATCTTATTCCCACTCCCGTTAGACGCAGGGGTTGCAAGCACTTACCGGAAGAATCCAGGATGTTGTGGGGGCCCCCCCAGGAGTCAAACCACCCCGTCCAGTACTCCATCACCATCTTGGGCTGAACCCCCTGGCACCACAAAACGAGACGTTAGCTGGTCACGAGAGGGGAACGGAGGAAAGCCCCTCCCAGGGCGAGGCCACGCCCTCTGTCCTGCCAGCTGCCCCCCTGGCCCCGAGGAGACCACGGAGCGCAGAGCACAGAGGAGGTCAGAGGCACCTGCCCCAGCTTGGCCTCCAGGCGTGGCCTCCACCTTGCAGGTGGAGAGCGAACGCGCTCCCAACGGTGACACGGTAGACCCGCCGCACGCGGTGCTGGTGAGAAAACCTGGGATCTGTCCCAAGTCACGGCTTCGTCAGAACCCAGCCTCTGGTTCGGGAGTCTCCTCCTGCACTGACTCCCTCTCAAGCCTGGCCTCGCCTCTCCGGGAAGGGAGAAGGGTGTCGGGACCGCCGCTCTGTGGCTGCAGCGCCCTCCGCGGCGGCTCCCTTCCAGCTGGAAGGGTCCGAGGGCAGAGCGTGGGCGCCCTTCGAGGCCCAGTGATGTCCGACGGACGTTTACGAAATCGGAGCCGAGGAGCAGGACGCTCTAGTGCAGCTACTCGCGAGCAGCCCTGCAGCCTCGATGCCCGCCTCGTCGCTTGGGGAGGGTCCTCAGCGAGTCTCAGACCTGACTTCAGAGCCCGCCTCCGGCACAGGCCGGTCCCAGGGACGCCAACATCGGTCCCAGGACCTGCTCTTGCCTGCACGTTTGCAGAAGCACCGGAGCAGCGTGGGGGTGGGGGTGGGGGTGGAAGTGGGGGTTCGCAGGGATGAGGACAGATATGCTGGTATTTCAGGTTCCGCACGGAGCCTTCCTCATCCATCACGGACCTCCGCTGTTAGTGACAGCAATGCGTTTAGAGGCAGCTGAATACACAGTCTGATCCCAGGGGACGGGCAGATGTACCGGCCCCTCCGTAGAAGTCCCAACCACGCCAGGGGAAAGGCCACAGCGGTGCCATCATTGTTTGGCAAGACTGAGAAAGTGGCTGGGTTTCCCTTACCGCTCGCCGTCTACCTCCCCACAGGGGATGGACCGTACGGCGTTCAAGTCCAGGAAAGGAGAAGTCGTTCTACGTCCCGCACGTCACTGGTCTCCCGTGCCAGGAGGGGACTCAGACTTGAGGGTGCTGGGGCCAAGGTGGGGTGCTCTCCACCAGCCCCGGTCACTGCGCTGCGCCGTGTGGTTCCCGCTGGAGCCGTGCACCCACTCGGGCTGTGCTGCACACCCCAGCCTGCCCCTTCCTGCGGGTGCTTGCTCCGTCCTACAAATCTGTCTCCTTAACTGGAACGTGGTAACAGCGGGAGGCAGCTCCCAGGGGTCCTGGGAAGATGAACGGACCCGATGCACAGAAAGCACCCGATGCACACGGCTGAATGCACACGACTCCAGTCAAGAGGCCTCGGGGAGCACACCCAGCCCAGAGCTTCCAACGTTACTCCAGGCCCCACGGCATCGCCTCAGGGCACACGGCTCCCCTGGCAGTGGCCGGGGCGTGGCAGCGGTGCACAGGGTCAGGGTTTGCAGCGTGGAAGGCGGGCTGTGAGCCGATGAGCCAAAAACCTGACAGCGCCCGAGTCCCCCTCCCCAACAGGCACCCTGACGGCCACTGCAGGGCGAAGAGCAGCGGATGGAATTCCTGACCAAGAGGCTCCGCCGAACTCCTTCGCTTCAGAACTCCCTACACGCACGCTGAGCGGCCGACGGCTCCCCGGGCCAGCCTTACCTGGACACTTACGAGGAACATGGTCAGTAACGGCAGGTCGTGTTGCGACTGTAAGTTGATGGTGGCCAGCACTGGGGATGGAGAGGAGAGAAGGGAAGGTTAAGTGTTGCCTCAAAGCCAGGAAGACTTGCCGAGCTGCCCCAGACCTTTCTCAGTTCACCAGCAAAACAAGCTAACTCATCGTGGCATCGTTTCCCACCCCCGATCAGCGTCTGGGTCCTCTGAGGTCAGATGGCCTTGTGCACCTGGACGCTCAGCACAGACCTCACCACGCTTCTGTTCGGATCAACGTCACTCTCCCAGCCAGAGTGCATCTCTGCTCATCACCCTCTTGAAGGGGCCTGGAGTCGGACCTTGACTTTGCACCTCAAGCACCAGGATAGGCTGACGGTCGAAATACAGATTCCCCGCGTATTTCTTAGAGGAGGGCTAATTTCCTATTCTACCCAATCATGTGTTATATTTTTTTAAATTGAAGGTGGTATTTCTTAAAATTTTTAATTGACGTTTAGAGAGAGAGGAAGGGAGAGGGATAGAGAGCTAGAAACATCAATGAGAGAAACATCATCGAATGACAGAGCTGGCGACAGCAAGTCTGCCTGGGACACGGACGCCCCAGCGCTTCAGGGCGCAGTGCCACGCAGAAGGGAGGAGGGCAGCGTGCCCAGCCAGCCCGGGGCGCGGCCCGCCTCCACGCACCTCCGTCGATGACCCCGTTGCTCAGGCCGTCCTTGTTGTCTGAAGTCAAGAGCAGCTCCACAATCCCTCGGTCCTCCAAGGCCTGGGGGGGGGGGGGGGCGGAAAGAGAGGGTCACCGTCCACCCTCCTCAGAGCTCCTGCCGGCCCCGCTGCTGGGAAGGAGGCGGCAGGAAGGGAAAGAGGAGGAGCTTCAAATAAAGCGTGGATTTCCCTGCAGAGAACAGAGAAGCCCGCTCTGTCCGTGTGCGCGACGGTGGGCAAAGCTCCGTCGGCTGGAAGTCCAGCGCGGCCGGGGCAGGGCTGCCCGGCTCTGGCACCCTCGGCTGCTCCCGGTCCCACAAGGTGCCCGGAATGGCTACTGAGCGTCCCTAGACAGGACTAGGCAGAGGCCGGCTCAGCGAGGCCAGCTGCTGTACTGCTACCGGGCAAGAGACCACAGGGACCCCAGAGTGGGCCAGGACCTCAGGGGCAGCCCACGCCTCCCCATCACCCTTACCAGTGCAAGCGACCCACCCCTCCCTACCCCCCAGCAGGGTGGGCTCCGGCACCAACCGTGCTCCCAGCACATGCCCAATAGGACAGTCAGTGCTCTCTGAAGGTCGTAAATCAAATGGTGAAAATAAGTGGAAGGAGCCCTGACCGGTTTGGCTCAGTGGATAGAGCATTGGCCTGCGGACTCAAGGGTCCCAGGTTCAATTCCGGTCAAGGGCATGTACCTTGGTTGCAGGCACATCCCCAGTAGGGGGTGTGCAGGAGGCAGTTGATTTATTGTTTCTCTCTCATCGATGTTTCTCTCTCCCTCTCCCTTCCTCTCTGTAAAAAAATCAATAAAATATATTTTGAAAAAATAAATAAAAAATAAGTGGAAGGAGCCCAAGCCGTGCTGAGAGACCATAACCATTTCCCCATCGGAGCAACGGCTGACACGGTGGAGCCTGGGCGATCCCCAGGCCTCACCGGGCACGTCAGGTACATGCTGTCCTCCGTCCGCAGCAGCATCTGGGCTGTGCAGACGCAGAGCCTCGGAGAAGGGGGATCAAGTGTTGGATAAAGACCAGACTGCTCACGTCAACCCAGTGCTTTGGGAAGCTGAGGAGGCAGAGGGATACCCGGTGGATGAGGGGCACTCAGGTCTGATCCCAGATGCTGGTGAGGAAAGGGCAGAGGGGCCCCAATTCCCGGGACCACAGAAGCTGCGGGCGTTGAAGCCACTAGGCCAGGTGAGCTTGTGGTCGGAGCCCGAAAACCCACCACCTCACAGCTCCAGCCCGTCGCTCACTGATACGCAGCAAACTCCGCACGCATGCCACCACATGCATATGGCATCCTGGGCCTGGGAGGCAGAACACGTGGACGGTAACTGTCTTTTACAGCTGTTCCCTTCACATGTTCCCTTCCCGGGCACGGCGTGGCGGGCTGTCCCCCGTCAGGGATGGATGACTGCCGCTTCCGGCATAGCCATCTGTCCAGCGCGGCTCAGGGCCAGTCAGTCCATACACGTCCTTCGCTCTCGGCCCTGCAGCACCATAAGGCCCTGCCGTCCCCTATTAAACTTGATCAATAAAGGGCAAATGTGCGACAACCCAACTGAGATAAAAGCACGGAGAAAGCCTTCGCTGGTTTGGCTCAGTGGATAGAGCGTCGGCCTGCAGACTGAAGGGTCCCGGGTTCGATTCCAATCTAGGGCACATGCCCGGGTTGCTGGCTTGATCCCCGGCGGGGGGGGGGGGGGGGGGGGGAGATGCAGGAGGCAGCTAATCAATGATTCTCTCGTATCACTGATGTTTCTCTCTCTCTTTCTCCCTTTCTCTCTGAAATCCATAGAAATATATATATTTTTTATATATTTTATTGATTTTTTACAGAGAGGAAGAGAGAGGGATAGAGAGTTAGAAACATCGATGAGAGAGAAACATCAATCAGCTGCCTCTTGCACACCCCCTACCGGGGATGTGCCCGCAACCGAGGTACATGCCCTTGACCGGAATCGAACCTGGGACCCTTGAGTCCGCAGGCCGACGCTCTATCCACTGAGCCAAACCGGTTTCGGCAATATATATATATATATTTTAAAAAGCATGGAGAAAACGTGCTAGTTAAGAACTGGTACTGAGAGATGCGGAGTTACTATGAGAAAAGCATCAGACCCCCTTGTGACACCACGGCCCGTAAGACGTTCGAGAGGAAGGAGTGTGAGGAAATGAATCGCGCTGACACTTACCTTCTTGATGTAAGGCAGGTAGGCGGGGTCTTTGTTGTAGGAACCATACTCATTCTCCACCTGCACAGCGATGATGGGCCCCCCATGCTTGTACTGGGGAAAGAGAGAAACAGTCCGAAGCCCAGCTTGGAGTGGGAACTGGATGGTCTCATGTCACTACACTTCTCACCAGGTACTAGCGTAACGTCCCACTGGGAAGCAAACGTCTCCAAAGGTTTGGTGTATGATGGAGAGGGAGGGCAGTAAGACACAGAGTGGAGAGCTCCAGGCCTGGGATCCCCCATGGAAACATCACATAAACCACTGCATGCAGGAGCTCTGGCAGCCAATCCAATGTCTAAGCAGATAAATCAACGCCCAATCAAGAAAAACACATTCTGCCCTCGCCGGTTTGGCTCAGCGGATAGAGCGTCAGCCCGAGGACTGAAGGTTCATCCCAGGTTCGATTCCAGTCTAGGGCACAGGCCTGGGTTGGGGGCTCCATCCCCAGTAGGGGGCGTGCAGGAGGCAGCCGATCAATGGTTCTCTCTCATCGTGGATGTTTCCATCTCTCTCGCCCGCTCCCTTCCTCTCTGTAAAAAATCAATAAAATATATTAAAAAAAAAAAAAAGAGTTCTACCATATCCTTCCGCCTCCACCCTCTTGCCCCCAGGCTTCCAGGAGTCTGTAGTCCCCCTGACGTTTTCACATGCTTTACTCACTAGTCTTTAAAGAAACACACACACACACACACACACACACTGGACTTACTAGACAAAAATGTTTACACTGTGACAAATGCGTACTGTTGATGGGAATGCAGATTGGTGTGGAGAGCAGTATGGAGTCACCTCAAGATATTAAAAAATGGAACTGCCTTAGGATCCGGCGATTCCACTTCAGGGAATTTATCCAAAGAGACCTGAAGCACTAACTCAAAAGAACATCTGCACCCCTATATTCACGGCAAGCGTCATTCACAATAGCCAAGATCTGGCAGCTGCCCAAGTGTCCATCAGTCAATGAGTGGATCAAACAGCTACAGTACGTTTACGCAATGAAATATTACCCGGCCGGAAAAAAAGGGCAAGAACATTTTACCCTTTTCAGCATCATGGATGGACTTGGAGAGCATTATGCTAAACAATAAATTTCTCTTAGAAATAAGCCACTCAGAGAAAGACAAGTACCATATGAGTTCACTCGTATGTAGGATCTAAATGAACAAACGAAACTGCCAAGCAAAATGGAGAAAGACTCACAGACAGAGAGCAGCTGGCAGCTCTGGTGGGAGGGTGGGAGGTTAGGGGGGTGGAGGGGTTGAGCAAGAAAGATTTTAAAAAGAGAAAGACCTCATGGACGGGGACATGTGATTATAGGGGGAGAGGATGAGGGGAGGTGGAGGAGGGTATAGGATGATGGAATAAAATAAATAGAATAAAATAAAATCCTATATAATAAAAGGCTAATATGCAAATCAACCAAACGGCTGAACAACCGGTCGCTATGACACACACTGACCACCAGGGGGCGGACGCTCAACACAGGAGCTGCCCCCTGGTGGTCAGTGTGCTAACCATAGGAGCCTCTCCCACCTCTGCAGCGGCGCTAAAGATGTCCGACTGCTGGGAAGCGGGCCTAAGCTGTCAGTTGGACATCCCCCAAGGGCTCCGGGACTGCAAGAGGGTGCAGGCTGGGCTGAGGGACACCCCCCCACAAGGGCACGATTTTCATGCACTGGGCCTCTAGTAAAATAAATAAATAAAATAAAGTAAAATAATCAACCAATGACTACATCAATTACAGGTCGCAGGCAGTGGGAAGGCATGAGCTCCTGTGCTGGAAGGAACTGGGAGCCCCTGGGCTGAGAGCAGCCCTAGGGCCGTTGACTCCCGGGAGGAAGGCAGGTGCTTTTACCTGGAGCGGCACCACCCTGGACATGAGGTGGTCAAAATAAAGGTCCACTGCTTCGGTGAAGCCCTTGTACGTCGTTCTCAGCCTCATGCCCGAGTCTCGGAGTAACCAGCTTGAAGAGAAAAGGAGGGGGTGGGGATTAGTTCCACAGTTTGGGGGTCGCTCTGGGCAGGGTCATGGTGGCGTGACAGGAAAGCTGTGTCCGAGTGCTGAGGAATGAGACCCGAGACACTCCCACCCCACACCCTCCACCCGTCAGAGAGGAGCACGTGTGGCCCAGCCCAGCCCTGCACTCAGCCCTGCCCCCCCCCCCACAGGGGACACCAGCCGGGTGGCAACTTATGTCCAGCTCCGTGGCTCTAGGTGTGGCTGCCAGTCATTGTGAGAAAAGCTTTTCATTGGATGCAAGGCCTGGTCTTCAAGCATTTACTCTGCAATCTCTTTGTAAAGGGTGAAGCCAAAGGCCTTGGGCTGGGACTGCAGAGCACAGAGGCAGCCTCCAGCGTCACCCAGAAAAGCAGGCGGGACGCAGGCTGTGCTGTGCCAGGCTAAGCTGCCTCCCACTGCTCTGCTCCCTGCCCTGGCCTGGCTGCGTTCCCGCTGACCCGGCTCATCTGCATCATCAGCATCAGCTATTCAGAGCTCAGCTCCGGGGAGAAGCCGGGGAGCAAGGACATTCATTCTTCCTACAATCTGTCTCGGGGAGGGGGGGGGGCGGGGGGCGTGTCCCCCATTCCCCAAGGAACACGGAGCGTTGTTCCAGAGCTGGAGTCAAGGTACTTTCCATCTCATCTGAAATTCTGCGAAAGCACTTCTATTTTCTTACAAAAGGCTCTCCGAAAAGGCCCTGATTTAGAAGTCCTGAACAGGGTCAGAGAAGTAGCCCTTTGTGTGAGGTCACGACGGATGAGGGAGAGCGGTCTCCGCGGGACTGACGGCTCCTCGCCATCTCCATGACACAGGTCTGCTGCGCACCCCCACGGGCACTCGTCCGTTTCCCAGAGGAGCGCGCCGCCTGCTGGGTTGTCTGTGGGCCCACCGCCTGCCCGGGTTGTCCGTGGGCCCACCACCATGCCACCCGGGCCTGGATGGCCAGGAGCTGCACAGGAGGTCCGAGGGCCGGAGTCCTCGCTGCTTCCGAGCTGAGACTTAAACCCTGCCGGCCTATACCCGCTCTAGCTCAGCCAGAGGCTTCTCGCTGACACAGATGTCTAATCTCCAGGGGTGGGGGAGGCCACTCTGGCTGGGCTTACAGCCGGGCTGAGGGCACTCTTGCCAAGATGAATGGCACAGGGACACACAGGTGGTCCTGGGTGGTGAAGGAGAGGGAGACAGGGCCTGCCTGTGCCCCTGGGGCAGGGCTGGGTAGCGCTGGAAACCAGAGGAACAAAAACAAAACAAGGCGGAGGCCGGTGGCTGCACTCTGGGGAGAAGCCAGTCCTGCAGGAGACAGCCTGGCAAACAGGATCAGCCTCCGGCCCCCAGGGGCAGCACGGGGTGGGGGAGGGGCAGGCCTGACCATCTGGAACACAGAGAGGATGGGAAAGATGACCCCCTATTAAAAAACGTATGTTTTTTGAGAATGAAAGGCAACAATGATGAGGATGAGGCATGAATGTGGTGGCAGGTGACCCAGTTTCTACTCCAACCACACGGCCCTCCACTGGCTCCAGTGGGGACTACACTTCCTAAGATAACTCATGAGGGCTGAAATGCAAAGACAGGAGAGCAAACAAAAGCAATCATTTGCTTCTCGTACGCTTTAACAAGTAAATGCTGGTCACATCCCCAAGACACAGGCAGGCGTGTGTGATTCTCCCTATTTTGCACCAGGAAGGTGAGGTCCAAGGCGGACAAATGGCCCAACTGAGGCCGACTCACAGCAGAGCCCTGGCGGAGCGCACGCCTGACGGAGCGCACGCCTCGGGGTGGCCGGCCCTGTGCCGTGGCCGCCACATGGAAACCACATAGGACTAGACACGGACGGCGAGGGTGACATCGTTTAAAACAACCCCTTTGGGTGCTACTTATTCTGAAAAGGAACTTCAGTACAAAATGGAAAAATATACTTTAAATGCAAAAGCAAACCTGTATTCGTGATTCATATTTGACATAAGCACACAGACGACTCAGGATGTGGCCAAAGAGAGGCCTCACAGCCCACTCACCTGGGCAGGCCGCCGAGGTCGATCTCGCTGCAGATGTAGGGGCCTGGACGCAGGATCACCCACAGCCCAACCTCCGCGGCCAGCCGGACAAAGGCCCTGGGAAGGTCAATGGCGGCCGCTCTGAGGACGTCCGAGCGGGGGGTGGGGACGAGCCAGCACACACCGCAGGCGGCAGAGCTGCCCGGATCCTCTGCTGGCCTGCCCTCCTCTCCACCAGAGACAGGGAGAGTGAAGGGGAGGCCGAGCCCCCACCCCTGCAGAGCAGGTCATACTGCACCTGTGGCCCTGCAGCTGGGTTCTCACCAGCTCCCAGCCCAGGACCATCTGCACAGCCCACCGGGTCATGAGGAGGGGGGGTGTCAGACAGGGGACGGGGTCCTCACCGTGAACCTGACCCGACCACCTTGCTGCCTCCAGGGGCAGCCCCCTCCCAGCACGGGTGGCGGGACCCACTGCAGAGCAGGGCTGACAGGGGACCAGGCTCCTCTGGGCCTCAGTGAGGAGGGCTGGGCTCAGGGGAGGCCGGGGCTCCTGGGAGTAGCAGGCTCCCAGCTGGAGAGCACCTGGTCCCGGTGCAGAGCTGGCTCTGGGTCCTGAGAACAGGCTCCCCAAGCAGAGCTGAGATGCCACCATGGTCCCTAATCAACCCCGCCAGCCCCCTCCTGCCCCCAGGCCCAGGCCCAGGCCCAGGCCAGGCCACAGAAGCAGCGACAGCACGTACTCCAGATCCAGGTTCCCGGAGAAGTCAAATGTGCCTCTCTGTGGCTCGTGGAGGTTCCAGGGGACATAGCTGTGGCAGGAAAGAGTACAGGCATGGCCTCTTCATTTATTCCACCTCATCCCTCCCGGTTACTGCTTTATCCCTTAACCCCCTTTGATGCCCTAGCTGGTTTGGCTCAGTGTACAGAGCATCAACCTGCGGAAGGGTCCCGGGTTGGATTCTGGTCAAGGGCACATGCCCAGGTTGCAGGCTCGATCCCCAGTGGGGGGCGTGCAGGAGGCAGCCAATCGATGATTCTCATCATTGATGTTTCTCTCTCTCTCTCTTTCCTTTCCTCTCTGAAATCAATAAAAATATATATATATTTTTAAAACTCTCTGATGGTGCCCTGTCTCAGTGGTGCACTGTCTTAGTGACGTCAGGATTGAACCAAGAACCCAGTAAAGAGACTGAGGGCCTTAGAGAACCGAGGGCCAGTCCCGGGGGACAGAGAGCTCACGTCCTCAGGGAGGGGAGAGAAGGCCAACAAGATGTGAAGATGTGGGCGACGCATAAAGACAGGACCACAGGGCAGCCTGGGCTGCTCAGAGCAGGACCTGCCAGGGCTCACCCATCCTGGCACCCTGGAGACCCCCAGGCTGGGCTCCCACGGAGAAGCCATACACGGACTCCAGGAGCCCCTCGGGGGACCAGGCGTGGTGGGGGCGGGGCAGCACTCACGTGGTGAGGGTGTTCAGGCCACAGGCTTTCATCTTCAGCAGGCGGTCCCTCCAGTACGCCCGGGGCACGCGGAAATAGTGCACGGAGCCCCCGAAGATCCAGAAGGTGGAGTCCTCCAGCATGAAGTTCTGGCCCTTGGTGTGCAGCCCGGACTGCCGGTGTCTCAGCCAGGGTGCGAGCAGGCGGGGCCAGTGCAGCCTGCGGGAGGAAAGGCGGTCGGGAGGCCTGGGGGCGCCCTGCAGCAGCGGCAGGGGCCCCGGCAGAGACGGGCTTCCTCTCGGCTTCCGCTGGCTCACTGGGCCCGGCTGCAAGGCAAGAGCGAGCTGAGCTGCACTGAGGACCGAGGCGAACACAACCTTGGACACGGAGACAGGGCAGAGGACACGTGGGCGCACAGCTGTGGGAAGGGAGTGCTGGTGGGCCGCGAGGCTATCTTCAGGGCTGGGACTTGGGGGGGCACTTGGGAGCACCCGGGAGCAGGCCTCCTAGGCCAGTGGTTGGCAAACCGCGGCCCGCGAGCCACATGCGGCTCTTTGGCCCCTGGAGTGTGGCTCTTCCACAAAATACCACGTGCGGTGCGCACGTACAGTGCGATTGAAACTTCGTGGCCCGCCAAAACCGGTTTGGCTGAGTGGATAGAGCGTTGGCCTGCGGACTAAAGGGTCCCAGGTTCGATTCCGGTCAAGGGCATGTACCTTGGTTGCGGGCACATCCCCAGTGGGGGGTGTGCAGGAGGCAGCTGATCGATGTTTCTCTCTCATCGATGTTTCTAACTCTCTATCCCTCTCTCTTCCTCTCTGTAATAAAATCAATAAAATATATATATATAAAAAAAGAAAGACACATTATAAAAAAAAAAAGAAACTTCGTGGCCCATGCGCAGAAGTCGGTTTTCGGCCCCGGGCGAGTCTATGTTGAAGAAGTGGTTCTAACGCCGAGCCACACTCCAGGGGCCAAAGAGCCGCATGTGGCTCGCGAGCCGCGGTTTGCCGACCACGGTCCTCGGCCATGTGACTAAACATCAAAGCAGCAGCTAGGTCACATAGTACCTCTGAGCCACCTCCTGGCCACAGCTGCCCGGCTCGAGGCGCAAATACCTGTGAAGAGGCATCTGGGTTAGAAACGGCATCTATTCGCGAACCAAATTTCCAGGTCTCGGTTATCATCGAGAGATCAAGTGTCACGGCCAAGATCACCCGCCTGACAGAAAGCCCCCACCTGGGAGGCCACGGAGAAGTGTTAGTCCCCGAAAAGGCACCTGATGACATCCCTGGGGTTGGCCACGGGGAGCCCCGTGGTTCCGTGCTCCAGTCTCCTGGGGGCCGCGAAAGGAGGCAAGCACGAGGAGCTGGGGCCAGAGTTTCCAGCCGGGAAGTTGAGGAAACGTGGAGACAGACAACAGCCGGGGGAGGATCTGGTGCAAAAGCAAATCTGCGTGGCTGGCTTTTCGGTACCCACTTCTCAGGGCAGTTCCTGGCGCGCGAGGGCATCTTGCATACAAAAGCGCCCTGAGCTGCTCTGGTCTTCCCATTTCGTTCTGTAACACTGGCTACCATCGTGTACCACGGGGACATGCGTCTGGCTTAAGGCCCGGCTTCACCCATTCAATCAGCGCTGATCCACACTGACTGGGGATTGTGGTCTCAGAAGAAACAGGACGTGTGGGAACCCCAGGCGGGCTCCCCACAAACTGCCTGCGGCTGGTCCGTGCTGAGATCGGCACCGACACGGACTCTGTTAGAGCAACGAGAGGAACTGTATGTCTATTAAAGCGAATCCTAAGAAGCCAGGTATGCATATCTTTTCATTTCCTTTTTCTTGTCATTTTTTTTTTATTATTGTGTCTCCCAAAGTAACAGATTGGAATTTTAAGGAGAAAAGGAAAATGATTATTCCCCACAGACAGTGAGACGTACTGCTCTAGGCCAGAAGCAATGGCCTGGTGCTTGCCCCTGGGTATTACCTGAATAGTTCATCCTTTTCATCTATGACCTGCTCACAAAATCAACTTTGCAGGAAAAGCACACGTGTTCTTGAAAGGGGGCAATCCCACTGTCTTGCTGGGTGCGGGAGTGCAGAAGCAGTGAGTATCACCCACCATTAAAAATACCCCCCTCGCCGAAACCGGTTTGGCTCAGTGGATAGAGTGTCGGCCTGCGGACTCAAGGGTCCCAGGTTCGATTCCGGTCAGGGGCATGTACCTTGGTTGCGGGCACAACCCCAGTGGGAGGTGTGCAGGAGGCAGCTGATTGATGTTTCTCTCTCATCGATGTTTCTAACTCTCTATCCCTCTCTCTTCCTCTCTGTAAAAAATCAATAAAATATATATTTTTTTAAAAATACCCCCTCCCCGCCCCGTCTATCCCAGGAGAAGTCCTACACAAGGGGGCCTCTTTTTCAATATGGCCTTTACTATCCAGAGCTATCGATCTCAACCAAAGATACAGCTGAGTGGAGAGGAGGCAGCAGATATCCCCACACCAAAAGAACTCCGCTAAGTAACCGGGAAGAGGGGAGGGGGGACTGGACTCCAGAGCCCTTTTCAGATACTAAATGTTCTACAAAGACCTCTCTAAGCCCCAGCATCTCCCGAATCTTCAGCAGCGAGCACTCAAGACAATATTACAGAACACTGAGTCACTTCAAAGGCGAGGTGTTTATTTCACTTGCTACTTCCTTGACCTCAGATGGAGAGAAGTATTTGGCCAACTTTCTGATATTCCTGCTGTCAAAGCTGTGGCTCTTTGCTCCAAAGCTCCTGGATATCCCAATCCCTGTAACCACAAATAATCCTATATAATAAAGAGGTAATATGCAAATTGACCCTCATGCCCTTGCATCAGAAGATGGCTGCCCCATGTCGTCACAAGATGGCCACCCTCATGTCATCACAATATGGCCACCCCCACATCGTCACAAGATGACTGCCCCCACATTGTCACAAGATGGCTGGCAGGGGAGGGTAGTTGGGGGAGACCAGGCCTGCAGGGGAGGGCAGCTGGGGGCGACTGGGCCGGCAGGGGAGCAGTTAGGTGTCAATCATGCTGACAGGGGAGCGGTTAGGCGTCAATCAGGCCAGCAGGGGAGCGGTTAGGGGGTGATCAGGCTGGCAGGCAGAAGCAGTTATGGGCAATCAGGCAGGCAGGCAGGCAGGCAGGCAGGCGAGTGGTTAGGAGCCAGCAGTCCCGGATTGTGAGAGGGATGTCCGACTGCCAGTTTAGGCCCGATCCCTCGGGGTCCCAGATTGGAGAGGGTGCAGGCTGGACTGAGGGATACCCCCCCCCCCCCGCCCAGTGCACGAATTTAATGCACTGGGCCTCTAGTACCCCATTAATGGCCATGTTCTGCTCCCTGGTCCCTTTCAGTCCCTGGCCAGCATGGCACTGTGAGACTCCCAGAGCCAGGGTGGCTCAGACACCCCACCTCTGCCTGATTGAGCCACGCCCAGCTCCACACTTCCCCACTTGTGTTAGAGAGGGCACCTGCTGAAAAGGACACTTCCCAGATGCTAAAAAAAACACGTCACTACTGTAAGATGAAAGGGACAGCATTCAAAGAGTTCAAACATTCCAGGGATATGACTCAGGCCTCAAGCCCAGTAGAGTTCTACAAGCAAAGCTCATAAAATCATTGACCTTGCAGAATCCCAGGAAGTGAGGCACAATTTGTCCATGTACCCTGGGAAGACAGGACTCGCCGTGATTTGGATCAAAGCAAGCGACCTGGTCCCATTAAGTTATCCACCTTCGGAAGGAGACGTCTGACAGGTTCTCCCGCTGGAATCCAGACAGCGCCCCGCAGGCCCAGCAAGTGAGGCAGCTCAGGGAAGCCGCGAACTTGCCCTTGAGGGGCGCCAGGCAGGCTACTTCCTGGCGGCTCTCCTCTCTCCTGACCTCCGCCAGCTAACGTCTCAGGTATGAGAGATGCAGAATTAATTCCATTACTGCTCAGGGGTGCATTTATATTAAGGGAAAAAATCATGAGCAGGAACCATGCCTTGATATGATCAAGCAGGCATTCTTGTGGCCTGGGAGGGGGAAGGGAATGAGAGGTAACTGGCTCAAAGACAGAGGTCACATGAATACATGTTCTCGAAGGAACATGCCCAGTGGAGGAAGCCCAACCAAGTCAGAGCGCAGACTTCAGGGTCACCTGGTGGTGGGAAGCAGCAGATCGGTGTGCTTGGGGAGAGGGGAGCAGAGGCATAGGAGAGAGACGCAAAGGGGCACAAGGAAGTCTCTGGGGTTGATGAATGTCTTCACGATCTTAGTTACAGTGGTAATTTCATAGGTGGGTACATATGTCAAAACGTATCGAACTGTACATGTTAAACGTGAAGTTTATCTCATGGCAACTCCACTACAATAAAGGTAAATTTTTTTATTGATTTCAGAGAGGAAGGGAGAGACATAGAGAAATATCAATGATGAGAGAGAATCATTGATCCGTTGCCTCCTGCAACACAACTCAGGCATGTGGCCTTGACTGGAATCGAACCCGGGACCCTTCAGTCCACAGGCCGATGCTCTATCCACTGAGCCAAAACCAGCTGCAGCAAAGTAATTTTTTAAAAAGACTATTGTTCAAGCTAAAATACTGAAGGTTGAAATCTTCCTCAAAAATCACCTTGGACCTTGTTCTTGGAAATGATGTAATCAAACAGCTCTCACTGAGCATGAACCCGCCCAACGGCAGCCAAGCAGCCCCTCTCCACCCAAAACCCTGCCTTCTGAGGTTCTGAGGTAAAGAAGAAGGGGGGATCCTGACAGCTCAGCTCCCCAAAGCTGCCAGCGGAGTAGCCAGGTCCCAGGTGACCTATATACCACTGGCCACCACCACGTTCCCAAGGACAGCTGGGAGAGGCCAGCACCACCCCCCATCAGTTAATGACCCAGTCAAAGCCACAATTAAAGCAGGAAGAGGATGCCACAATGAGTGTGTTCTCCTCTGGCCTCCAGAGACAATCCTTGGTGGCCACGAGGGTGATACAACCCAAAAGATGCCCGAAAGACACATATTGTAAAGGACGCTGACAGCTGGCCCTGGAGCTTCTCTGGCCTCTATCTTGTCTGCTGAGAAAGAAGAGATGGCCCTAGCTCAGTGGTCGGCAAACTGCGGCTCGCGAGCCACATGCGGCTCTTTGGCCCCTGGAGTGTGGCTCTTCCACAAAATAACCACGGCCTGGGCGAGTCTATTTTGAAGAAGTGGCGTTAGAAGTTTAAGTTTAAAAAATTTGGCTCTCAAAAGAAATTTCAATCGTCGTCCTGTTGGTATTTGGCTCTGTTGGCTAATGAGTTTGCCGACCACTGCCCTGGCTGGTTTGGCTCAGTGGATAGAGCGTCAGCCTGCGGAGTGAAGGTCCCGGGTTCGATTCCGGTCAAGGGCACATGCCCAGATTGCAGGCTCGATCCCCAGTATGGGGGCGTGCAGGAGGCAGCCGATCAATGATTCTCGATCATCACTGATGTCTCTCTCTCTCTCTCTCCCTCTCCCTTCCTCTCTAAAATCAATAAAAATATATTTTTAAATAAATACAAACAATAAATAAAAAGAAAGACGAGATGGCAGGAAAAACAGTGACTGTCCTAAGCACTCCGAACTATTTCCACCAATTTAGGTCACAGCTATTCATCCTCCATTGCTCTTCCCTGGCAACTCCGTAAGCCTTCCCCTGACTCCTCCTGCCGTCACCACATCCAGGCGGGAACGCGGTTCATTCACCTGCGAGAAGCTCAGGCTTCTTCACAGCCACTCGGCTGTCTGACAGCTCATCTCCTGTCCCGCCAGACACCAACCAACACCCAGCCTCCTTCCCACACCTCTTCCTGTGGGCTCTTAGGGTGTCCTTGCCTGGCTCATTCCAAGCCCCTGCATGCTGGCCCTCAGAATGACCTGTCTGGGTCCGCTGCATGGCCTGCCATATCCTTGACCTCCAACAACGGGCAAACTACTTGCTACTTGAACGAACACCCCTGGCCTTTCTCTCTGGGGTCTGGGCTCCTTGATGCCCTGCTGTATCGTATGCCAGAGGCTCCTGCTGCCTCTGCTTTGAGTAATTCTTCTGGGCTCTGCACCAGGCTTGTACTGGGAAGAGGGCTGAGCATCCTACCAGAGCCAGGATCAGCCGTCTCCCAAGAGGAAAGGGTTAGAGTCTTATCACAAGTTGGGGGGTGAGGGGGAAAAAGTCTTGAAAAAAACAACTGTGGAAACAAAATGCTTCTTAAAAGTTTTCTGGGCCCCAAGAATGAGAAGAGAACCATTTTCTTCTCCCAAACGATCAAGGACATCCTCACCATCTCCCAAACAAAAGACAGGTTACGTGGTTACGTCTTGAAAAGGTTTAAGTGGAAAGCGTGTCTGATTGGGGATGCTGTGGCAGCCGAAAACGTTCTGACATTTAACTCCATCACAAACTTCCCTCTACCTCCCGGGGGCGGGGGGGGGGGGGGGGGGTTCAGAGGAACCAGGAAGGGTGATAGGGAAGAAGGAAAGATCAAGCTGCCCCAGTTCCAATGGCTGAGCCTCCGGCCTCCCCAACACTCACTTCAGTGCCCGGGGCATTTGTTACGGACCTACGGCCTGCTCTCCCCAGCAACACCTGAAGTTTTGAATATGGAAAGTGCCAGGCATCGACCTGAAAGATATGGTCAGGGCTGCAGATCCTATATATAGACTCAGATTGGAAACATGCCGGGCAGGGGCAGCTACACAGGCTGTGGAGAAAGCATTCTATTGCTTAAACTGCCATCCCTGGCCACAGACACTTTGTAAGGGAAGCTGGCCGCTGGTGAGTGGGTGGGCCAGTGGAGAGAGAAGAAGGCACACCAACCCTAGAAAGGGGCAAATCAATCCAGGGCGGAGGAGCTCGGAGGGCCCCTGGGGCAGTGTTCGGGCTAAGTCGGCCGTGGCTGTGGCCAGTGGGGCTCTGGCCTCTGCGGAACAGATAAGCCTCCCAGCAGAACTGGTGGGGAAAGTGGGGACCTGGGAAAACAGCAGAAGGGGGCTCCCCAAGGCGGGGCAGTGCTGAGGGACGTCCGAGAGGGACCTGAAGGCTAGTCCTGCTGACCTTCCAGAGGGCGGGGAGTATCCACGAGAAAAGTAGAGGCCGGCAACACGGACGCAGAGGAGTGGGGAGGCTCTAGGGCGTAGGCGCCTGGGGACTGGGAGGGCAGCGCCTAGCGTCCCCCAGAGGTCTGGGTCTCCAAGCAGAACCAGAGTTCCTGGGGGCGCAGCGGGGCGCAGGGATGTTGGGGAGCTACAAAAAGGAAAAGGCCTGCGGACGGTTCCGGGTGGGAACTCGGGATTCGCGGGTCGAGGTAACGTGACCTCCGGGGGCTGCCTCCCTCCGGCTAGACGGGAGGTTGGACGGGAGAGAGAACTCGAGGCGTGGAGGGTTGGGGTGCCTGCAGACGGGCGACGCCGGGCGGGTTCCCTCACCTGCGGAGCAGCAGGAAACTCAAGACCACCAGCAGCAGGAGTCCGAGCGCGCGGCAGGGCCTCCGCGGGGCACTCCACGTGGTCATCGCGCGTTCGCGCCGCGCGCAGGGACCAGGCAGTCCCACTCCAGCCGGCACTCCACGCGCGCCCGGGCTCAGCGCGGGGGGCGGGGCCGCGCGCTGGTCGCCTGGGCAACCGCGCCGCCGCCCGAGGCCCCGCCCCTCCCCTCCCCTCCCCGCCCGCGCGCGCCGCGGCGCTTAGAGAGGCAGGGGCGGGGCCTCCGCCGGCTCGCGGGCGGGGTCCCCAGCTCCGCGGTGGCCTCCTGGGCTCCGGCCTGCCTTCCCTGGTCTTAGAGAGGGCGCTCCAAGTTTCGGAAGCTCTTTTATATGCACCTGATCTGCAAACACGTGTAGAAATACTGAGCAAGTGTTGTGCCGTCCTGTACAGGGTTGAACCCCGGGCCACCCCCCACCACCGCGCAAGCATGCATTAAAGGCTCCTCCTGCAAAGCCCACACAATCTTTTAAGACCATTTCCATTGTGAAGAGAGAAAAATGTGCAGCAGTGGCTTAATCCTGTGAAAAGCCAGGACTTTGTAGAATTTCCTCGAGACATTTTTTATGGCTTAGTGTGATTCACATTTGAATTTCAATTGGGGAGAGGAGGTGCCTAGGGGGCATAACCGAAATATTTCCTGTCTTTGGTTTCCACTCTTCGTTTTTATTAAAACAAAACAAACAAAAAAACTCCAGATAAACCCCTCACATTTTAGAAGAAGACGAATAAACTTCTATTATTGTACAGAATTCTATCACCAAGGACAATGTATAGTAGTTAGGCAAAACTTAGGTTTTCTAACGATCACAAACTCAACTCATCCCAAGTACAAAAATCCAAATATTACTGAAAGAGAACTGGAAACATTTTCCAGGGAGGCTATGTGTTCCGGAGCATCAGGGCTTCGAGAAAATAGCCCCCATCGCACGTTTTAAAACCGAATCCGCCCTGGCCAGCCTGTGTGGCTGGGCTGGTTGGAGCACCCACTTGTACTGAGAAAGGACCTAGGGTCCACTCTAGGTCAGGTCACGTGCCTAGGTTGCGGGTTTGAGTTCCCTGCCCGGGTAACCCATGTATGTATGTATGTTTCTCACATCAGTGTTTTCTTCTCTCTCTCTCTCTCTCTCTCTCTCTCTCTCTCTCTCTCTCTCTCCCCCTCCCCCTTTCTTTTCTGTAAAAATCAATCAAAATGTCCTTGGGTGAGGGTTAAAAAAACACACACACACAAAGCATTTCCTACACTTGTACATAGTTTTGAACTTGTAAAGCGGATAGTAACAAAATTCTATTTTACTTCTCAGAACAATGACACAGAGTTTAGTGCAAAGGGTCCTTTTTCTAGCATTAAGCAAATATTTAATCAAGTCGCAAAATTTAAACCAAGGAGAGGCAAAAAAAACAAAGCAAAAAACCAACAACAAATGAAGGGGGAGGGGAGCGGGGTCGTGCCACAATGAGAGAGGACAGGCTGGGGCTCCGCACAGGGTCCTCACAGCAGGGCCAGAGCGTCTCAGAGACAAGCCCAGGAAGCAGTAGCGCTCTCTTATTCTCCGAGGCCATCGGCACCTTCCCCCCGTCTTTTAAGACATATAACTGCTTGAGAGCTGTCAAGACCATGATGAAAATCTTTTGGTATACTTTGGATAAAAGCTAGCCCAGGAGCCAAAACTGGTTTGGCTCAGTGGATAGAGCGTCGGCCTGCGGACTCAAGGGTCCCCGGTTCGATTCCAGTCAAGGGCATGTACCTTGGTTGTGGGCACATCCCCAGTAGGGGGTGTGCAGGAGGCAGCTGATCGATGTTTCTGACTCTCTATCCTCTCTCTTCCTCTCTGTAAAAAATCAATAAAATATATTTTTAAAAAAAGCTAGCCCAGGAGACCGGAGAAAGTATCAAAGGTTAGCCCCCTTTTTACCTGTGGAGGCCCATCGCAGACACCCTGCACATCCACCCTCACTCCTGGGGACATGGCTGAGCAGTGGTACAATCTATGTATCAATGGGACTGGAAGGGGCCTCTCTGTACATTGGGGAGGAATGTACCGGATGCCACCGTTGGCCTTGATAGTCCAAAAATACCACTTTTTAGCCTCAACCTTTGGAAAGACGAAAAGACAATGACCTAATTCAACAACATTGTATTCGTTAAGAAGGAATCAATACGTGTTTAATGATCACTATATGCCAAACACTATTCTAGGTGCTCGGATACATCAGTGGACAAAACAGACGAAGATCCCTTTGACATTTATATTCTAGCTGCAGAAGAAAGACAATAAAAATTAGCAAACACATGCATACATTGTAGAGTATGTCCAAAGGTGATAAATTGCATAGCAACAAGGAAGTAGATAAAGGAAGGAACTCTGGGAGACTGCTGGGAAGGGGGCCTACACAGAGGTGGTCCTACTGAGGTGTGAATGGAAGAAAGAGCTGGACGGTGGGAGCTAGCCATGCAGGCTGATATCCGGAGGGAGGACTCTTCAAGCAGAGAGAACCTCGAGTGCAAAGGCACTCAGGCACGCATGACGCTGTGTTCCAGGAACTTCAAGGAGGCCCGTGTGGGAAGAGAAGGGGCAAGAACTGCTGGAGGTGAGGTAGGAGAAATACAGAGACCCGGTCACGTGGGGCCTTTCAGAGAAGGACTTTGACCTGAATGAAGGGTAGAGCCATTGCAGGCTTATGACATGACACCAACTGTGCTTTATTTTTTTATTTTTTAAAATTATTTTTACAGAGAGGAAGGGAGAGGGAGAGAGTCAGAAACATCGATGAGCGAGAAACATCCATCAGCTGCCTCCTGCACACCCCCTACTGGGGACGTGCCCACAACCAAGGTACATGCCCTTGACCGGAATCGAACCTGGGACCCTTGAGTCCGCAGGCCGACGCTTTATCCACTGAGCCAAACCAGTCAGGGCGCGCCAACTGTGCTTTAAATGATCACCCGGGCTGCTGTGCTGAGAGTCACCAGGAGTGGGCAAGAGTAGAAGCAAGTGGACCAGGGAGGACGCAGGCTACTGCCGTAATGCGTGTGAGGCCATGTGAGAGATGATGTCTCAGACAAGGGTGGTGGCAATGGAGGTGATGAGCAGTGCGGGTTTCTAGAAATATCTCGAAAGCAGGGACAAGAGGACCGTTGTGCCTTTGGGATTGTTTGTGGGGTGAGAGAGAGAGAGGGGACTGAAGGATGATTCCCACATGTGGGGCCGGAGAAACTGACAGAACTGGAGTTGCCATCACCTGAGATGAAGAAGACTCTGAGGAATGGGTGTGTAGGGAACTATCAGAAGCTCTGAGGGGGCTTGTTGCGTTTGAGGTATCTTGGAGACTTTCATGTAGAGAGAGCATGTGAGCTGTTAAATATGCAAGTCTGGGCTGGAGATGTAAATGTAGGAACTGACAGAGAGTTGAACCTGGATGAGATCACCAGTGACATAAGTGTGGACAGAGAAAGAGGACCAAGTGAGCCCTGGAGCACTCAGTATTGAGAAAAGAGGAGAAAAAGCAAATATGGGCTAGGCCAGTGGTGGGCAAACTCATTAGTCAACAGAGCCAAATATCAACAGTACAACGATTGAAATTTCTTTTGAGAGCCACATTTTTTAAACTTAAACTTCTTCTAACGCCACTTCTTCAAAATAGATTCGCCCAGGCCGTGGTATTTTGTGGAAGAGCCACACTCAAGGGGCCAAAGAGCCACATGTGGCTTGTGAGCCGCAGTTTGCCGACCACGGGGCTAGAAAGAGCAGCTAGTGAGGTAGGAAGAAACCCCAGAAAGGACTTTTAATGGGTACAGGGTTTCTTTTTGGAATGGCAAAAACATTCTGGATTGATTGATTGATTGATTTAAATATATTTTTATTGATTTCGGAGAGGAAGGGAGAGGGGGAGAGAGATAGAAACATCAATGATGAGAGAGAATCATTGATCGGCTGCCTTCTCCACGCCCCACACTAGGAATCGAGCCTGCAACCCGGACATGTGCCCTGACCGGGAAATCAAACTGTGACCTCCTGATTCCTAGGTCGATGCTCAACCACGGAGCCTAGCTGGCCGGGCGAACATTCTGGATTTAGATGGTGGTGATGGTTACACAACCTGTGACTACGCTATACTAAAAACCACCGAATTGTACATTTTAAAGGGTGAATTTTATAGTATAAATTATACCTTAATTTCAAAAACTCTTCTCAAGAGTAAAGCACTTCTATTTACCTTTTTCTATGTAGAGAAAAATAAGTTTGTTTTATATATTTTGAGGCTAAATTTTTAGGAACAGACAACTCTGGAATTATTACATTGTTCACATGAATCTTTTATCAGTATTAGTCACCTTCTATATCTAGTAACACCCTTTGTCATTCAGTACGTTTAGAAATGATGTAATTATTGCATCTGAAATATAATGCATTCTCACAATCTTCACGATGATTACCTCTGGTTTCCTCTATTTGTCTGTAGTTTATCCTTCGATTTCCTGGGTTTGAGTCTAGAGCCCTGGAGAATGAAGTGTGATGTAGGAATTGTGTAGGTACATGGCAGAATTCTCAACCAGTACACCAGCCGTTCAGATTCGTGGGAGGGAAGATATTCTTACTCCTCTGTCCTCATCCCAAACAGCGAGGTTCCCTCCTCCCTTGGGACCCCAGATTATTTGCGACATTTCTTGCAGCTCGTAGGCATTATCTCTAACAAGGTCATCACCTTTGGCTATAGGACATCGGTTTTAATTTAGGCCAAATGCTATGTTTTGATTATAAGAATGGGATTCGTTGTCAAAGGGGTCATTTGCAAAAATTGGTTGGCTTGTTCATGCACATGTGTCTCGTCTCACTAGTATCTGGGCACTACCAGCAAGAGCTGAGTCTGTACTCAGAGAGCGGAGGAGTAAGAAGACGGAGGGCTTAGGGCCAGGCTTCGCTGTCAGACAGGTCAGAACCAAACAACCAAATGTCTGTTCCTCCTCTGATTGGAAGTGATGCACCAGGTCACCTTGGAAACACACAGGCTGCCGGGAAATGCCAGGAGACACTCCCTTCTCCTACAACATGAGCGTGCGTTCACACACACACACACACACACACACACACACACACACGCACAAGTTCTCCAGTCAGCATAGGAAATACTCTGGCATGGAGAGAGCAGTAATTCTTACTCTTTCTGAGGCCAGAGACCCTTCACTTCCCCCCAACTGATTATGAAGAAGCAGAGATATATATAGCTTGTTTTTATTTTATTCCCATCTGCATAAAGGCACATTTAATTGGAGAATAACCTGCTAAGGACTAAGCTTTAACTATGTAAATCTAGTCACTGAATATTTGAAGGCTTTTTTAAGGCCTAAAAATAGGCAGCATATGACAATATATATAACAATTTCTTATTTGCTATTGCAGACAACAGTGTGTTTGGTATTCTAGACATAAATCTTCCTCCTGAAAACCTGCTTGTAGACAAACTCCAACAATCCACCAAAAAAAAAAAAAATGTTACAACACTTTAAGAAAGCTTGGGTTTATCTGTAGTTTGGATGGACGAACCACTCTTGCTTCTTTCAAACACAATGATCTAGGAAGAACAGAAGGGCTCACAGTGAGAGTTGGTAAGCCTGTCCAATACAGGATGAGAAAGATGCTGTGATGTGGACCCTGGGGATGAAGGCGGATCTGAAAATGTGTGAGGCATAAAGGCAGGGGTGAGGGCGCCTCACCTCATTGTCTTCCGGATGCAGCCAGGCACCAGGAAGGTAAAGCGTTTGCTGTGGTCCAATATTCCAGTACCGCCCAAGGTTACGGCCATTGATGAACACAAATCCATAACTCCAGTCCTGGAAGGGATGGAGGCTTGAGACAGGGGGACAGGTTCACACGGGCAACATACAATCTAAGGCGCTTGGGGAGTGAGAACAAGACTGAGAAGCTTCATGGCACTGACAGCGAGTTCACAATGGGATGTGTTCTAGAACAAGCATGTTAAACTCACGGCCCACAACGAATATTTTTTAGGTCCAGCCAATATAACAGTATGTAAGAAACGTTTTAATAAAAATTTCGTAACTTAATCTTTACAATATCCTGTTATACATAATTATTAATAACGAACGTTCGCTAATGACTGATGACTATAATCGTGTTGCATTCATTTCCCTTAGCCTTACACTCAGGTGCACCATTTCTCTCCACTAACACTAGCAGTGAATATTTTAGCAGCCGATGGCCACGTCATTAGTCTTGTACTAACTTGTTTGCTGTGCGCAACAGGAAATATTTCGCTTTTGGAGAACAAGAAAAATAGGTTTATTTGCATTACGCTTATTAATTTGTGCAGTTATTCAGTGTCTGGTAAGTTAATGTTCAAGAAAAAATATTTTTATTTAAATGTTCTATTATTTTATGTTAATGATTACTCGTTTATTTCAGCCCTTTGTATTCAGCATGTCTCTATCGAAATAAACCTACATTTCTATGAAAATTGAAGCTTTTGTTTTTTTGCAGTCCACATAAACTTAAACCTTATTTATCTGGCCCATGTTAGGCTTTGAGTGTGACATGCTTGTTCTAGAAGTTCTACCCTGCTGTACCTGGTCTAAGGATGACAGAGGAAAGCATGACCAACCTTTCGATGCTAATGTTACTCTTGTTCCTGCCCTCTGATATATAATGCTACAGATTCTTTTAAAAGCAGGTCTTCCAGAAACAAGTCCTAGGTTAACAGAGATGGACGCTTCTGCTGACAACAGCTATAAACGCGACGCCATGCTTTAATCTGGCTGCAATGCAATGAAGAATTACAGGACCAAAATCTGGGAGGAGAAGACTGAGGAACAAGAAGACGTGGAAACAGTTTTTCCACCAGAGGCAGGAAGAAGCGCTGGGAAGCTGAGCAGAACTTTCCTAGCCTCGCAAGCTTAGAGGAACAAAAAGTGGGTACCGGGGAACCTCATTAAATAATAGACAGTTTACATGCAATATTAGTCTGTATCAGTTTCATGGATACAGCATAGTGGTTAGACGATCATGTATTTTATAAAGTTTCCCCCATCCCAATATTTTAAGTACCCACCTGGCCCCATACATAGTTACTACAATATTACCGAATACATTCCCTAGGCTATAATTTACATCTCTGTGACTGTTCTGTAACTACCAATGTCTACTTCTTTTTTTTTTTTAAATATATATTTCTTTATTGATTTCAGAGAGGAAGGGAGAGGAAGAGAGAGATAGAAACATCAATGATGAGAGAGAATCATTGATTGGCTGCCTCCTGCACACCCCCTGCTGGGGATTGAGCCTACAACCGGGCCATGTGCCCTTGGCCGGAATCGAACCTGGGGCCCTTCAGTCTGCAGGCCGACGCTCTCTATCCACTGAGCCAAACCGGCCGGGGCCAATTTCTACTTCTTAACCCCTTCACCTTTTCCACCCAGTTCCCCACCCCCCCTCTCCATGGGCAATAGTTTGAACAACGATGATGAATTAGAAAGATTGAGCAATGCTGGATGCCTGGAACACTATGGCTTTGCTTCAAGGCTCTTTAAGAAAGAACAGGTGTAACAGAAGAAAAACAAACAAATGAAGAAAGTTTTAAAAAGAAAGAATAGGCGGTTGAGAGAGCAGAGAGAAGAGGGGCTCACTTACCAGCAGCCTCAGGAAGGTGTCCCTGGGAGAAGGGCCAGCCTGCAGGGTGCCCAGGTAGAAGGCGGGGCCCAGGGAGCTGTTGGAGACAGGCCTCCAGGCGGCAGAGCGGAGTCTGGAAAGGGGGCCACGCCTTGAGGGAGAGGAAAGCCCTTTCCCGGTTCTAGCCCCAATGGACCCAGGTTTCCCAGGCAGGGACTAGGGCTCTGTCTCCATGGGACACTCAGACTTGAAGCATTAAAATGAGAAACAGGAGGCTTGTTCTAGGACTCTAAAGCAGTGGTTCTCAACCTTCCTAATGCCGCGACCCTTTAATCCAGTTCCTCATGTTGTGGTGACCCCCAACCATAAAATTATTTTCGTTGCTACTTCATAACTGTAATTTTGCTACCGTTAATGAATCATAATGTGTTTTCCGATGGTCTTAGGCGACCCTGCTAGCGGTTCTCAACCTGTGGGTCACGACCTGGGGATGAAGGCAGACCCACAGGTTGAGAACCGCTGCTGTAGAGCCTAAGACCATCGGAAAACACAGATGTTTACATTATGATTCATTAACAGTAGTAAAATTACAGTTATGAAGTAGCAACGAAAATAATGTTCTGGTTGGGGGTCACCACAACATGAGGAACTGTATTAAAGGGTCGCGGCATTAGAAAGGTTGAGAAGCGCTGCTCTAAAGACTCTACCATCCTGAGTAAATCACTTCCGTTCTCGGAACCTTGGGCTCTTCGCCTGCCAAGTGAAGAGCTTGAAATCTCTGAGTGCCCTGATCCTTCCAGATCTCCCGGGAATAAGTGGGAACATACCTCTCAAAGAAGCTCGTTTTCATTTCCAGAGAATAGATAGTGAAACCCTCCAGGGGGGTGCTATTGATGGTCACGGGGCCGGTTACTCCTGCAGGGGGAGGGAGGAAGGAACACGGCTAGGCATTGATGCTCTCTCCCGGCGTCTGGGGCAAAGAAATGCAGGCAGCAGACATCTTGTGCCAGGCTTCAGCCAGGAGGGCACACACTTGTCTGACTCGCTGCGATGGAAGGTTAATTGTATGTTTTCATACACAAGGCCTCCCGAGGAAGTCCCCCGCTTAATAGCAGAGCTTTTGCCCGGCCGGCATGGCTCAGCGGTTGAGCATCAACCTATGAACCAGGAGGTCACGGTTGATTCCAGGTCAGGGCACATGCCCGGGTTGCAGGCTTGTTCCCCAGTAGGGGGCGTGCAGGGCGCAGCCGATCCATGATTCTCTCTCATCATTGATGTTTCTCTCTCTCTCTCCCTCTCTGAAATTAATAAAAACGTATTTTTTATAAAATCAGAGCTTTCCCTGTAATTCCCCAGATGAGCATGGATCCTGCTTCAGGACAAGCCAGCACTCACTTCCCTGCCCTGGAGAAACAAAGGAGGCAGGACAACAGAGAGGGAAGGAGTCCTCACCTTCGGTCCTGGACCCGAAGTCTCCCCCTGCCTACATGGCTCGTTCTTCCCTCCCAGCTCCAACTCAGCCCCCGTCTGAGGGTCCGAGTGACCACGAAGAGAACAGACAGCCTGTGTCTCAGGCCTAGAGCCCACCTTTCCGCTGGTCTTGAATTTTCCATGAGTAGTTGACTCGTCCTTGGTTCTCCACCAGGATCCTCAGAAGCTGGCATTCCTGTTGGGGACAGACCAGTTCACGGAATCCACACAGTCACGCAGGGGTTACTCTAGAACCCACCTTTCCTCTGAGTCCCCCATGGAAAGGCAAGCAAGTGGGAGACAGGATGGCCCCGAGGCCGGCCGTCCTCCCTCTCTCTAAGGACCCTGCGTGCTCCTGTCCCACACCCAGCCTCTCCTCTCTTCCGCTGGTCTGCCTTAGGGAGGCCAGAGAGACGCTGCTGTGCCTTTGATAGAGACCGGACCCGAGGCTGATGGTTGGCTTGGGGCTTAAAGGGGAAATTCCATTCACACTGAAGCTTGTTTACTGCAGCTCCTGGTGTATCCGGGCCTGGGAGAGGTGGTTATGCTCAGAGCTCTAGACAAACACTTCCTGCCGGGGCCCTAAGTGACCAGCGATGCCAAAGGGCAGTGGTAGAGACAGGCAGTCATCTCAGAACCAGGGAGTGGTTGCATTTGAGTCGGAGGTCTAGCGGCATCGACTCTTGAATTACCTACCCTGACTGTAGGGATGTTCAAGTCCTGACGACCATCATCCAGAGTCCCAATGTGTGTCTCATTCAAAAACACCTGCAGAAGAAGAGCTGGGGTCAGACTGGCGGGCCTACCTGAGGAGAGGGCTGAGAGAGGCTCCGGTTTAGGGAGGAGGTCATTGTAAGGAAGGCGCCAGCCTTGGTGCTCACACGTGGCTGGGAGCTGGCAGGGAGGCCCCAGTGGACTTGGTTGTGATAAAGCAGAAAGCCAGGCTCTTTGGTGTGAGCTTATGTTCTCAATGCCTCACACATAGTAGGTGCTTTACATTACTACCAAACAGCCCTAGCCGGTTTGGCTCAGTGGATAAAGCGTCGACCTGTGGACTGAAGGGTCCCAGGTTCCATTCCGGTCAAGGCCACTTAGCTGGGTCTCGGGGCTTGATTCCCAGTAGGGGGTGTGCAGGAGGCAGCCGATCAATGGTTCTCTCTCATCATTGATGTTTCTCTCTCTCTCTCTCTCTCTCTCTCTCTCTCTCTCTCTCTCCCCCCCTCTCTCTCTGAAATCAATAAAAATATTTTTAAATAAAAAGAATTAAATTACTACCACACAGTAAAGCTGACCAGCGACAACCACCCTTCCCAGTAGCAGAGATGGGCTACATGGGCTGCTTACCGCCACACACAGCCTGCTGGCCCCTACCTGTGCCGTGTCTCGAACTTTCGCACGGAGCCAGCCTCCGGCGCAGATGGATGTCTCATAAAGCACGAACCCATAGGACTGACCGTTCCCAGCATTGACGGGGAGACTCTCCATGTTGACTGGTGCGCTGGATATGACCGGCTGTGAGAGAGCCGTGGCGGACATGGGAGCCGCACTGAGAAGTCAGGATCCTTCCCCCTAAGACCCTGGTCTTTTTTTGTTGTGCCTCCTAATGCTCCCCAAAGTCCTTTGGATGAGAAAGGCTAAAACATCTCTGTGCTGATGCTTTGTATCTCCGCTGACTAGGAAACTCAGGGGGAGGGGGCGGGGGCATGGGACAGGGAGCAATGGCTGTCATCGTCAATTGATGAACAGAGTAGATAAGTAGTGTTCTACCATCACTGAAGTCGAGTAAAGAATTACGCACTAAATAAGCATGTATTCAGCCTCTACAATGTGTCAGGCACTTCTTTTTTTATCTAAAACGGTGATGAGAAGAGGTAAAATCAATCTGAATTCAAGGCTTGACATGTTTCAAACAGTTTCCAAACATTTCTTTAAAATAGGGCAGGTTGTCTCATTTTAAAGGGAGAGCAGGGACCTGTAGAACTTCCGAGGTTTGGCCTAGTGCCGTGGTCGGCAAACTGTGGCTCGCGAGACACATGCGGCTCTTTGGCCCCTTGAGTGTGGCTCTTCCACAAAATACCACGGCCTGGGCGAGTCTATTTTGAAGAAGTGGCGTTAGAAGAAGTTTAAGTTTAAAAAATTGGGCTCTGAAAAGAAATTTCAATCGTTGTACTGTTGATATTTGGCTCTGTGGACTAATGAGTTTGCCGACCACTGGCCTAGTGGATGGTGAAAAAGAATGGGAAACCCAGTTTCCCGGTTCCCAGCTCAGCAGCCTTTCCCACAGGGACCCCGTGGACCCACAAGAGCATTCACCAAATGGGTTCATCGGGGCTGGGAAATAGGGCCCTCTCATCCCCAGCCTCTCCCCGACCCCACTCATCCTTCCAGTCCAAGCAGCCCCTTCCCAGTCTACCAGGAAGGAGCGCGTGGTCTGACCCCATAGTTCTAAACTGGGACAAAATGCAGAGAATTCGCTTTCACCCTGTCCAGGAAAAAGCCTGGAAAGAATCTCTCTCCGTGGCCTAAGGCCTGCTCCCCCTAAGCGCCCAGGCAGTACTCACCCCGTTTAAGTGCTGTAGGGCATCCCACAGCGGCAAGTACAGGGATGGCCTCACAGCAGGATACACAGCCTTCGGAATGAGCTCAGGTAAGGGGGGCAGGGGAGAGGCTGCAATGAGAGTGGGCCATGGGGCGAGACGTGCCTGGACTAGCTACTGCCTTCTCCCGGCCTCCCCCTCCCTATACGTAAACTCTCATATCCCAACCAGTAAAGGGGTCCTCCCCTGGCGCATGGCTGCACTTCTCCAAGAGGGATGAAAAACTGTCAAGCCCTAACCGGTATGGCTCAGTGGGTAGAGCGTCGGCCTGCGGACTGAAGGGTCCCAGGTTCGATTCTGGTCAAGGGCATGTACCTTGGTTGCGGTCACATCCCCAGTGGGGAGTGTGCAGGAGGCAGCTGATCAATGTTTCTCTCTCATCAATGTTTCTAACTCTCTATCCCTCTCCCTTCCACTCTGTAAAAAAAAAAAAAAAAAAAAAATCAATAAAATAAAAAAACTGTCAAGAGTGAGGTTGCATCCCTAGCCGTTTGGCTCAGTGCATAGAGCGTTGGCCTGCAGACTGAAGGGTCCCGGGTTCGATTCCGGTCAAGGGCAAGTACCTCGGTTGCAGGCTCCTCTTATGCAGGAGGCAACCAATCGATGTGTCTTGCTCTCACATCGATATTTCTCTCTGTCTTTCCCTCTCTCTTCCATTCTCTCTAAAAATCAATGCAAAAATATCCTTGGGTGAGGGATTTAAAAAAGAAAGGAAGAATGAGGTTGCAGCCATTCTGTATGCATGGAGAGCTGACAGATACACACCCTGACGGGGTAGTGTTGGCTGTATAGACTGAAGGCCCGTAGGGGGCAAGACCTCTGCCTTATGCCTTTTGGCAAAGCCAGTGGTTACCTACTTGCTAGCACATAGTAGATGGTGAGTTAACTTTCCTTAGAGAAATAAAATTAAACAGAATAATTTTTTGCTATTGTCTGTAAGGGTATTATGTTATACATCATATTAAGAGCTTTACGAACAGTAATTTTCACAACCATTATCGAAGATGAGTGTCCTTGTGCTCACGTTTTAGGGAAGAAACAGAGGCTTAAAAACTCTCATGCCAGACCACACAGCTTTTACGTGGGAAGACCAGGATTTGAACTTGTGACCCTTGCTCTGAAACACTTGATTAAGCTTATGCCCACAGGGGAAATCCTTCCCTGCCCTCGCCCTTCCAATACACCAGGAGGGCCAGCCCTCGAGTAAACATGGTGGCTGAGTACCTAAGACGGATCCAAGGAGTTTCCGAAGCTTGAAATATTTTTGGGTGTAATCCCCGGCCTCTGTCAGCACAGCATCGTAGTCTGCAAGACACCAGGGCACTGTCACTGGCCAGGCAATCCTGCGAGGCAGACCCCGTTTCGGCGCTTCTGGCAGAGATGGGGCAGATCCACCAGAGGGAGACAGAAGGCACATGGCCCCCACCCCTGGCCCGGTCCATCCCAGGCTAGGCTGTGCCGGACCAATGCCAATCTAGCTAGGAGTGTTTCCCATCGCCCTTCCTGGGACTCTGAGGCTGCTGGGACACTGGGCTCATCCTCTGCTTCACTCTCCTCTTCCTTCCATCCCGATTGCCCAGCTGTGCTCATCAATGCCCTAGCAATCACCATTTGTTCTCTCTCTCTCTCTCTCTCTCTCTCTCTCTCTCTCTCTCTCTCTCTCTCTCTCTTTCTCAGGATGTTCAAGTCAAGGGGTCAATGGGTCAATGTACATGAACTTTAGGTCCTGGGCAGTCCCATCTACTGCAATGATAGCCTGTTGGGAGCATTATGAACATCACAGAAGAAAGATAAATAGATCAGAAAATCCTGAATGCTCAGCATGGATTATAGGTCGAGAACTCAGGGGTGCCAGAATATGTTTTCGGAGCCTCCAGCACCCCCACTGCTGGAGGGGGACCAAACCGGTGATCACTTGCCATAGCTGGTGACGACACTGCTGTGTTTCCCAAAATCCGTGGCCCCATTGATGAAACCGAAGTTGGTTCCACCGTGGAACATATACGTGTTGAAGGAGATCTCAGATTTGATAAATTCAGACACAGTGTTTACAACATCTGCAGAGGCGAAATATAAGGAAGTAGAGAAAATTAAAACCATGAATTTGAAAAGATAGATGCGCCTCCTATGTTCATTGCAGCATGTTTACCACAGCCAAGACATGGAACCTAAGAATGTTCATCTGTAGACAACTGAAGAAAGAATAGTACGTATATACCTGGAATATTCCTCGGCCATGAAAAACTATGAAATCTTACCACTTGCAACAACATGGATGGACCTAGAGGGTGTTATGAAATCAGTCAGACAGAGAAAGACAAATACCATGTGATTTCCCTTCCCTCAGAAGGGAAGTCACGGGGCTCGTGCTGAGAGCTGGACTGAATCCTGGCCCTTGGTTCCAGGATCTACCCTCTCAACCATCACTGCCGGCTTCTGCTAATGACCACCGCGCATGTGCCAACTCCCCAGCAATGGCCTGCGCACTTCCCAGAGATGATTAAGAATGTTGGCAAATGGCCCTAGCCGGTTTGGCTCAGTGGCTAGAGCGTTGGCCTACGGACTGAAGGGTCCCAGGTTCGATTCCGGTCAGGGGCACATACCCGGGTTGCGGGCTCGATCCCCAGTAGGGGGTGAGCAGGAGGTAGCCGATCAATGATTCTCCTTCATCATTGATGTTTCTCTCTCTCTCTCCCTCTCCCTTCCATCCTGAGATCAATAAAAATACATTTTTTTTTAAAAAGAATGTTGGTAAATGCATCCCCTTCTTCAGAGATGTCATACTCTCAGAGGCCCTCCGTCAACCCCTTGACGCCCCTCTGCGGGTCTGTCCCTCTCTTTCCTATCACTGCATCCTCTTTGTCTGCCTCAAGCACTTGTCAGGTAAGTGAGTGTTTTACTTCTTACGTATCTGTCAGCTCCACTAGAGCACAAGCTCCCTGGGGTAGGAACCAGGTCATTTTTTTTCACCAGGGCACCGCCAGGCCTAGCCACGTCCCCGTCCGGACCACGTGTTGAATGGACAGTCGTGGGTGAATGAGCGGATGGACTAGCAGAGCAGTGTGTGAATGACCCACGACCCGGGGCACCTCTGCTTGGTCCAAACGCTGAGAAACACTTACCGTCCGCATCTTTAACCATGTGTTTACCTCCCCACGTGTCGAACCAGCCGACCCAGTATTCCATAATCATAATGGGCTTGTCTCTCTAGAAGCAAACCAAATGAAACACCAAGTCAGACAAAAAGAAAAGTCAGAAACACTGAATACAACGGATGAGAGTTGGAGGAACTTGGGCTTCTCACTTTTTTCCAAGTCAGTCCGTGACACCTCTTGCTTCTCCGTTTCCCTAAACATCACGATCACCTTCTATAATTCCCAACCTTGTCCTACGCGAAGCTGGTCTGGACAGAACCAGCTTTGGAACCACAGAGACCTGACTGCAATCCCTCACGTGGACACTGAAGCTCCAAGGTCTCGTGCTGGTAAGGTCAGAGACTCAACTCAAGTCCAGGGCTGAGCCAAACGAGCAGCCACGGAATTATATTGTCTATTAAGGACATCATCCAGAGGAATCCGAGATGGCGCGTAAGAGGGAGTTCCACTCGCCCCCTCCCTGGGCCACATCAAAATCACAACTAAATTATAGAAAAATCAACCTGGAGAACCATCTGAAGACTGGCCGAATAGAAGTCTTATAACTAAGATCTGCAGAAGAAACCATGTTGAGACTGGTAGGAGGGGCAGAGATCCAAAAACGGGCTGGCCTTGCACTCACGTGTGGTGACTGAGAATCCGGAGGGATATCGCAGCTGCAGAGGTTCCCCCTGAGGAGGGAGGGGTCTCAACCCCACGCTGAGCTCCCCAGCCTGGAGCCCAGTGCCGGGGAGAGGAGCCCATAGAACATGGGCTGTGAAAACCAGCAGGGATTCCGTCTGCCCAGATGAGATGGGCGTCTGCTAGAAACCCAGGTGCTCTCTTAAAGGCCCAGCACACAAAATCTCATTCACGGGCACACACCCTGGGCTTCCGCAGAGGGACAGCAGCTCTGAGGGGACCTGACTCAGAAAGGGAGAAGACTGGGTTGTGTGGCTTTTGGGAGAGGGCTGGAGGGACAGCCGCCAATGTCCCCATTCTGAGTCCCTCTTCCAACACTGCATTCCCCTCCATAGAGCATTAGCCTGGTGAGCTACGCTAGTCCCACCCTGCCAAACTCCCATAAGCCTCTGGGATTTGCTGCCAGCAGCCAGCCTAGGCCTGCAGAGCAGTCTCCTCCATCAATAATGCACATGGCTCATTTCTGAGCTCTGTTCTCTCAGAGAAAAGAGAGCATCCTCTCCCTCTGATTGACCTCACGTAACCCCTGCCCCTTCCTCTGGTCATCTCCATTAGGTGCTCCATGAACAGAGGGGACAGAGGCAGAATGTCCTCCTTATTCCCCCTGATGAAACATAAACTCCCAAAACACTTTGGAACCTAGGTGAGGCCTCAGGGGAAAAGCTGTATAGTCTTTGTCAAGCCTCCTATCCTCATTGAACACCAGGCGTACAGGTTGGGGTGGAGGGGTGGGGATCATGGCAGGTGAAGGGGCTACGACTCTTCCTCTCTAAGACATCCTTACCTGCACTTTCTCAAGGTGCGTGAAAGCATTCTGCTGAAATGAGTTTATATTGATGGTGGCCAGCACTGTAGAAAGAAGGGAGAGATGCTGCATGAGGCCCTGGGACAACTGCTGCCAGGGGAGGGACAGAGGCCCATGCCTTGCACACGGAAGAACGTTGTGCTGAGTAGTGAGGTAATGAGATACTACTTGTATCCCATGTCGCAACGTGCAAAGGGCTGTCATTGGGCATTTGCAAGGACAATGTTACAGAAGAAGGGCAGTTAAAATTAACCATATTTTGTGCAGAGAAATGGAACAGGCCAAGGTCACACAAATTGATTAGACCCAGGAATTAGACCCTGGGGTAAGTGGAGGTGGGCAAAGGGAGAAAATGGGGATGGAAAGAGACTTTGCTTGGGGTGATGGGCGCACAATGCAGTGTGCAGATGATGTTTTGTTGAGTTGTACACTTGAAACCTGTGTGGTTTTGCGAACCAATGTCACCCCAATAAATTTAATCAATCAATCAATCAATAAAGGTGGAAAGGTGGGCTTCGGACAGAAGAGCTCCCTGGGAGCTGTTGTTGAAGGAAAACAGGATGGAGGAAAATGATGGCGTTGCTACGGGAACTCTTCGCTTTGACCTTGGGTTCTCATAGCGATACCACCTCTCCAGGGTCCACTTCAATGTGCGTGGCAAAGAGAGGCCTCAGAGATATTCGTGGTCCTTTCTGACGCTTGTTCAGAATTGCATCTGGCGGGTGAAGCGCTTCCGTGCTCCCTGAAAAGAAGCCGAAGTGCGTACCTCCTTTTATGCTGCCTTGGAGCACTTCTTTCTCCCCGTCCGAGGTCAAGAGCAGCTCCACAATCCCTCTGCTCAGCAGGGCCTGTTGAGAAAACTGGACAGAGTGAAGCCCCTCTTCTTTCCCCCGTGGGGAACCCGCAGAGCCTCCCAGGGCCCGCAGCCGGCGCCGAGGCAGACGAGGAAGGAAGCAGGAACCCACGGAGAACAGGGTTTCTCACCTTGTGAAGGTGCGGCATGTACGCTCTGTCCTTAGCAAACGAACCGTACTCGTTCTCCACCTGCACCGCGATGACCGGGCCTCCCTGGCGGTACTGAGGCGGCAGAACAAGGGGAAGTGAGGCTGCGGGCGGAAAACCTGGGGTCTTGGGGGGCTGGGAACCCTGACCCGGCTGCTGTGGGCCCTTGGCTCCAAGCTGTTTCCTGACCTGGAGGCACGCTCTCTCTTCTCCCGTCTGATGGTCAGTCACCTGCAGGCCCTTCGGCGGCACAAGGAGTCCCAGGGCCCTAGTCTTTGTCACCACACCCACAGTGTTCCTGCTCCTTCTCATACTAATTAGCTACTTCAATAGGAGAGCTCATACCTACACACTCACCTGCTAACACACCCACCCCATCCACTCGCCCTTCCTCTCTAAAATCAATAATAAGCCGAGACCGGTTAGGCTCAGTGGATAGAGCGTCGGCCTGCGGACTCAAGGGTCCCGGGTTCGATTCCGGTCAAGGGCATGTACCTTGGTTGAGGGCACGTCCCCACTGGGGGGTGTGCAGGAGGCAGCTGATCGATGTTTCTCTCTCATCGATGTTTCTAACTCTCTATCCCTCTCCCTTCCTCTCTAAAAAATCAATAAAATATATTTTTTTAAAAAAATAAAAATAATAATAAAATCAATAATAAATATATATTTTTAAAAAGAATGGCAAGTTTTAAATATACATATTCAAGTTTCAAAAGGAAAATGTCCAGTGAGAATTATACATTTTCGTATAAAAAAGTATACAGTGGATAGCCTGCAGACTGAAGGGTCCTGGGTTTGATTCCAGTCTAGGGCACAGGCCTGGGTTGCCGGAGGCAGCCAATCAATGATTCTCTCTCATCATTGATGTTTCTATCTCTCTCTCTCTCTCCCTCTCCCTTCCTCTCTGAAATCAATAAAAATCTTTTTTTTAAAAGAACGCATGCACACATACACATGTGTAAGTGTGTGCATAAATAATTTGCCTCCATTTGTGTAGGAAATCTATGGGAAGACACACAAAAGTCTGGTGCAATTGGTTGTCTGTCTCCTGAAAAGGTAACAATCGCTCTGGGAAAGGAGAGGAGGGGAGACTTTTATGTACCATAATCTCCTTTGTACACTTTGAGCCTTTTCGCCATGCATGTGTAGTGACTGTTTAAAACAGCCAAGATTGCCCTGACTGGTTTGGCTCAGTGGATAGAGCGTCGGCCTGCGGACTGAAGGGTCCCAGGTTCGATTCCGGTCAAGGGCATGTACCTTGGTTGTGGGCACATCCCCAGTAGGGGGTTTGCAGGAAGCAGCTGATTGATATTTCTCTCTCATCGATGTTTCTAACTCTCTCTAAAAAAAAAATCAATAGCCGAAACCGGTTTGGCTCAGTGGATAGAACGTCGGCCTGCGGACTCAAGGGTCCCGGGTTCGATTCCGGTCAGGGGCATGTACCTTGGTTGCGGGCACATCCCCAGTAGGGGGTGTGCAAGAGGCAGCTGATCGATGTTTCTCTCTATCCCTCTCTCTTCCTCTCTGTAAAAAATCAATAAAATATATATATTTTTAAAAATCAATAAAATATATATTTTTAAAAATAAAACAGCCAAGATCACTTAGGAGTAGAAATAAGCAGTAGAACGAGCAGGGAGCCTAGAGAACATCAAGTACATTCCAAGCCGCCATCATACACCCACGCTCTCTGCTCTGTCGGTCCTGGCCGGTGTGATGCGTGTGCTCTCAGAAGCCCTGGGGCGAAGGCTGAACTTAAGATGAGGGTCTAGAGTGCAAGACCGACCGCAAAGGGTGTCAGCTTCTGCTCCCAGAGCCTGGGCCCGGCCTGCTCTATGGCTACGTAGGACCAGCTGTTTTCCTGAAGCGAATGTCAGAAAGAAGGAAATGTCAGAAGGCGGTTCTACCTGGAGAGGAAGCACTCTGGCGATCAGATGATCAAAATATCGATCAACCGCTTGGACAAAGCCCTTGTCGGTTGTCCTCAGTCTCAGCTTCGGGTCCTGCAGTAACCAGCTGGGGGCGAAAGGAGACAAAGCTCAGCGCTTGAGACGGGAAGGCAGGAGGCGGGGAGGGTCCAGGCCGGGCCCTGCAGGTCAGCCAGCTCCTTCCAGAGCGCCCTCCAGCCCAGCCCAGCTTTACGTCTTCTGATCTCCTGCAGCCCTCGAGGGACCTGGAAGATGCTCTCTGGACCATCCTACTGGGCTGTCCGACTGATAAGTGTCGGGGTGACAGTTCCCAGCTTAGGAGGTGCGGCAGCTCCGTCTAGGCCCACGGCAGGGAGGGGTGGGGCGGGGCCTCCGGCTGAGCAGCGGCAAGGCATCGGTGCTTTGCTAAAATATCCCTTCCTTCACCGTCAGGCCTCTGCCGCTCCTGAGCTGGATGGGAGAACACGCTCATCCCGGAGGAAAGAGAGCCTGACTGAGCAGCGGGAGGAGAGTGCCCGCCTGGAGCTGAGCCGCGGGCTGCACACACCTGGCAGCGTGGCGTGAACAGGAGCGTGCGCCTGAGTGTTCACCCTGCACTCAGCTGTCTGCACGTAAGGCCGGCAGCACAGAGGAGAGAAGGCAAAGGAAAATGAGGGGGAGCGGAGGATAGCTGAGGTCCCTCAGCTCAGTGGAGAACATGGTCTTCCATTAACAAAATAAGAGAAAAGGGGGGGGGGGCGCGAAGAGGGGGTCCGCAGAGCAAGTCCAGAGGTTGTCAGAACCCCCTTCCACCCCAGGACAGAGACCAGAGACGGGACAGGAAGGAAGAGATGCGACCACCCCGATGCTGCCTCTCCCCGCCCAGGCGCCCACAGCACCAGGACCCGCATCGGTGACCAGGACAAGGATTACAGCGGCGCCCGTAACTCACCGGGCCACCGCAGGCCTTCCCCGAGAACACGGGCTCCGTGCTGTCAGATTCCAGCTCCACTTTTAGTAAAACAAACCATCACAGCCCTCCACCCACAGCCCGCTCACCTGGGCAGGCCGCCGAGGTCGATCTCGCTGCAGATGTAGGGGCCTGGACGCAGGATCACCCACAGCCCAACCTCCGCGGCCAGCTGGACAAAGGCCCTGGGAAGGTCAATGGCGGCCACTCTGAGGACCCTCCGAGGACAGGGGGTGGGGACGAGCCAGCACACACCGCAGGCGGCAGGCTGCCCGGACCCTCTGCTGGCCTGCCCTCCTCTCCACCAGAGACAGGGAGAGTGAAGGGGAGGCCGAGCCCCACCCCTGCAGAGCAGGTCCTCCTGCACCTGTGTCCAGGCCTGAGGCCCTGCAGCTGGGTTCTCACCAGCTCCCAGCCCAGGACCATCTGCACAGCCCACGGGTCATGAGGAGGGGGGGGCGTGTCAGACAGGGGACGGGGTCCTCACCGTGAACCTGACCCGACCACCTTGCTGCCTCCAGGGGCAGCCCCCTCCCAGCATGGGTGGCGGGACCCCACTGCAGAGCAGGGCTGACAGGGGACCAGGCTCCTCTGGGCCTCAGTGAGGAGGGCTGGGCTCAGGGGAGGCCAGGGCTCCTGGGAGTAGCAGGCTCCCAGCTGGAGAGCACCTGGTCCCGGTGCAGAGCTGGCACCGGGTCCTGAGAACAGGCTCCCCAAGCAGAGCTGAGATGCCACCATGGTCCCTAATCAACCCCGCCAGCCCCCTCCTGCCCCCAGGCCCAGGCCCAGGCCCAGGCCAGGCCACAGAAGCAGCGACAGCACGTACTCCAGATCCAGGTTCCCGGAGAAGTCAAATGTGCCTCTCTGTGGCTCGTGGAGGTTCCAGGGGACATAGCTGTGGTAGGAGAGAGGGAAGTACAATAAGCATCTTCTTATTTCTTTCCTATCAAGTCCTAGGTCAGCCCCAAACCCATGCCCAAACCTAGGGTACTATGTTGGAGCAAGCTGAAGTTTCCCTTGGCAGATACACCTGTATTACATGAACAATAATGATTTTCAATGGTTCCTTTCTCTGCCACCTGGTTGTGATCTAAGCTGTCAATAATCCTGATTCTAGATTCCTCGGATGGATGCATTAATTATCCCTGGAGGAGGTGCCCGCCCCGAGCAGACCGACCCTCTGGCCTCGGCTTCTCTCCCCCTTCCCCCCCCCCCGCCCCCCCGCCCAGGGAATCCACTGTCCATCTCCCAGGGCATGCACTCAGGAGGATGAAGCGATTTTGCGAAAATGCTTAGAAAATGGCCAGCCATCGGCAAACCCTAAGGACACATTACCGTTGGTCACTAGACCATCATCGTGTCCAATGGCATGCTAAATGTGTGCTGTTACATTTACAGTTCATCCTGTCGCAGTTCTGTTTAAAGACTCAACTGGCCTTACATGTCTTGTTGCCACCATCATGGAAGTACACGTATGTGCCATCCTTGTGAGGGGCATGTTTCATAGAAATAAGATAAAGGTTTTATCCCACGGAATCGTCAGCACGAGCCTAGGAGGCGACGGTTACTCTGCCGTTAGCAGAGGCGACCGCAGGGCCTGCGATGGGATGGCTGGCGGCGGGGCTGGGACTGGGACGAGGCTGTCTGATCACTAAGCCGCAGGCTCACTCCCTTTCCTCCATTCACCTGTCCTTCAGTGGACCTAGTGGTGTTACACGCTCATCTCGATACGCTCCTTCCTCCACATGTGCGTGTCCGTGTGCACCCATGAGAGCTGTGAGTCTGAGAGGTGGGTGGCCCTTCATCATAAAGGGCTCACGCTGGACCGGGCTCATCGGAAGGTCGATGCTCAGGCCGGGCTCCCACCCAGCTCGGAGCCACAGACAGACACTCTCTCCCCGTGGGCAGTGGGCAGCGAGGACCCGGAGGGCGGGCGGCACTCACGTGGTGACAGTGTTGAAGCCGCAGGCCTGCAGTTTCAGGAGGCGGTCCCGCCAGTACCCCCTGGGCACCCGGAAGTAGTGGATGGAGCCCCCGAAGATCAGGAACTTGTGCCCCTCCAGTGTGAAGTGCGGTTTGCTCTCAGGTGTGCTTTGCGTCTGAAGTCCCACCGCGCGGTCCTTCAGCTCCAGAGGGGTCAGGTGTGACCAATTAAACCTGCTGGGGGAGAGAGAGAGAGATGGAGAGAGAGAGAGATGAAGAGAGAGAGGAGATGAGAGAGAGATGGAGAGAGAGAGAGATGAGAAAGAGAGGAGATGAAGAGAGACAGAGGGAGATGAAGAGAGAGAGGGAGAGAGAGAGGAGATGAAGAGAGAGAGAGATGAAGAGAGAGGAGATGAAGAGAGACAGAGGAAGATGAAGAGAGACAGAGGGAGATAGAGAGAGAGAGAGAGAGAGAGAGAGAGAGAGAGAGAGATGAAGAGAGAGAGGAGATGGAGAAAGAGAGATGAAGAGAGAGAGAGAGACAACCAAAGCCCAGCGGAAGACATTCTTTCTAGCAGGACACACCAGCTCTGTCTAAGCTTCTGATACTCTTATCTCCAGAAAAGGAGATCCCCGCGCCCCCCCTCCATCCCGTCCCCGCTCCTCCCAGGCAGACCTGCTCTGGTGTGGCTGCGGCCCAGCTTCCCCCACAGGAAGGTTCTTTTTCTCTTTATATTTTGCCCGAGGAGCAAAGCCTGATGAGATCAATGGCAGGAAAAAGACGCTCAGGATTCTTCTCCAGGAGAGACGTGGGCTGGAAAGAGGAGAAACAACACTGAGGGGTCGGCACTGGCCTCATCCGAATCTACGGCCCAGAACTCGGCCCTCGAGGGGCCCTCCGGGCAGGCGAGGGGCCCGGGCACCCACCAGGAGGCTGGGCACACGCAGGGCTCCCGGCCAGCCCAGCCCCCTCCCCCCGCCCCTTTCTTCCCTCCGCAACCCCTTCCAGTTGGGGAGAGACCTTCAGTCCTAGGAGCCTCCTCAGGAGCCAGGCAGCGCTGGGCACTGGGGCAGGGCCCTGGGGAGGCGGGGAGGGCTCAGGATTCAGTGACCGGTGGAGGCCACCAGGCTCAGGAAGGACAGGGTGTCCTGCCACGGGGGCAGGGGACAGACGCTCCGAGGCACGGGCATCACTAAGGTGCCGGTGGAAGAAAGCTGGAGGGCAAGAGCTTGTAAGGGGGGGCTGATGCGTCTCTGGCAGATCTAAGGGTCCAGCAGGGCGGCCCGACCGAAGCGGCCCTGGCCCCAGGTAGGGCGCGATGAGTCACCTGAGGCGCCTCCGGGAACTCATAGCCGGGGCCCAGGGCGCCGAGGTTCCAAGCTGCTCCTGCCGCCTCCCCGCAGGGGGACCGGGTTCAGGTGCGCTGTGCGCTGGGCGGGCGCTGGGAGCTGCGAGCTACTGCAGTCCAATCCATCAGGGGAGTCCGGGCGCTGCTGGGCAGGGAAGTGAGGCGGGAGGGTCCCTCCTTAAACGGGGTGTCACCAACCAACCGACCGACCGAGACAGAAAGGCAGACCTGCGTGGGAGGGAAGGAGGACAGCTTGGGCCACACCGTGTTCCAGAGAGCAGGGGGGTTGTGATCCGCCCTCACAGCAACTTGATAGCAAGGGCCTGACTTTGCTTTGACATAAATAAAAAGGTGAAATGTTTTGCGGGCCACCAAGTGCATAGGTCAACATCATTTTACTCGTTTCGATGAAATGTTCTTTTGGCTTTTGTAATTGGAAGTAGCAAGCCTCAAGGCCACTGATTATTTTAGCTAAAGCTGTTACATGAAACATGTGGGTAGGAGATGCTTATGGGAAAAAAAAAAGTACAGATAAGTAAACATCAGTTGCTCTGTTAGGATAATGTTCAAAAAAAAAGTAGCCCCAAAGTGAGGATGGAGGGGAAATCCAGCGAGGCGTGCATTATTCGCCGGGGGGCCCTTTACTTACAACATTCTCTCAGGAGGAAGCCTGCGGCCTCCGGGGCAGAAGTCTAGCTCTGACTCCGGGAGTTGTATCATCAGCACATTGATGGACAGGGAACTCGATTCTTCAGCCCCCAAAGAGGAAGATCTGCCTGCGTAGACAGAGCCTAGGAACGGTCAAGGACAGTCTGTCCCTCCTGCTGAGTCTTGTACAGAACAAACTCTCTGACTGCGGGTGGAAAATAAAATCGAAGTCACTCGCAAACTTGAACAGCAGCCTTCAAGGTTTCAAACCTCATACAGCAGAGGGTGCGCTGAAGTCAGAAAGGATCGTTTCAGCTGGTCCAGAAATGAGCGTTTTGCTGTGTCTTTAAAATGGCTTTGGGGAGAGAGTGATAGTGTAATCGGATCAAGTCAGTTGTTCAAAACAGAAGGACGCTGTCTTCGTCCCAGCATGTTCCATTCCTTGCCACTCATGATGTGGAAATGGTAAGCGCAGCCACCAGAGGTGTCAGCCCTGGGCAGCTCTGCTGAGTGGAGGAGACTCGCAGTATGTCTAGCCATAAGGGGGGTGGTAGGGCAGAGGAAGACAAGTACACCCAAAGTCTTTAGTCTCCACGTTCAATTCTATTCAGTTACATTAACTTTGCTTGGCCAGGTATGTCAGTTCAGGAGCAAGTTCAACTACAGTGCTTGCATGGGTTTAGAACAGTGGTTGGCAAACCGTGGCTTGCGAGCCACATGCGGCTCTTTGGCCCCTTGAGTGTGGCTCTCCCACAAAATACCACGGCCTGGGCGAGTCTATTTTGAAGAAGTGGCGTTAAGAGAAGTTTAAGTTTAAAAAATTTGGCTCTCAAAAGAAATTTCAATCGTTGTACTGTTGATATTTGGCTCTGTTGACTAATGAGTTTGCCGACCACTGGTTTAGACTATAAGATTTTTAAGCTCCTCCTACATTGCGCTAAAGCATTTCAAAAAAATCATGCTGTCCACCTCTTCCTTTCAAAAAAAAAGGACTCAATTCCCACAAATCTATTCTCTGTAGGACAAAGAGTGTCTAGTTCACTGTTGGATCCTTGCGCCTAAAAACCCACCTGGCATATAGCAAGCCCTCAACAAGGGCCTGTTCAGCATGGAAGTGGTTGGGGCAGCCGCAGGAGAGAGTGGGGTCCCTCTTACACAGAAGAGTGACAGCCTGAGATGGGAAGCACAGGGCTCAGGCTGGGGGAGGGTCTGGAGTCCTGGGAAATTGGTTTGGGCGACAGGAAACAGGAGACAGAGCTGGCCGTTCTTTGAGATAAAAAGATTAAAAGTCACTGGTCTAGCGGTAGCCGGTGTGGCTCAGTGGATCGAGTCTGGGCCTGTGGACCAAAGGGTCCCAGATTCAATTTCAGTCAAGGGCATGGACCTCGGTTGCAGGATCCTCCCCGGCCTGGTCAGGGCTCCTGCAGGAGGCAACCAATTGATGTGTTTCTCTCACATCGATATTTCTCTCTGTCTTTCCCTCTCTCTTCCATGCTCTCTAAAATGGAAAAATATCCTCAGGTGAGGATTAAAAAGAAAAAAAAAAGTCATTGGTCTTTGTGAAACTACTGTTATCGGATGAAGTGGCGGGTCCTTTGCCCCAATGGCTGCTGGAAGTGGAATCTTTAGATAGCTGGAGAAAAAGAATTGTCTGAGACTCGCGTGGGAGAGTGAATGTGTCTGCTTTATTTTTTCTCAACTTGAAATTCTACGATTGACTGTATTTGGGGTTGTGCCATTTTTCAATCCATCGTGTCCTCAAAGGCAGAGAGGAATGCTGGGTGCCTCTGGCCTTCAGGATGTGAAACTCTGGCTCTGAGCCCAGCAGCTGTGCCCACGGGTGCATTGTGACGTCACACTGGAGGCCCGGGAGGCTCTGTCACAATGGTCCTGGGTGATATCTAGCTGGTGCCTGGTCCTGACGGCCACTCTCTGTGCTGAGTGTTTAGCAGGAGACATTGCTAGTTGTGTGGCGACAAATCTTGGAATGGGGAACCTGGTTTCGTGTTTCGGAGGTATGTCCGTGGGGGCCCAGGGCGTGCTGTCCCTTCTAATGGGCGAGGCGATACTTCTCTCCCTGTCTTCTCGCATGTTCATTCCTTTCCTGACAGCTGTCATGTAGAGTTGTAAATACCTAGTGTCCTGCGATGTTCGGCACCCTCAGCTCTTAGAAAAATGCTCATTGGGAAAACATGACATGTACGTTTTTACTTTCTCAAAAAATGTATTAAAATTATAAATTACAGAAGCCCTAAGTGAATCCAGAACTGTAGAGATGTGTAGGTAGGTAAGCATTTCACGCAGTAAAGGGAAATTGACATTGTGTTTAGCCCACCTTATCTCTGTTTGATCCTGGAATGTTTATTGTTTTCAGGATAATTGGGGCATGTTGCTTCCATTGCTGTGATCTTTTCCCATTCGTGTCCTTAGAATGTGTGTCTAGGTGTCAGTTGGTGACATGGAACGCATTTCCTTTTCTACCTTCCATGTTGTCAAAAATTCTTCTGTTACAGAGATATCTTTATCTTATCATTCAACTTATTTACTTCCACAGAGGTAACGATTGTGAGAATGTAGTGTTTGTTTTTACTTAATTACCAACCAATAGCCAGTGTTTTAAGCAAGCAATGACAGGTGGAGAAATAGGCTCGTGAAATGATGGGGACAGATAGATAATCAAGTAGATAGAGGGTTAGACACAGATAGAGAAAAGTAGGTAACGTCCACAGGTGAGAGAAATAAAAGGTTATATAAATAGATAATTGCCTACTGTTTTATATACATTTGTAGCTCTAAGTAAAAAGGGGTCTCCCTTAAGGATATCTTAAAATAATGCCTGACTATGTCCATTCTCACCCTTCAAGTGCTTTTTCTATGGGTGGTGACCTGTCTCATTACAGAAAAACTCCTGTTTGGCCGGAAGAAATACTACATGGTGATACTGATTCACGAGTCTGAGAATACAGACTTTTCCTAGATAAGACTCCTCCTCTAGGAAGCTGGGGTCCGTATTCTCTGCACACACAGCCCACGACCGTGTCAGGACCTGGTTATGACTGTGCGTGTTTGTGACCTCTGAGTGTGGGCGGGGCATTCACCAACAGCATTGTTGACACCTTTGCCTGATTCATTAAAAGTGGGGTTGGCTTCAGGCAAATTGGTTGTTACTGAAAGAACAATGGCCTAGGAATTTTAAATCCTGAACTTGAGCCTATGTCTGAATCATTTTTTAAAAAATATATTTTTATTGATTTCAGAGAGGAAGGGAGAGAGAGAAACATCAATAATGAGAGAGAATCATTGATTGGCTGCCTCTGGCACGCCCCATATTGGGGATATAGAGCCAGCAACCAAGGCATGTGCCCTTGACCAGAATAGAACCCGGGACCCTTCAGTCCGAAGGCCCATGCTCTATCCACTGAGCCAAACCTGCTAGGGCTGAATCCTCTAAAGTTGTGAGATCTAAGTGCATGCATTTCACAATAAGGAACCTCTCTGACTTTGCACATCTATTTCCTTAACCCCCCAAAGCAGTGGTCGGCAAACTGCGGATCGCGAGCCACATGCGGCTCTTTGGCCCCTTGAGTGTGGCTCTTCCACAAAATACCACGGCCTGGGCGAGTCTATTTTGAAGAAGTGGCGTTAGAAGAAGTTTAAGTTTAAAAATTCGGCTCTCAAAAGAAATTTCAGTCGTTGTACTGTTGATATTTGGCTCTGTTGACTAATGAGTTTGCCGACCACTGCCCCAAAGTAACAGCCCGCATGGTAACGCCCTCAGCTCTTTTCAGTTAACGTCTTATTGTCAGTTGTCTGACGCAGATGCTGTCAGGTAGAGGCGAATTGCTTCTCCCACAGCCATCACGGGGCCTTTGCTTTCGAATGCTCTGAGCTCTGGTCGCCCTTGGAAACAAGAAAAGCCCTGGTCCCTAGGAGTGGTCGCTAATCTTCATAAACAGCAGGAGGCAGCTGATAGTGTAAGGAGAGGAGAGGAAAAGGTCAACTGTGTGCCCTCACCGAGGTCACTCACTCACGGGGCTTTTCCACTGGAGGAGAGGCGTTTATTCAGGCGTCTTTTCCAGGGCTTCCCATTCTTCCATCTGTAACCTGAGGTAAGAGAAGATGAAAAACTGCTCAGTACAGTTTGTCAGGAGTCTCTGTCTCCAGGATTAAAAAAAAAAAAAAAAATCCCGCCGGGCCGGCGTGGCTCAGTGGTTGAGCGTTGACCTATGAACCAGGAGGTCACCGTCTGATTCCAGGTCAGGGCACATGCCCAGGTTGCAGGCTCGATTTCTGGTGAGGGGCTTGTAGGAGGCAGCCGATCAATTATTCTCTCTCATCATTGATGTTTCTCTATCTCCCTCTCCCTTTCTCTCTGAAATCAATAAAAATAATAATTTTTAAAAATTGTAATGACAGCCCTAATCGGTTTGGCTCAGTGGATAGAGAGTCAGCTTGCAGACTCAAAGGTCCCAGGTTCGATTCCGGTCAAGGGCATGTACCTTGGTTGCAGGCACATCCCCAGTAGGAGGTGTGCAGGAGGCAGCTGATCAATGTTTCTAACTCTCTATCCCTCTCCCTTCCTCTCTGTAAAAAATCAATAAAATATATTTTAAAAAGAAATAAAATAAATAAAAATTGTAACGACAGTGAAGAAAATGGAGGACAATGGGCCAACACGACTTTCCCAGGTTCTTGTGGCTTCTGTGTGGGATTTGAACCCAGGTCCTGAGACACCAGCACCCAGAGTCTATGTTATCATGCTCCGCTGCCTTCTAGATGGTCTCATCTAAATAAAGTGTTTGTCCCACACTCACTCTGATAGGTGTTCTATTGGGGCACACAAAACTCAGTGATATTTCTGAAGTCCAACGTTGACTCAGATGGCACTTTTGGGAACCCCTTAAGCAACGGGTGCTAAATATTGAACTGACAATGATTCATGCTTTTCCTCTGGTCTTTTACCAGCAAGGTGTCCATAGCTCTGTGTGGTGTGAATGCCTTTCTCACCATCTCTCCTGATGGATTTTCTTATAGGAACTAGGGGCCTGGTGTACGAAATTCGTGCACTGGGGGTGGGAGGGTCCCTCAGCCCAACCTTCCCCCTCTCACATACTGGGAGCCCTCAGGGGATGTCCTACTGATGGCTTAGGCCCGCGCCCCACGGGGAGCGGGCCTAAGCCGCAGTCTGGCCTCCCTTTGTGGGAGGCAACTGGGCTGATCAGGGGAAGGCACCAGCCCCATCACCCTGCTGCTGCAGCCACTGCCAGTCACCACAGCCACCAAGGTGTTTTTTTCAACATGGACTCCAGTCCCTTCACCAAGAAAAAATGACAACTTTCTTTAGGCATTTTCAAGATGTGTCTTTCATAGGATATGCATTTCTTTATTTTTTTATCCTCACCTGAGGATATGTTTCCATTGACTTTTAGAGAATGTGGAAGAGAAAGGGAAAGACAGAGAGAAACATCAAAGTGAGAGGAACACTTTGATTGGTTGCCTCCTGCATGAGCCCTGATCTGGGCCCCGGCCAGGGAGGAGCCTGCAACCTAGGTACATGCCCTTGATCAGAATCGAACCCGGACCCTGCTGTCTGCAGGCCGAGGCATTATCCACTGAGTCAAACCGGCTAGGGCAGGATATGACATTTCTTAGCCCTCCAGCATTTTTTTCTCCAGAAGTGTGGTGGAAAAACCCTAGATCACCTTTTTGGATTCTTATTACCCAAGTTACTAAGAATATTACCAGTTACTAAGAATATTACCAGTGGCATACAGGAAGCTTAGCCAATGAGCAGTCAGAAAAGGTGTTTCCTCTATAGTTCACACCAATCGAGGGCTGGGCCCTGCCCAGGCCTAAAGCCTCTGGCCAAAGTTTTAGGCCTGGGCAGGGCCCCTCCAGCTCCCTCTGATCACCAGCTCCGCCCCTGCCCAGGCCTGCCCAGTACGAAAGCCTCTTGGGCAGGAGCGGACTCACAGCTCCCTCCCTGCGATCAATCACAGGAGGTCCACTCGTGCACCAGGCTGAAGCGACCCCCAGCTCCCTGCGGTCGATCGCAGGGGGTCTGTTTCGGCATCAGGCCGAAGCGACCTCCAGCACCCCGTGATCCATCACAGGGGGTCCGCTCCTGCACCAGGCTGAAGCAGACCCCCTGCTCCCTGCAATCGATCGCAAGGGGTCCGCTCCTGCACCAGGCCGAAGCGACCCCCCGCTCTCTGCGATTGCAGGGGGTCCGCTCATGCACCAGGCCTTACATCACAGTGACCTGGGTGCCAGGATGTTCCTGGGACACAGGTCCTGGGCGCCTATGTATGCAAATTAACTGCCATCTTTTTTGGGTTAATTTGCATAGTCACTCTGATTGGCTATAGGTATAGCGAAGGTACAGTCAATTTACATGTTTGTCAATTTACATATTAGGTAAGGTATATCCAGATGACAACGAAATCCAGTCTGTCCATAAGGATTTCTACTGGCGAACGATCCAGGTCTACCCTATGGATCAAGTACAAGGTACTGTGGGAATTCCATCATTAACTTGATACACGTTTAATACCTGCCACATATTCCATTTCCCATGTGTAAGAAAATATCTATAACAAGATTTCTCAGCCCAGCTGGTGTGGCTCAGTGGTTGAGCATCAATCAGTGAACCAGGAGGTCAGGGTTCGATTCCCGGTCAGGGCACATGTCCTGGTTGCATGCTCCATCCGCAGTGGGGGGCGTGCAGGAGGCAGCCAATCAATGATTCTCTCTCATCATTGATGTTTCTATCTCTCTCCCTTTCCCTTCCTCTCTGAAATCAATAAAAATACATTTTTAAAAAAAGATTTCTCAACTCATACCTTTACTTCTCTTCTTCCTTGCCATCTTTCCCACCCAGTACGACGACCCAGCAGTGGCTCATCCACACTTGGTACCCAGCCCCCTCCCTACACCATGGCCCCTTGTCCACAGCAAGCCGAGCTCCCTAAGGAACTCATGGTGAGCAGCCACCTGTGTGCTGACCGTTGTTCTGTGTTCCCCTAGCTCCATCTGAGACCTTCTCGGAGGCACGTTCTCGAGGAAAAAGAGCGGGTCCTCCGGTAAGCCCCCTTCGTTCTGTTCCGTGGAAATGTTGCTCTCATAGTGTCTCCCTGTTAAGTCCACTTCACATACAAGAACCTGACGAGGTGAGTGCACAAGACATGCACGCTGCCTTGGGTCCTGTGAGTGAGTGTTGATGGGAAGTCTTTCACGGGCTCATCACCGATAGAAGGAGACGTCTTAAAGTGACAGCACCCAGGACGTAAAGTACAGCCTAAGGAATGTAGTCAATTATATGGTAAAACTATGCATGCTGACCGGAGGGGACTCGTCGTACTGGAGTGATTGCTTGTACGGTACATACATGTCTAATCAGTATGCTGTAACCTGGAGCTAGTCCCATATATTTTTTTAAGTATAAGTTTGATTTGGGGGCAAGGAGACTTGTCATGTGTGACCTTCAGTTCTGTTAGGTTTTATACTGGTCACTCTACTTACATTAGCATCTGATAAGCAAGAGTTTTCTTTCAATCAACCCTATTGTCCAATGAGAACACAGAGGCTCATACATGATACGATTTGGGTAATGATACGAATATAGGAATGCAGAGTGCCTGTCTGGGATGGTGCAAAAGTGCTGGAGATGAATGGTTGTGATGGTCACACAACAAGGTGAATGTCCTTAAGGCCACTGAACTACACTTTAAAATGAGCCCAGCTGGTGTGGCTCAGTGGTTGAGCATCGACTCATGAACCAAGAGGTCACAGTTCAATTCCTGGCATGGGCACATGCCCAGGTTACCGGCTCAATCAGTGGGCCCTGAGCAGCTGTGGGGCCCTGAGGACCTGGAGTAGAAGGGGACAGAGAAAAAGGACAGAATGCCCTGGCCGGGTGGCTCCGTGGGTTGGAGCGTCATCCCCTACACCAAATGGTTGCGCGTTCGATTCTAGGTCAGGCACATACCTAGGATGCAGGTGTGATCTCCGGTGGGTAGGTGCGTACGGGAGGCAACCAATTGATGTTTCTCACATCAATGTTTGTCTCCCCTCACCCCCAACCTCTCTCTCTCTCCTGCTTTCTCTCTGTAAACACATCCTCCGGCAGGGATTAAGCACTAAATAAATAAAAACAAAATAAAAAACACCGCTCTCCTTTGGTTTTAACGTGGTTTATTTTTGGTATCAAGTTTGTAAACTGTCAGGTGCTCTGAGCAGAAGATAAACCCGTCCTCGTTTTTTGGTTTTTTCCCCCCTTGAGAGCCGAACGCTTTTGTGTCCATTTAAAACCTATATGAGATATCCAACTTTTCAAATAGAACCTTCCTGAAGGTTTTCATTGACAACCTTCCTGGGGGCTCCGCGAGGGGAACGGGCCATGATCCCTGGACTTGGAGAAGCTCTAATGTTTCACATTTCAGCAACGTTGCCCCAGCTCCGCCTTCCTGCCGGAACCCGCAGCGACCATGTGTGCAAGTCAGTATTGTCTGCGAATTCCCTCGGCATTCTAGTACAAAGGCTGTTTTAACAGTGAGGATAGGAAACTGGCAAAGTACAGTAATTTAAGGCTTTCTATGTGATAGAAATGAAAACAAAGAGTGTGACATTGATTTCTAATTCATATTTTATGTATATTTCATTAAATAACGGTTAAACCGCTCACATTGGAATTATCTTTAAAAAGTTATATTTGATCGCATAGATAACATGTTTCGGTATATTATAGACAAAGAGTTGATTTATTGCTATTTTCTTAGAGTCATTAAGCATTGGCACAGGTAAGGCCAAACAGATGGATTTTGTTGGGGGGAACCAATGAATGGCCCTGGAAATGAATGAAAACAACTACACTACAATGGAGATTCTAATGTAAAATACATGTACTTACCTGATTATGTTTCTCTCACAGCCATGTTATCCTCCTAGGAACTATCTCCCCACCGAGGATGCAGTCGTTGTCATAAAAGCGAGACGTAAAAATCGTCTCTGGTCAACTTGCGGGTGCTTCTCCGCGTCCCACCTCTTTGTGAGGAGGCACTGAAGAGGTAAGTGAAAATTAGCAGGCATTTCCCTGCCCGAGTGAGAACGATGTCAATGCTTACTCTGCTAGGATAGCCGCTGCATCCTTGTGTACTCATAGAACCAACAGTCCATCCCAATTCTAGTCTCGGTCAGCCTCAGTTCCTGGTCCCATTTGAAGTGTGCAGAGACATAGTGGGCACTCGTGGGATGTCTGTGTTTGTGATGTTTACACATGGGACGATGCTGAAGAACGCAGGGTCTGGGTCAGGCTGCCGGGATCCAATCCTGGCTCTGTGACTTAATCGCATCATGTCCATAAGCTTATTCCTTGACTGTCTATAAAATGACGCTGAAATGTGTACCTGTTTTATGAGGTTACTAGAGGCCCCATGCATGAATTCGTGCACCGGTGGGGTCCCTTGGCCTGGCCTGTGGGGATTGGGCCAAAGCTGGCTCTCCGACATCCCCCGAGGGGTACCGGATTGCGAGAAGGCATAGGCCAGGCCGAGGGACTCCATCTGTGTACAATCAGGGCCAGGGAGGGACCTCGGGACAGCTCCAGGGCGTGTCTGGCCCTTCTCACCCAGTCCGGATTGGCAGGTCTCCAGCAGCAAGTTAACCTACCAGTGGGAGCGTCTGCCCCCTGGTGGTCAGTGCACATCATAGCAACTGGTCAAAAGGTGGAACAGTCAGACACTTAGCATATTAGGCTTTTATTATGTAGGATTACAAGGTTGAATCACATAAAATAAGTGAAGTGCTTTGAAGAAGGCCTAGCACACAAGTATTCCAAATATGCTCATTACATTGTGATTAATGCACGTGGTACAAGGATTACTGTGGACCATGTCCATTTAATTTTTCATTGTTCTTGAGTGGCCCCTGTTGCTATGATTTCCCGCCACAGAACATGTGTGGTGAGTTTCATCTCTCTGACCCTCGCACATGTAATTGATATTCGTAACGCGTTCACAGGGATTCAGACTCCGGTCTCCCTCCATTGGAAGCCTGTGTTGATCTCTCTGCCATATTGCTGTACTTAAAGGAAATATCTTGAGCAGGAAATACAGGGCACACATTTCTACGTCTATTGACTTCTCAGAGACACTAAATGCTTCCATATATTTTTAGAAACGTAATGGAAGAGTCAAAATGATCAAAGCTCAGCTCTGTTTATCCCACAAAATTAAATAACATATTTAGAAATACAGATACAAATAATAATAATAATAATCCTATATAATAAAAGCCTAATATGCTAAGTGTCCAGTCGTCCAGTTGGCCATTCAACCAATCAAAGCGTAATATGCTAATGATATGCTAAGGCCGCTCAACTGCTCACTATGACATTCACTGACCACCAGGGGCAGACAGTCAACGATCGACCAGTTGCCATGACGTGCACTGACCACCAGGGAAGTGGACCTAAGCCGTCAGTCGTACATCCCCCAAGGGCTCCCAGACTGCAAGAGGGTGCAGGCCAGGCTGAGGGACCCCCGCCCCCCCCCCCCACTTCAAGTGCATGAATTTCGTGCACCGGGCTTCTAGTAATAATAATAATGGAAATGGTCAGCCTGGGTCTGGGAACCTTGTAGTGTCCTGGAACTGGAAATCAACAGTGAAGTGATGTCAGGCTCGTGGGAGCAGCCCCTTCACACACCCTCCCTCTCTTGACAGACAGGTCTTAGAAACCCACCCACTTTGATAGTGTGGCAGTGACAGCTATGACTTAACGGAATAAATTTCTCCCATTTTCTAAAACTGTGCTTTTATACTTTTCTTTTACAGGGGGTCGTGCTCTGGGTGCAGTTATTGGGCTGTGGTTGGCCTCATTCACATGATGCCAGAGCTCATCTCTGAAGCAGGGGATTGCCTGGCTGCCAGTCTGTCCTCGGGGTATCTGTGGCATGAACTACCTGTACTTTGCCATCATCACATCCCGATGTCTGTCCTGGATGTCCTGGGACGTTTCATGGTCACTAAACCCATTCCTGTTGTGCGTGTGAGTAATGAGCAATAACTTATGTTCCTTTGAAAATAGGTTCTTTGCCTTCTAGCACTGCAAGTAGACTCCAAGTCCTAGGACAATGGATTTTTTTAAAAAAAAAACTAGAACAAGAAGAAACCAAAAATACTCCCATCTAGTCATTCAGCTGCACAGTTTGCACCTAGGATAAGCAAAGCACCAGTGAATTAAGAAATACACAATTAAAAAAGAGACTTCTACTCAAATAACTCCACAATGCATTCGGAGGGCCGTCTCCACCCTTGTGGATAGGAACCCAGATAGAGAAGAATTTGTGTTGCCTAAGAGACTGAGAAAAACTAGACAGCTGAGCTGACATCTGGGCTGAAACTGGATCAGGGCGAGTAGGAATTCAGCTACCACATGAACACTGGAAAAGGGACAGTACCAGAAATAAAATTATAACAACGACATGCATGGGTGTGACTTTCAGCTTGACATGTGTTTAATATGAATAATGCCCAGGGTGGGTGAGAGTGTAAAGAATCCCCGCTCTCCAACGTTGCTGCTGGTGAGCATTTTGAAAGCCTCATGAACAATGAATCAACAATCTCACTTCTTCTACCTCCAATCATCTAACAATACTTGTCCACGTAAGAAAATGTACATAGAAATATGTCCATAGCCTTGATTGCTGCATTCAGCGTCACGTTAGTATATTTGCCAAAAATATAATTACAGTCTAATGTGTGTGTGGCTACGTGGGACGGGGGGTCGGGCACCAAATACTCAACATGACTTGCAAGACATCACCCCATTTTAGCGATGAGAAACCTGAGAATCACAGGGGTCAAGTCATCAACTTAGAGGAGTAGGAATCCAAGTTCTGAGGTTACTTCTACGCACATTTATGCTCAGGGTCCATAACAACGTCCATGTAACATGGAACTCGCCAAGGAGAGGCGCGCCTTCTCTGAAATCGCCCTCCCGGGGTCTCATGCTGTGTTGTGTTTCCTGTAGGTTACTGTGCGGAGCTGCCTCTCGGGCAAGGACACGTTTCAGGTGAAGGCCTCCTGCCTCGTGCGTGGTCCCCTGAGCTGCTGGCCGTGTTCCTCTCGGAGATGCTGAGCTGCGTCCTTACACAGGCAAGTCTGATGCCTGTAGCTCCCCCTTCATGTTTACATCCTGAGGTATGTTTGTAACAGGCTGTGAAACCTTTATGAGTTAGGAACTCATTTCTTTTCATATATAAATTGATTTGATTTCAGGAAGGAAGGAAGAGGGAAAGATAGAAACATCAATGATGAGAGACAATCATTAATAGGCTGCCTCCTGCACGCCCCCTACTGAGGATTGAGCCCACAACCCGGGCATGTGCCCTTGACCAGAATCGAACTCAGGACCCTTCGGTCCGCAGGCTGATGCTCATTCCACTGAGCCAAACCGGCCAGGGCAGAACTCATTTCAGGGGGAAGGAGCGGGTCACACAGAGGTTCAGAGGCAGGAATTCTGGCCCACCTGGTGCTCTGTTCACTTAGAACTTTTATGCCTCTGCATGATTCTTGCAGATGTTTGGGTCTGTGTGTGTCCTGGTTTGCTGAGGGTTTGGATTTAAGAAAGCCTTAGAGTCAAGAAGAGGACTTTAGAGCATGAGCCCGAACTGGGCGAATAGGAGTGAAGTGAGGTGGGGTGGCAGTTTGGTGACGTCATGGACCGAGGCGGCCTTCTGAGATACACGGTCACAGCCTTGTCACTCCGAGGCATGTCTACCATCGCAGCACATGTCACTGCCTTCAGGTCATGTTGCTTCAAGTACATTAACTTGGGCGTCAGCTGAGAGGAAGCTCTTGTGTTGAAACCGTTCTTTAAAAAAATCATCCTTTTTCTTTATGATGAAGAATGAAGGAAGTAGAAGCTCAATTAGCTAATCACTGCTGCTGATTATTTTGGGAGAAAGTCATTAAGTTCCACTGAGCCCACACGAGGTTCTCTCAACTGGGCGCCTTAGTGGGAAAACATCGTTGCAGCGTCCCTTGCAGAAGGAAAGACTGTGCAGATGGTCACCCAACAGGAAGCGACTACAGAAATGAGTGTCTACGCTTAACTGAAAATTGCACACCTGAGAACGCCATTCTTCTCAAAGCCTCTCTCAATCACGGTCTGTGGAAAAGGATTAGAAAAGAATCTTTAGACTATAACAAGTGGATGGGCGTAGTGTTCTGGACGGTTCTTTATCAGATTAACAAATGATGCTTCTTTAACAGCCTCTGACGGCGGGCGGAATGCAAACAGGAGTCCTGCTGCTCTCCTCTTACCCTGGAACCTCCGGTCCTCCTCGGCGCTCTCACTGAGTGGGGTCAGGGACCACCCAGGTAGGACCCCCTCAGGGCACCCCGGAGGGCAGTGCTTGTGCAGACCACTCTTCCTCGGGCACTGCTGGGTGTTCGATGAGAGATGGTCCGGGAACACGGACCGCCTGCCTGTAAGACTGTGATTTGTGGGTGACCATGATGATCGATTTAGTACATCAAATCCTTGTGGCTGGGAGATTCCAAGGTCTCCCCTTGCCCAGATGTGGGCGAAGGCTGTAAGCTGGAAACAGTAAGCCCTCAGGGTCTGTGCTGGGGAAGTGCTGGCCTGCAGTCCAGGAGGCCCCGCTGCAGGGGTCTCCTTCATAGCCATACGGGGGTCGGCACAGAGCCTTGTAGTGTCAGTGATAACCCAATGGCCCTTCCTTGGTCTCCCCCTCTGTGAGCGACGTCTTCTCTTCCCCACGGCATCTTACGTACGTCTTTGGGGGTGAGACAGACAAGTGGTTCCAGTGGCCCCCCTCGGAGGGAATGAAAGAGCCGGATGGCAGCTAGCTAGCACAGGTGCTCCCCGAGTCCTCCTTGAAGAGGAGGCACCTGAGCAGAGCCCCGAGGAAGTGTGGAGGGAGCCCCGGGGCTCTATGGGAGGAGCGGTGAGTGCTGGTGCTCCCCAGTCACCTGTGGGCGGGTGAGGCAGCAGGAGGGGAGGGTGGCCCCTGCGCAGAAGTGGGGCAGCGGTAGGGAACAAGGTGGTAAAGGTGGTGGGAGGGGAGGGCACGCAGGTCCGTTTCGGCCCCCGCAGGGCTCTGGATTTTATTCCGCACGTGACACTAGGGGACTGCAGCGAAGGGGCTGGGCGTCACGGGGTGTGACGTCTGATGCCGTAACGGTTAGACACGGGAGGTGGTGGTCATGGACTCCTCCCTGTGTCCTAGGTGCTGGGCTCGGATTCCCAGGGTTCGTGTGCGGTGAAGAAGCTTGATATTGTCTGGAAACTAACCAACGGCCCCCAAATAAAGGCAAGAACTAAGCACATTGAGCAACAGCCCCACTGGACACCAGGGGTCTGCAGGCTCCCCTGCCCCAGGCCCCTGGTGCTCACGGCTCCCCTCTTGATGATTGCTAGGCCAGGAACGCAGGTGGGTGAGCATGAGGACCCTTTATTCTTCCTAAAATGCCTGGTGGTGGTGGTGTTTCTTTACAGGCGGCCTTCTGCAGGCAATCCCTGCAATCTACGTCCGGTGACAAGAGTTTCCCAAGAGCAACCCCCAAACCTCGACAGGCCCAGGAGTACAGCCCTGAGCCCTGGTGTGGGACCTCAGAGAAGCCCGGGGTCTGGAGCACAGAGGGGCCAGAGGCCCGGGCACAACCCTGAGCCCTGGTGTGGGACCTCAGAGAAGCCCCGGGTGTGGAGCACAGAGGGGCCAGAGGCCCGGGCACAGCCCTGAGCCCTGGTGTGGGACCTCAGAGAAGCCCCGGATCTGGAGCACAGAGGGGCCAGAGGCCCGGGCACAGCCCTGAGCCCTGGTGTGGGACCTCAGAGAAGCCCCGGGTCTGGAGCACAGAGGGGCCAGAGGCCCGGGCACAGGCGAGGCACGGCCTGCATCCTCTGCCTGAGAGGGGGCTGGGCAGGTGTGGCCGGGCGCAGGCACTCAGCACACCAGGCCGTGGGTGCCCTCCCCTGGGGTAAGAGGCTGGGGGAGCACAGCCTGGGGACCCTCCCCTGGCCCACGCCACCCTCAGCCACTGCTGCTGCCACCGCCGCCGCCACCCTGGACATGATGCTCCCTGGCCACTGTGCTGCCCGTGACCGCCTTCCGTGGCGACCTCCCTGAGGCTGGTGCAGCCGCCGCCCTGGACCTGGAGGAGCCGCGTGCGCTGCTCAGGGAAGATGGAGAGCCCGCGCCCCCTGACCAAACTGCCTGCCTGTCGGAGGGTCGTCATGTCTTCATGTGTTGATTCGGGAATGTTATATTTACTCTAAATTTTTCTTCAATTTCTACACATTTTGAATTTGTTCCTTATGTATTGCATTTTATCTCTGCTGTCCTATAGTTATGTATTCCTTTCATTTATAATAAAACTTTGTTCTTTTGTCTTTCATATGTCTTTTCATATAGCACACAAAAATGTCCATTATATGTTTTACAAAAATTTAATTTTGGCTTTGCCATTTCTTCCTACTATTATCCTATTTTCATTAGCTTCGCTGTACATTTCCCAGTGCCCATCCTTTTTTGCTTTATCTAACATTTCCATATACATCCTTTTTTAAAAATATATTTTTATTGATTTTTTTACAGAGAGGAAGGGCGAGGGACAGAGAGTTAAAAACATCGATGAGAGAGAAACATCGACCAACTGCCTCCCACACACCACCTACTGGGGATGTGCCCACAACCAAGGTACATGCCCTTGACCGGAATCGAACCTGGGGCCCTTCAGTCCGCAGGCCGACGCTCTATCCACTGAGCCAAACGGGTCAGGGCATATATACATCCTTCTTCCCCCCGATTTGTTTTCCCTTCAGCACTCATATAGACGTGTTATCCTGGGAATTATGATCAAGCATTTGCGTGGATGATGCTCGCCAGGTAAGTGTGGGCAGCCTAAGGTTGACTGCCGCAGCATTCTGACCAAGAGACGGAGCAGAATGGTCCCTGTGCCCCCACTTCAACAATTCCCAACTCATAACTCCCGCCGGCAGGAAGAGGGATTCAGAGGCCAGAGAGCAGAGTGGGAGACCCTATGGACAAGTCCTTCCAACCGGAAATCAAACCCCGGATGCCTGGTGACCTGTGACAAGCTGTGGATGGGAGGGGAAAGAAGGGACCCGGATGGAATGTCTTTCATTGCTTAGAATGGAGCAGACGCCCCACTTCTAGCAGCACCCGAAAGCTTGCACCAGCTCCAGGCTAACTCTCCCTGCAGAATCTACTTGCATTTCCTTTCTTTCCCAAAAATGTCAACAGCTCCCACCTAAATCCTTCCCCTTCCTGATCCTGCTTCTTTCCTGTTTGAAACCAACTTTCTTGGTTCTCTTTTCATGAAAGCTTAATTCGGATTTCTACCATCTCCAGGTAGCCCATCCTATGTAATCACTTTCCCAGCTCACACTCTCTGTAGGCCTACCATTACCTGGTACTACAGCTACTAAATGAGGCCTTTAAGGCAGAAATTACTTTAATGTTTGCAGCACCCTATACCCTGTCCCCCTGCAGTGCCAAGCACAGTTCCTTACAGAGAATATGCAATCAAAACAGAAGGTATTTGTCATAGCTAAAGATGTATATTTTGGTCTCTCTAAACCCTGACTTGTAGTTAACAAAATATTTTGGGTATTTTTTTCTGTAGAGATGAGGGGATGGAGTAATAGAATGACCATTTGTAACAAGGTTCTCTGTAAAGTCTCCATCTTTGAATATTACTTTAAATCTACTTTCATAAATCATAAACAATGCTTAGTAAGTAAAACTAAGTAATTTAAGGAAACTTTTAAAAAATCCTCTCCCAAGGACATGCTTTTATTGGCTTTAGAGAGAGAAGAGAGAGGGAGAAACAATGATGTGAAACATCGATTGGTTGCCTTCCAACCAGGGATCGAGCCCACAACATGGGTATGTGCCCCGACCGGGAGTTGAACCTGCAACCTTTGTTATATGAAACGACACTCCAACCAACTGAGCCACACTGGCCGGGTCCAGGGAACTATTTTTTTAAAAAGCCAATTAGGTCGAGAGTTTTTTTGTTTTGTTTTTTTATTCCAAAATCTAGTTAAGTGTTTAATTAAATATTTTTAAATACATTTAAAAAAATAGTTGTAAAGGCTGGGATAGAATAAAAACCAACTTCAGTGGAGCTTGAGATGGTACAGAAAGGGATAAATTTTATTTATCAATCGAAGCATTTAAAAAGAGGAACAGCTTCATAAAACAAAAATGTAGATAGAAAAAATATACCCCAAGTACTTCCTAGAAAGGGTTCTAGAAACTTTGAACACTATTCCTAGATGCTTCTTAAAAAGAAAGCAATATTAAAAGTTCCAGGTCGCCTCAGGCCTTGATTCAGGTGGTCCAGACGTCTAGACCCTAAGTCCCAGTCAGGGCCACGTTCCCCTAAGGCCCCATTTACCTGAGAGGTGTGCTCCCACAGGAACCTGCGTCTTCAGCTGAGGTGCAGGAGACGGAAAAAGACAGGCCGCTTTCCTCCACTTCCCCTTTCCCACGCCTTTGCTTCATAAATAGAAACACCCTGCACGGAGCACCCAGCTTCCGGGAGGAGGATCCGGTGAACCAGCACCCGCAGGCAGACCCAGACGATGTGGATGCAGAGAGGACTACGGTCGCTGACGTGTCATCATCAGTCACCTTGAGCTTCAGGAAACACAGCAGTGTCCTCGTGACACCCCACCAAGGCCGCTCTGCCAGGCCTCCGACGACGCTGAACCTGCTGCCGACACCGAGGGAGGTCCTCCTAGGAGGGCTCGGTCCTGTGACCTTATTCATGACTCATTTGTAACAGAACTGTCCAGAGTGGGCCACTCGACCCTAATTCAAGTGCACAGTCCACACCGTGGCAGAGCATGTCTAGGCTACTGCTGAAGCAGGCTTCGCGAGATCAGCATCCTCATCACCTCGTTGCTGCCTGGAAGGGGGAGGAGTCAGAATGAAGGAGGGAGTAGCGGCAAAGTCGGCCTGAGAACTCGGCAGAGTCTGACCAGGGTGTCCACGCCTCGCTCAGGGTAGGCATGATGCAAACTACGATTGTTGCTTTTATCCCGGCAGGGGACCAAATTACCACAGACTTCTCTCCAAAGTACAGAGGAAGGTCAGAAAGTGAGGATTAAATTTACTTTCACAAAGACCTCTCCTGCCCTGGCCGGTGGGGCTCAGTTGGTTGCGCATCATCCCGTGCACTTGAAGGGGGGGTGCTGGTTTGATTCCAGGTCAGGCACACGCCCAGGCTGTGGGCTCTATCCCCATTAGGGGGCATGCAGGAGGCGGCTGATGAATGTTCTCTCTCCCTCTCTCTTCCTCTCTCTAAAAATCAATAAACTATTCTTTAAATAAACCTCTCCTGATGGTAAAGTGCTTATATTAGGTAAAAGAAGAAGAAATGATATATATAGTATAATTCTATTTTTTTAATGTACCTATCAAAGCATAGAAAAAGACCAAAGAAGATATTTTTGGACTTACATAATTAATTCTAGATGTGGAAACATAAGTGATTTTTTTTTTTACTTATCCTATATTTTATAAATTTTCAACAATAAATACACAAATTTCTTTGGTAATCAGAACACTCAATTTTAAAGGAACAAACATTTTCCCTGACCCAGGGTGTGTGTGTGTGTGTGTGTGTGTGTGTGTGTGTGTGTGTGTATGAATGGCTTGCTTCATTTTTACAATGGCTTTTTTTTTTAATATATTTTATTGATTTTTTACAGAGAGGAAGGAAGAGGGATAGAGAGCTAGAAACATCGATGAGATAGAAGCATCGATCAGCTGCCTCCTGCACACCCCCTACTGGGGATGTGCCCGCAACCAAGGTACATGCCCTTGACCGGAATCGAACCTGGGACCTTTCAGTCCGCAGGCCGACGCTCTATCCACTGAGCCAAACCGGTTTCGGCTACAATGGCTTTTTAATGCAAAGAGAAATAAAAGCCCCTGTGAGGGACGAGTAATCACACATCTCAAATAAAATCAAGTCTAAAATTCCTGCAATAACAAAGCCCATGATAGATAAAGATCAGTGCCGGGTTTTTCCACGAGTGGATGACGTGTGGCCTGATACAAAAGTGCCTGGCTTTTCCCACTCACTCTGAGCGGGTAAAGGCTGGGTTAAATGACGGTCAAGTTTCCTACACTCATACCGCTGGGGGAGAAAGGGATGGCAGGAGCAGAGGACACTGTAGTAGAGGAGTAAGACTGATTCATTTGAGCGCTAGACTTGAGCTCATAAACATACATTTGGGATGAGGTGTGCGAGTGTGGTCCTCAGGCAAGCAGCAGCAGCCCCACCTGGAAACTTGCTACAGATACAAATTCTGGCCGCCCGAGACCCCGAGACAGAAACTCCGGGGGTGGGGCCCAGGCACCTGTCCTCACAGCCCTCCAGGCGACTCTCAGGGGTGCTCAGGTCTGAGAAGGCGGCTCTGAAGCGAGGGGAGCCAGTGCTCAGAGGCCTCTGCTACGCCCATGAAACAGCCCCCCATTCTTCCGCTGAAAGCCGCTTAGACCAGCCGTTGCCCATCTGCTTTTCCTACAGTGTAACAACCCCGGACACCTGCACCGGCTGGAACAACAGGGACGGGACTTCAAGGCGTGTGCACTGGTGTGGAGAGTGAAGGCCATGCTCTGAGCGTGACTAATAGCTTACAGTGTCAGCCTTACACATTTCCCACCGGAATGTGTGATGACCAAGAAGATGCCCATATACTGATGACTATTTCACTGAAAAATGCAGTAGCAATATTGACAGAAACGTCTTTTACCATCTGGCTGGTCACCAGTTTGGAAAGGCAGTGGTGGTCACACTGGCTCCCATTTGACCTTTAAGTCACTGTCCAGAAGTCAAGGGATTCCTGAGGACCAAGTACTCACTTTACAACAGTCAAGAATAGTCGCTGCTAGAGTTTTCAAAATGTTTTCTCATATATCAGCTTAAGCCTTCTCTAAAATTTACAAAGAAAAGGCGAAAAGAGAAGTGACTCCCAGACGGGTGCCCTCTGGGGGCAGCACAGGCCCTCCCGGAGCAGGGCAGGAGGCGGCTGGCAGGAAGGTGCCGCCGACAGGGCCTGGCTGGCGATCCTGTGAGCGCCCTGGAGGGAGAGAACCGCCTCTAGGAGGTTTACCTTCCAGGATCTGATGGACCCTGCAGTCCCGCATGTACTGCTGGACGGCATAGTCCTTCAGGTAGCCGTAGCCTCCGTGCATCTGCAAGGCCTGGTTGCAGATCTGCAGGGGGACACAGATTAGGCATCTTTAACTCAGGAAGCCGGAACCAGTGGCTGCTCTCTCCACCCCAGCCCGCAAGCTGCTGTGAGCTAATGCGAGAAAGAGAAGAACCACCTCCAGATGACCAGCCAAGCCGAAAAGGGCTCCACGCTCTGTGGTCAGAGACAAAGATGTCCTCCTGCTGAACGTCAGTCCCCACCCGACAGGCAGAGCAGAGGCCCAGCTTCCTGGCTCGCAGGGAGGAGCCATCTGCAGCCGCCCCGGCTGGGATTCTATGAAGCTAAGGTGCCATCTAGTGGCAACAACACAGCCTCAGTGTGGAATGGCCTTGCCCCTGACATTGTAAACACAGCACATGGGAGCAGAAGGCGCTGGGCTGCTCTGCACCGTCTTCCAAAGGCAGGTCTCAGCCAGCTCACAACCGAAGGGCAGGGTCAGAGGAACCTGTGTGGCGGCCTGAACCAGGTGCAAAGCCAGCTGGGGCGCCCCTTGCAGGCCCTCCCGAGTTAACTCTTATCCATAAGCCCCAAGGCGATCGGTCCCTGCAGCATCCCAGGAACTGACCGAGCAGCTGCTCCCGGGTCCCAGGAGAGCCGAGCGCATCATCACTTACGGTGAAACATTCGTCTGTAGCAAAGAGCTTGGCCATGGCGCACAGGGCCACCGCATCGTCCCGCTCCTCCTGCAGAGCCACCGCCGCGCTGCGGACCAGCAGCCGCGAGGCCACCAGCCTTGTGGCCATATCAGCCATTTTGAACTGCAGGTACTACGGCAAGAGGGGAGAAGAGAACCATCGAGCAGCCGGCTCCCAGCAGCACCTGATCTGGGGCCTCTGTAAGATCTCCAATGAGGCACCTTTCCTAAGTGACTTGCAGCCTCAAAGCCTCCTGCCTCCTGCAGAGAAAATGCTCTGCCTGAAGTTCAGTCCCCTGCACTGATGTTATTGCCTCTGGGAAAAACTACTGACAGACAGAGAGCACAGGCTCCGGCTAAGACGGCAGAATTCCACACTGTCCCGGAGAACGTGGGCCACAGACCAGGTCTCGGGCCAGGACTGGGCAGTTACCTGGTTATTGGCCAGAAGCTCTCCAAACTGCTTCCGGACATTGAGGTGGTCTCGGGCGAGGATGACTGAAGCATGAGCAGCCCCGACGGAGCAAGAAGCTAGGAAGGAAAAGTGCAGACACTTGGACTCAGCCAGAGGGCAGTGCTGCCCGCCCCAGCCCGCTGCCCGCCCTGCCCCTTCCCTTCGAGTTCTCACCGACATTGATCCTCCCTCCATTCAGGCCTTTCATGGCAATATGGAAGCCTTGCCCCTCGTTCCCAATTCTGTTGGCCGCAGGGACAGCACAGTCTTCAAAGATCACGGCGCGGGTTGGCTGTGAGTTCCACCCCACCTGGCAAAAATCAGGGACTCCGTGGCTGCCCAGCCCCTCCCACTCAGGGCCGTGCCCGCTGCTGACAGAGCCTGTGAAGTGCAGGCTCCCTTATCCTGAAATTAGACCCTTGAGAACTTAAAACGAAGAAAGTTCAGACTTAAACACCTGACAGATTTTTTTCTCGGCGAAACCTTTTTTTTAACATATGAAAGCATCCATTTTCTAATGTCCACTCTCCCGAATTAACCTACTCAGGCGCGTTTCTCACAATTTCCCTTAGGATTGGGCAGGACTGCCACCGTTCTTGATGCCTCGATGTGACACTGTTTTATAAAGAACATAGAAAATATAAGAATTATTTGGGTGATTTGTTATACATGGAAGGACAATATTAGGATTATTAACAATAGCTACACTTCTCTTATGAGCTTAGTGTCCTACGAGGGTGGTATGACTGGCACTCACTGTGCGGGCAACACCTAGTGAAGTGCTTAGCTGCAGAGCCAGTGACTTGTGGGCACTGGCTCCCGAGAGCCAGTTAAGCCCATGTCCTACCTCGGCTTCTGTGACATCACATCTTCTCCTAACTCAGCTTCTGTGACATCACATCTTCTCCTACCTTGGTCTTCTGTGACATCACATCAGTGGCTTGAAATTGGCCATGGTGGGAATATTTAAACCACAGAAACTGGCAAACTATGAGGGTTTTTTGGTTTTGGTTTTTCCTAGAAAGCTGATTTGCCAGGACACCCTTGAATATGCCCGTCATAAGCCCAGAGAAAATTTTGAAGATCTAAGATATAGTCCATGTCATGCAACTAACTAGCTAGCTGTATTCTTCATCTTTCGCCAAATCAACCTAGATTTTTCTGTGGCCTCGCTATTCCCTTACATAAGGGAGTTCTCCCCAAAGGTCCTAACCATAACAGTGCATGGAAAGCCAGCAGAGCCACTTTTTAAAAATAAAACCTTACTCAGATGTTTCATATAAATAAAGGCTCTCAGTACTTGACCCTTCATCTTCTCTTCCAGGTACTTTCAAAGGTTCCAAAGAAATTTAAGGTTTGGAGATGCAGATTTTATTTTATTTTTAAAATGTTTTTATTGATTTCATAGAGGAAGGGAGAGGGAGAGAGAGATAGAAACATCCTATCTAATAAAAGAGTAATATGCAAATTGACTGTCATTCCAAGACACAAGATGGCCACCCCCATGTGGTCAAAGATGGCTGCCCCCATGTGGACACAAGATGGCCGCCACAAGATGGCTGGCAGGGGAGGGCAGTTCTGGGCAATTGGGGGTGACCAGGCCTGCAGGGGAGGGCAGTTGGGGGGGGATCAGGCCTTCAGGGGAGGGCAGTTGTGGGCAATCAGGCAAGCAGGGAGGGCAGTTAGGGGTGACCGGGCCGGCAGAGGAGGGCAGTTGGGGGAGATCAGGACAGCAGGGGAGGGCAGTTGAGGGGGACCAGGCCTGCAGGGGAGGACAGTCGGGGGGGGGGGGGGAACAGGACTGCAGGGGAGGGTAGTTGGGGGAGGCAGGCCTGCAGGGGAGAGCAGTTGAGGGGGACCAGGCCTGCAATGGAGGACAGTTGGGGGGGACCCAGGCCTGCAGTGGAGGGCAGTTGGTGGGGACCAGGCCTGCAGTGGAGGGCAGTTGGGGGAGACCAGGCCAGCAGGGGAGGGCAGTTGAGGGGGACCAGGCCTGCAGGGGAGGACAGTTGGTGGGGTCCAGGCCTGCAGGGGAGGACAGTTGGTGGGGTCCAGGCCTGCAGGGGAGGACAGTTGGGGGGTACCAGGCCTGCAGGAGAGGGCAGTTGGGGGGAACCAGGCCTGCAGGGGAGGGCAGTTGGGGGGACCAGGCCTGCAGGGGAGGTGACCGGGCCAGCAGAGGAGGGCAGTTGGGGGCAATCGGGCCAGCCGGGCCAGCAGAGGAGGGCAGTTGGGGGCAATCGGGCCGGCCGGGGAGCAGTTAGGCATCGATCAGGCTGGCAGGCAGAAGCGGTTAGGGGCAATCAGGCAGAGGCAGGCGAGCGGTTGGGAACCAGCAGTCCTGGATTGTGAGAGGGATGTCCCAGATTGGAGAGGGTGCAGGCTGGGCTGAGGGACATCCCCACCCCTCCGTGCATGAATTTCGTGCACCGGGCCTCTAGTCAATGATGAGAGAGAATCACTGATTGGCTGCATCCTGCACACCCCACACTGGTGGTTAAGCCCACAACCCAGGCATGTGTCCTGATTGGGTACTAAACCGTGACCTCCTGCTTCATAGGTCGATGCTCAACCACTGAGCCACGCCAGCTGGGCAATACAGATTTTCAAATGACACTATATAACATGCCCCAGTTCCCTTTTAGCTCTGAGAAAACTACTGCCTTCCCATCACCATCACTTCCTTATATTAAAATTCAATAGCTCCCTTCCATTGGGACGATAAACTACTCCTCATCCCTTCATTTAGGGTGACATGTAGCCCAGCCTTTCTCCCCCAGCCTTCTCTGCTATACGTCTCCTGTCAGTATCACCCTCCACCCACTACTCCAGTCTGGCCTATACGAAGCCTCTAGGTCTCCCTGGTCACCTGGGCCAGCAGCGAGCCTGTCCTCCTTCAGGCTCCTGTAGTCTGACCACAGGTCAGATGCCTACAGTACTGGCTCGCATTATCTGTGAACTTATCTCCCCATCTAGGCCACAGACACATGAAGCGAGAACAGAAAGTTCTGATCAACAGTATCTCATGATGTAAGAACCAAATACAAACAGCTGCCACCTTGTAACTTCTGCCTCCAAGCCTTATGTGGAACACCTCACCCCTATGCAGAGAGCGTGCGCTCCTAACCCCAGTGGAGCCCCTGGGAAGCTGCCCTCGGTGAGAAGAAATGGCCCCTCGCCCTTCTGAGGGCTCCCAGCCCTGGACCACGACCGCTAGAGCCCGTTCCTTCTGTCAGTCTGTCTTCTGTCCACAGATTACCTTCATACTCTCTTCCAAGAGGTCTCACTCCCACCCCTCCCAGGAGAAAATGCATTTTTCTATTCAATTAAATCCAAGACAAGGCAAGTCTTCATTACGTACCCATAAAGTCAATGCACAGTTGCTGGTGTAAAGCTCTTAGCTGTACAATGTTTTAAATATGCCAAGTCCAAGCATGTGCTGGCAGGACAGAGGGCCACAGAGCAGGGAGGGGCAAAGGCCAGCGGCTCGGATCCCCAGAAGTCTATTTAGGGGTTATTTCATTACCTGACTTCTCCCCCAAGGTCCTAACCAGAACAGTACATGTCACAGGCAGGTAACTGTGCCAGTCATCTGGCCTAACAAATCCGAATGGGCCTCACCTTAATTACCAGCCACAGTTACATAATTACAGCTGTACTGTTCATGGCTTGGCGATGAGCTTTCTTACTCCTAGCAATGTCTTCCCAAAGCGCCCAGGGGAATACTCTCCCTTTGCCCATGGCTGAAATACCCACAATCATCTCCAATGAGTTATACTTCGCTTTTACGGAAAGAAGAAAAGTGGCCCATCTACATCATTCCCGAGATTTCTAGTCAACTCCAGACCTTCCATACGTATGTATTCTTGGGATAACCGAAGCTGGATGAGAAATACAGGCCACCATGGCAAGAGGAGAGAAGACAGAGAAATCACTCACGTTGAAGCACAGGCAGCTGTGGACTGACGGGCCAACTGCCACTGTCCAGCGGCCTAGAGTTGTGTTGATGATGCCTATTCTATGTTATGTTCCCGTCAAAGTCCTACTAGAAGCAACTGCCTCCAAGGCAAGTTGGAAAACATGAGAAGCTACTTCGTCAAACAGAGCAACAGAGCAAAGCGTGGTCTGGCAGGGGCGTCTCATAGCTTGAATCGCTTGTCAATAGCCACTTACCTTTTTTTCCTTCTTGCCAAAGCTCAGGCCAGGGGTCCCCTTCTCCACAACTATGCACGAGATGCCTTTGGGGCCTGGTCCTCCCGTCCGGCACATGACCACATAGATGTCTGACTCCCCTCCACCGCTGATGAAGGCCTGTGGGGTGGCAGGAGGTGTGCGCAGGTATCAGGAACGCCGGGGTTCTCAGAGCCTGCCATCCGGGAAAACACCTGGGGGCCTCCCGACCATCGGACACTAAGACAAGCATGTCAAACTCGTGTAGCCGCATGCCTCGTTCAATGCGGCCCGCCGGCGCGAGTTTGACATGCTTGCACTAAGAGGTACAATGGCACCGACATAAGAAGGGGCACAAAGAAACGGCACTGACTGGGAAAGCAGGGGTCTAGCTGATGAGACTATAAGAAGCATAGACAAAAACGAATGAAATAATCTGGAACCAATGAGAAGAGACAGAAACAGGGAAGGGGAATAAAGGGAAAAGGGTCAGAGGCTCTCTTCCCAACATGTGAAAATCCTACGGGAATATCAACTCGCAGACAGCAAGGATCCAGGCGCTGTCAGCAAGAAGATGGGAACAATCCCAAGTTGTTCTGGAAGGAGAGCATGCTGGTACCTTGGAGCCATTGAGGATGTAATGATCTCCTTGCCGTTTAGCTGAGGTCAAAAGGGAGGCAGCATCGCTCCCACTTCCTAAGGCAGGGATCAGAGAGACAGTAGAGGGTGGGGGAGAAAGTCAGTGAAGTTAAGGGAGCTCCAGCTTGGTCCCATCTCCTAGGAAACCTTCCCTTACAAACAAACTCAGAGCTTGGTACTTTAAAATCCCGATGGCCAAAGGAACTCTCTGTACTGGGTAAAAACTGCATATACGTTCAGACTGTTTCCACCTTCCTCTCCTAGGTTAGAGTGAGCCGCCTAGAACAGCGGCCGCCAACCTGTCGGACCTCACGGGCCACCAGTGGTCCGCAGCCCACCGCTTGGCGACCGCTGTCCTAGAGAAACGGTGCCCTCAAGGCTTCTTAGTCTTGTACCATCAAGTCATGACAATCTGTTCCTCTTGGCAAGTACCGGGTTCTGCGTGTCAATGGGCTCAGGGGTGCTCAGTGACCGTCCCTGAGTGACATCCCACCTGGAGAATGGCAAACCCACCTGGCTCAGTGAGGCAGTAGGAAGCAAACTTCTCCATGGTGCAGAGCGGGGGGCAAAACCGGTGCCTCTGTTCCTCATTGCCAAAGGTATCGATCATCCAGACACACATGCTGACAGGCACAGCAAGAAGAAGAGACACTCACAGAGATAAGGATGGAAAAGGACATTTGAGGGGGCAGGGGAGGGGGAAAGGGAACAAAGGCAGGAAGGCAGACAGAAGCAGAAGGGACAGTGAGAAGGGAAAAGTCACAATTGAGAAGATTCGACTTCACCCTGGCTGGTTTGGCTCAGTGGCTAGAGTGTCGGCCTACGGACTGAAGGGTCCCAGGTTCGATTCCAGTTAAGGGCACATGCCCGGGTTGCAGGCTCGATCCCCAGTGGGGGGTGTGCAGGAGGCAGCCGATCAGTGATTCTCTCTCATCATTGATGTCTCTCTCTCTCTCTCTCTCTCTCTCTCTCTCTCTCTCTCTCTGCCTTCCTCTCTGAGATCAATAAAAATATATTTTTAAAAAATGTTTTAAAAAAAAAAAGAAGACTCGACTTGAAAGGAAAGGCCTGGATTAGAAACCTATTCCTGAAACTCGTCTCACCCAGAGACAACCAAGGCAACGTATTTCTCACTTGGATGTTCACACTGCTTCTAATTAGGTTAACGGAGCTCCCTAAAGTTCACAGAGCTTCGGTACTTTCCCAAAGTCCTGGAGGTTTCCTCTTGGGGCTGAGGAACAGGGGAGCAGGGCCCTGATGGGTGCTTGGTCCCTCTCCACCTCGGCCTTGGGGGAAGGCAGGAGGCCTGACTCTGAGAGAACATACTAGATAACAGACTCGAGTCCAACAGGCAGAACCAGACTGTTAAGAGTTCTTCTTTTACCTCCTGTGAAAGAAGAACTCTTCACAGTCTGGTTCTGAGAAGATAAACCTTTTCCCTGTTTATTGGAAACTTCCTAGTCAACCCAGGCTAGACTTCGCTGTGCTTTTCAATGCGGGCACTCACTTGTGGATGCTTATGTAGGCGGTGGTGCTGGTGCAGCCCGTCGCCAAGGCTTCAAAGATGACAGAGGTATCGAGCCGGGACAGTCCAGACCCACCTACGTCTGTTCGTACGTAGACCCCACCGAAGCCTAGCTGGGCTGCCTTCCGCATCACGTCCACGGGGAACAGTTCCTGTGTACGAGAGAGGGGGTCAGTAGTAAGTGATCCACGGATGGACTTTTCTTCAGAGGGCTCACTGAGGGGTTAGGATGTTTGAGTTTGGGAGGGCGGGGATTCTCTCCACTTAATATGCCCATCTGTCATCTATGCCGGGGTATCAGTTAAAATGCCTTCTGTGAGAACCTGTTTTCCGGCGTTCAAGTTTCTTTCATTATCTACAACTGCCTTGGTTTTAGAAGTGGTCTGAATCTTTGCACAATATAAACTAAACAAAACAAAACAGGTATCTGCAGGATGAGGAGGATGCCTCGAGGAAAGGAATCGCATCGTTACCAGTACTCTCGCGCGCAGATGGAGATTAAACACCGAACACTTAAGACGACAAGCAGAGGAAGGAAAGGCAACTGTTGGAACATGGAGCCGCAAGGAAAACCCCTACCTTCTGGTCCCACTCTGCCATATGTGGAGCCATCTCCCGGGCTGCAAAGTCAAAGGCCACTTTCTGATATCCTTTCTGTTCTTCATTTAGTCCGATGGAAGCTGTGGGCAAGATTGCATGCATGCAGTTCCAGAACAGGGGTCCGGGAAGAGGACCGCTAATAAGGGTCACCAGGAAGCTGGGACGGTGGCCTTGCTATAGCATTTTCCAAACACAGTCCTCCCCTTGACACCCAAAGACGGACTTCACCCACCATCAACCAGCTCTGTTGAAATAATGTCACCTTTCTCCTTCCTTTACTCCCAAGTGGATCAGCTGACTTTACTGACCTACCAGTTTATTCTTTCAATACTCACCTCTTCCTCCTCATAAATCCACATTGAAATCCTATCTAATAAAAGAATATTCAAATTGACCATCACTCCAAGACACAAGATGGCCACCCCCATGTGGTCCAAGATGGCTGCCCCCATGTGGACACAAGATGGCCACTACAAGATGGCCTGCAGGGGAGGGCAGTTGTGGTCAGTCAGGGGTGACCAGGCCAGTAGAGGAGGCAGTTGGGGGGGACCAGGCCTGCAGGGGAGGACAATTGTGGGCGATCAGACCAGCAGGGAGGGCAGTTAGGGGTGACCAGGCTGGCAGGAGAGGGCAGTTAGGGGCAATCAGGCCAGTTGGGGAGCAGTTAGGCGTCGATCAGGCTGGCAGGGGAGTGGTTAGGGGTGATCAGGCTGGCAGGCAAAAGCGGTTAGGGGCTATCAGGCAGAGGCAGGTGAGCGGTTGGGAGCCAGCAGTCCTGGATTGTGAGACGGATGTCCAACTGCCCATTTAGGCACTAACGTCTTTTTTTGTTTGTTTTTGTTAATCCTCACCTGAGGTTATTTTTCATTGGTTTTTAGGGAGAGTGGGAGAGAGAGGGAAAGACAGAGAGAAACATCGATGTGTTTGAAACACATCGACTGGTTGCCTCCTGCACGAGCCCCGACCAGGACCAGGGCCTGGGCTGGGGAGGAGACTGCAACCTAGGTATGTGCCCTTGACCGGAATCCAACTTGGAACCCTTTGGTCCGCAGGTCGACGCTCTGTCCACTGAGCCAAACCGGCTAGGGCGGCACTGAAGTTGGGTTTTTTAAAGTCTGCATTGCCTTGCCAAACAGGAAACATATTTTAGATCTTACTTCACTAGCCGGTTGACTTGCAAGCTCTGCTCTCCAATTCACTCCCCTCTCTCACTCTGAAGGTTTTTAAAAAGTTGTGAAAAATACATAATGTTCATGTCATTAGGGGAACTGACTGGCTAAGAAAAACTTGTAAAGTAATGATATTGTACATTGAATAGTCACTGTTTTAAGCAGGCAGATATAGGTATCTTCCTCCGGGAGGGAACCACCCCTGATGAACATCCAAGTGAGAAATACGTCACCTTGGTTCTCTCTGGGTGAGATGAGTTCCAGGAATAGGTTTCTAATCCAGGCCTTTCCTTTGAGATCCACGGGCAGTCGGACATCCCTCGAGGGGTCCCAGATTGGAGAGGGTGCAGGCTGGGCTGAGGAACACCCCCCGCCCCATGCACGAATTTCGTGCACCGGGCCTCTTAGTAGTAATAATAAACACACACTGACCCTCAAATTACGGTAAACATATTTTTCCTTTAGGATGTCCTACCTGTTCTGTGCTAGTGTCCTGGGAAAACCCTGTCCTATCTATGTATACTGGTACCTGTCCGTAGCTGTCCATCTGCACCAATATTCACTTTAAAAGATCAATTGGGAAAGGAAAAGCTGTATACTTTGGCTAACGTTGCAAATAAGGACAAGGTCCTGTAATAAGGCCAGGCATTTGGCAAGTCTCGGACGCTCACTGAGACGTGCTGATGGGAGTGTTTCAGCGTTGAAAGCATGGCTACGGCCTTACTAAATCTGTGTTCACCCCATGGACTGGGAATTCTCAGATCACTCTCTCTCCTAACTATCGGTGCTGTGACTGAGTAATTCCTTCGCTTCTCGTTCTAAGATACCTAGAAGCTAAAGACAATGAATAACTGAGCAACGCCAACGGGAGAAGTTTCTCGAGAGCCTACACGCCATGTGGAAGACTGCAGCCCGTGTATTGCATCAGGGGTGGTTCCCTCCCGGAGGAAGATACCTATATCTGCCTGCTTAAAACAGTGACTGTTCAATGTACAATATCATTACTTTACAAGTTTTTCTTAGCCAGTCAGTTCCCCTAATGACATGAACATTATGTATTTTTCACAACTTTTTAAAAATCTGCAGAGTGAGAGAGGGGAGTGAATTGGAGAGCAGAGCTTGCCAGTCAACCGGCTAGTGAAGGAAGATCTAAAATATGTTTCCTGTTTGGCAAGGCAATGCAGACTTTAAAAAACCCAACTTCAGTGCCGCCCTAGCCGGTTTGGCTCAGTGGACAGAGCGTCGGCCTGCGGACCGAAGGGTTCCAAGTTGGATTCCGGTCAAGGGCACATACCTAGGTTGCAGTCTCCTCCCCAGCCCGGGCCCTGGTCCTGGTCGGGGCTCATGCAGGAGGCAACCAGTCGATGTGTTTCAAACACATCGATGTTTCTCTCTGTCTTTCCCTCTCTCTCCCACTCTCCCTAAAAACCAGTGAAAAATAACCGCAGGCGAGGATTAACAAAAACAAACAAAAAAAGACGTTAGTGCCTAACACCAATGCACAGCCCTTCCGGCAGGGAGCGTTTCAGGTGGCAGTGTTTCTCTGGGGCAGGAGGAAGCAGTCTGTCTGTCCCAGGCCTCTCATTAAGTGGGAAACTCAGAAATGAGTCACTGTGAGGATTAAAGATTAGGCAACCTTGAGAAGCCCAGAGCAGAAACCTATGGTAGGTGTTACTTGCAGGAACATCATTAGGGATAAAATCATGAATTCCCAACTGGGAGTCAGGTCACTTATCTGCAGAGTCTTGCAGAAATGCCCTGTAGAGATCGCTCAAAGACCATTCCCCAAAGAGGATTTATTGACTGTCTACTGTGGAGCAGTGCTGGGATTACCAAGGTGAACATGGGCCACTCACACATACATGGTAACAGTGCAAACATCTCACTAGGTAAAGAGATGTGCTACAGAATTTCAGTCCCAGCAAGGGCTCCATAAACGTTTACAGTCATTATTGACAGAGTAAAACAAGTAGTTTGAGGAAAAAATAGATTTAAATGACAAGCTAAGTAAAAAATAGGGAATAGGTGTATGCAAGTCATATGTATAAGTAAATACAACATAGTCACATTTTTTAAGATGACCAAATAGTCGATGTTAGCTAAAGGGATGCTAACGAGAGTATTACTTGAGGGGGGGAAAAGTGGAAGAAGTAAATTAAAAGGCAAATTATACACACGAAAGCATGGTTACTAATGAAAAATACCTACAGTTCCAGAAAACATACACCATAAACATGAAACAAACACCTCGTGATGTTGGCTGGAGTTACTGGCAGAGTTCAAAAAACCAGCGCGCGCGCATGCGCGCGCGCGCGCGCACACACACACACACACACACACACACTAAAATGGTAAAGCCAAGTGGAAAAAGAGTCCAAATGAGACGAGGAAAGCCGTCACTGTGCAGCAACTGAAGTATAATAAGAAAGAGATGAAAACACACAAAGAAAAGCTCCAAATAATATAAATCTTTAAATGCACCCACAGTACAGAATCAATGTTCTATTTGAGAATCTTGGTGTGTCCAAGGAATGTGCGGGAAGGTGCAGCACCGGACAAGGAATTAGTCATGTGAGCTCTGGTTCTGAAATGATTAACCATGCAATGTCCATAAGTCAGGTGCAGCTTGAACCTCAGCTATCACAATGTAAAATGAGGATCTCCACTAGACACGAAATAAATTTCCTCATTTGTAAAATGATAGTACCTGCAAAAGGAGGAAACTTCAGATAAATGTGTAATATATACTGAACTATTATAAAACCAGCTTTCTTAAAAATCATTTTTCACATTAAAATATGCAATGAGGAAGACAACCAAGATGGCGGTATAGGTAAACACCTATACTTGCTGCCTCTCACAACCACATCAAAACTACAACTAAAAGACAAAACGGATATCACCCAGAACCACGAGAAGGCTGGCTGACTGGAAGTTCTACAACTAGAAGTAAAGAGAAAAGCACACTGAGACTGGTAGGAGATGTGTAGATACGGAGACGCACATGAAACGGGCTGGCAATTGGGCGCGCTGTTGTTGTTTTCAATTGGGAGGGAGAGACAAGCTCCCGACTGCTCTGAACTCCCAATTCTGGGCGAGACTCTGGGGACCCAGACTCATATGGGGAGAAACTGGACTGTCTGGCATTGGGCCGGAACACGAGGGTGGCTTTCTCTCAGAGGTGCTTGCAGCGATCATTGTTCCTGCACGGGGCCGTGGGACACAGAGACCCGGGGACATCTCCGGGCAGGACTGACTGGCAGCCATTGCTGTTTGCTCCACCCTAGTGATTCCCCGAGACCCTGCCCCACCCAATTTACAACCACACCCAAGCTGTGCACAGAGGCTTTTGCATAGGAATGGCCTGTCCTTTTGCAACCTAAAACCTAACAAACTGCAGCTGGGTCAGAGAGCTCCAAAGCTTGCAAAAGAAGGCCTAAGGCTCTGCAGCAGCAGCCTGCATTGCTTCACAGCTGGGCCTCATCTGGGCACTTCCAAACCCCAAACAAAGAGGAGGAATCTGCAGATCTTTCTGTAGCTCCTGCTGAGTGTCCTCAGGCAGTGCCTGACTTTGCACCTCCCTGGAGATCCAAGAGCCAGTGTACCCAGTGGTCAGTGTGAGACCATACCAGATTACAACTCTTCACATCCATAAGCAACACACTCAAGGGGCAGACTCAGTGAGCACCAAAGCCCCACTGAAACAAGTCCTGCCCCACAAGGGTGTCTCAAGCACAGCAGATCTTCCAATGTAGACACAGCTGGTCCTCACAGTCAATTGGCCTGGAGGTCAATTCCTCCCAGTGATACCAAAAGCAATCAAGGCTTAACTACAACAAGACTGTGCACCCAGCCCACAGAGGGGTGCACCAAGAGTGTCCACCTCAGATAGCTGGGGAGGCTGAGCCACTGGGCCCTATAGGACACCTAGCACACAAAGCTACTCTACCAACACAGGGAAGCAGCGAAAATGCGGAGACAAAGAAACAGGTCACAAATGAAAGAAATGGAGGAAAGCAAACGACTGAATAGAGTTCAAAACCACAGTTATAAGATTACTCAAGAGTCTTCTAGAAACCTCTGAGAAATTTAGTGAGACCCTCAAGGATATGAAAAAGGACCAATTAGAAATTAAGCACACACTGACTGAAATCCTACATAATAAAATGGTAATATGTAAATTACCATCACTCCACTACGCCCACGATTGGGCCAGCAGGAGGCGCAGGGGGCGGGACTCAGGGTGGCCAGGGTAGCTGATTGGGCCAGCAGGATGCTGAGCTCGTGGCGCCACTGGCGCCGCGAGCTCAGCGTCTGTGTCATGGCTGCGCCGGAGGCTTTCGGAAGGCCTGGTGCACCGGCGGACAGCCAGCCAGCTCCCCCGCGATCAAAAGCCAAAGCGGGGGAGCTGGCCGGCTGTCTGCTCCGGCACAAGGGCTTTCGAAAGCCTCCGCCGCGCCGGAGGCTTTCGGAAGGTCTGGTGCACCGGCGGACAGCTGGCCAGCTCCCCCGCGATCAAAAGCCAAAGCGGGGGAGCTGGCCAGCTGTCTGCTCCGGCACAAGGCCTTTCGAAAGCCTCCGCCGCGCCGGAGGCTTTCGGAAGGCCTGGTGCACCGGCGGACAGCCAGCCCGCTGGTGCACCAGGTGCATGATTAAATCATGCACTGGGCCTCTAGTAAAGAATAATATACAAAGATCCAACAGAAGACTAGAGGATTCCAAGAATTAAGTCAAAGATTTGAAATATGAAGAAGCAAAACAAAACAAAGCAAAACAAAACAAAAAAACACCCAACTGGAAAAGCAAAAAGAAAAAAAGAATCCAAAAATATAAAGATAGTGTAAGGAGCCTCTGGGACAACTTCAAGTGTACCAACATTTGAATTATGGGGGTACCAAAAGGAGAGAGAGCAAGATATTGAAAACCTATTTGAAGAAATAATGACAGAAAACTTCCCCCAACTGGTGAAAGAAATACTTACAAGTCCAGGAAGCGCAGAGAACCCCAAACAAGAGTAATCCAAAGAGGACCACACTGAGACACATCATAATTAAAATGCCAAGGGCAAAAGACAAAGAGAGAATATTAAAAGCAGCAAGAGAAAAACAGTTAGTTACCTACAAGGGAGTACCCATACGACTGTCAGCTGATTTCTCAACAGAATCTATGCAGGCCAGAAGGGAGTGGCAAGAAATATTCAAAGTGATGAACAGCAAGAACCTACAACCAAGACTACTCTACCCAGCAAAGCTATCATTCAGAATTGAAGGTCAGATAAAGAGCTTCACAGACAAGAAAAAGCTAAAGGAGTTCATCATCACCAAACAGTATTATATGAAATGCTGAAGGGTATTCTTTAAGAAGAGGAAGAAGAAGAAAAGGGTAAAGATAAAATTTATGAAAAACAAAGTGACAATACATATCTATCAACAAGTGAATCTAAAAATCAAGTGAATAAAAAATCTGATGAACAGAATAAACTGGTGAATAGAATCGAATCAGGGGCATAGAAAGGGAGTGGACTGACAATTCTCAGGGAGGGAAGGGGATGTGGGGGGTGCGGGAAGAGACTGGACAAAAATCTTACACCTATGGATGAGGACAGTGTGGGGGGGTAAGGGCATGGGGTGGGGTGGGAACCAGGTGGAGGGGAGCTATGGGGGGGGGGGAAGAGGAACAACTGAAATAATCTGAACAATAAAGATTCATTAATAATTTTTTTAAATGCAATGAAACAATGAGAAACATTTTTTGATCACTTCCATTAATTTGATATTTTAACATGCAGGATGATATATTGAAGCGACAACTTCCTCTTATTTAACCATTTAAAAAAGACAATTTCCTTTAAAACTGTGAAAAAGCACCACATTGGCTGAAGCTATACCACAAGGTTCTGGAAATCTCCATATTTAACCTATTTGTTGACAGAACTACTCCCTGTCCCCTCGGGCAAGGTAATCCTGTTTAACAAGTTCAAGTGCTAGACCAGGGCCAGCCACACCTTTGTGAAGGTGGTTTAGAACACTGAGAGGAAAACAGTATCCTATACCTTAGTGTACTTTCTACATCTAAGTGTCCATCTAAAGCCGTGGTCGGCAAACTGCGGCTCAAGAGCCACATGCGGCTCTCTGGCCCCTTGAGGGTGGCTCTTCCACAAAATACCACGGCCTGGGCGAGTCTATTTTGAAGAAGTGGCGTTAGAAGAAGTTTAAGTTTAAAAAATTTGGCTCTCCAAAGAAATTTCAATCGTTGTACTGTTGATATTTGGCTCTGTTGACTAATGAGTTTGCCAACCACTGGTCTAAAGGATTCACAGGCTCTCCTGCTGTAAAGAAAAGTGTCACTTATTTAAAATTTAAAAATGTATGTTTCAGAAGAAAAAAAGTAGTTTGGTGCTTGACAGAAGCACAGAGTGGCTAAGGTGCTCCTGTCAGCTGGGTCCTCACCCTCCCTGTTATTCACACCTGTGCTACCTGCCTGACCCCGCCCCCCCCCCCCCCCCCCCCCGAAGACATTCAGCTCTGTAAACTCTGGTAGTTTCCCATTTGCAATACTCCCTTTTCTTTTAGGAATTTCAAGAGTAAACGTGTTTTCTAGCGATAGATGTAGTTATAAAGTCTGATTAGCAAATCTTGTATTACCTAGAGCTTTTGTTCCTCTATTACCACCAGCACCAGACTTTTTACATTCTTACTGCCTTTATGACCTACTAGAGGCCCAGTGCATGAAATTCATGCATTGGGGGGGTGGGGGGGCATGGAGGAGAGGGTCCCCCTCAGCCCAGCCTGCACCCTTTCCAACCCGGGACCCCTCAGGGGATGTCCGACTCACAATCTAGGACCACTGGCTCCTAACTGCTCACCTGCCTGCCTGCCTGTCTGCCTGATCACCCCTAACTGCCCTCCTGCTGACCTGGTTGCCCCTTACTGACACACACACACACACACACACACACACATACACACACGAACCCCCGCCCCACCCCGTGCCCCACCAGCCTGGTCGCCCCTAACTGCCCCCGCTGCTGGCCTGGTCGTCCGTTTGGTTGTTTCGGTTGCAATGGTCAATTAGGCTTTTATATATATAGATTATGATTTTTTTAAAAAAACCACCACCAAAATCACGGGTTTCAACATCCACTCCTTATCGAAACGCTGGAATAATAACAGAGGTTGTGAGGGTAAATGTAAGGCCCTTAGCTATTGCACTTATTTCATAAGTGAACTTATGAAACATATCAAGGGGTGAATAGGAACTAAGCTTAAGGAAGGGCTGAACAATAAAGGAACGGCATTAGCCGCGAGGAGTCATCTGCGTTAGCTGCGAAGTACTTTCCTATCTTGATCTAGCTTCAGAGGGCCCCACGTGGTAGGAAGACACTGTTTCAGCCAAGAATCTCCAAATGCCTCTGGAGCAGCGATTTTCAACCTTTTTCATCTCATGGCACAGAAACTAACTACTAAAACTCTGCCGCACTGGATTCATTCACACCAACACCAGATGGCTATGGTTGTGTTGGCTGTTATCACTTTTTTTTTTTTTAATCTGGCAATCTAAGGAAAAGGAGGTCAATGCCCTGACTAAATAGCCCAGGTATTGCATGTTTTAAACATTCCTGTGGCACCCGGTGGAAAATCGCTGCTCTAGGCGGTGCGGTGGGCGGCGAAAAGGACGGGGCTCCGGAGCCCGTGAGGCCTGGACCACACGGTTCAGAGCCGGCTCCGCCACCAAGTCCGAGGAGAGGGGGCGGGGGGGGGGGGGGGGGGGTGCGGAAATAGCAGGTGAGGCCGAGGGGCGCAACAGGCTGACTGAGGTCCGACAGCGCCAAGTCCGCTCGGAGGCCACCCAGGTGGATCGGACAGGGTGACCGCCATGGGTGACAGGCGGCAGGGGGAGCCGGTCTGGGGTTGACCGCGGCGCCGACCTCCCGGGGCAATAGCGCGCTCCGCGGGCGCGGAGACCACGGCCCCAGCCCGGGTCCCGGACACCTGTTCCCCAGGGGGAGCCTTACGATCGATGCAGGAGACCAGGCTCCGGTGGCCGCGCTCGGCGGGAGCCCGGGCACCGCCGCGAGGGCAGCAGAGCCGCGCTCCCAGTCGCAGGCCGCTGCTCCGCCACATCGCTCCGCTCCCAGCTCCGGCCAGGGCCCGAGAACTCCTGACCTAGGCGGGCCCTCCCCACCCAACCCCGCGGCGGCGGCCCCATTCCCGGCCAAGGCCCTGCCCCGCACGCCGGGGGCCGTGGTGCACTCTGGGAGTTGTAGTGCACTCTGGGAGCAGCCGCTCTCCCGGCGGCCCCTGCGATCCGGGCTCAGGCGAGGCTGCGTCAGGAACAGGGACTACAACTCCCAGAGATCCCCGCGGCCTGGGCCGGAGGGATGCGCGTCGGAAGGCTTGTCAGCGGATTAGTGTGTAGTGTTCTAGATAAGAGTGGCGAACGAATGAGCTAGGGGGTCCAAGGAAAATTGGAGAAGAGTTTAAGGGTTAGGTTAAACGAGATGGAAAGTGGGGGTGTAGATAATTGGAGGAGGATTTGAGGGGTGGGGACCCAGTCTGTTCTTGGCTAAGGAGCCTCAGGGCTGAAACCCTCTTTAAATTTCGTTTTCTCCATCTTGCTTGGCGCACGTGTAGGGCTGGTGCAGAGCTGCCTCTTGTGACTCGTAGATTTCAGAATCTTCCGCTCTTGAGCCCGGTGCAGGGAGACCATGCCGAGACCCAGGAAGAGGCTATATGGGACTGCTGGGCAAGGTGAGCTTGCACCCAGGCTGCAAAAACGCGGCCTCCCTGAGAACGTTTCTCTGTTTAATACTGTTCACTTCCACTTCCTGCTCGTGGGGAGAGTCCTCTGTGGCCCTCCGCCTTCTTTACCTCATGCCAAGCTTATACCCAGAGCCCCTTCTGCTTGTTTGGTAAGCACACACAATAGTTGATACAGGGTGGCATGTACTAAGGTCAGTAATGTAGTTCCTGCCCTGGCCAGTGTGGCTCAGTTGGTTGGAGCATCGCCCTGTACACTGAAAGGTTTGCAGGTTTGATTTCGCCTTGGCACATACCCAGGCTGGGGGGAGAAGGGGGGCGATGGGATGCCGGTGGGAGGCAACCCATGGATGTTTCTCTCCCTCCCTTCCTCTCTCTAAAAATCAATGAAAACATAACCTCCGTGAGAGTTTAAAGAAAAAAAAAAGAATATAGTTCCTGCTCTCAGAGATCGCAGACAAGTGAAAGGGTCCAGGAAACTGGATTGCTAGGTGTGAGAGAGCAGGGAGGAATCACCGGGAAGTCCTTGGAGAAGGAAGTGGAATTTGAGACTAGCCTTAAAGAATGGGAAGGCTTTCCCCAGGCAAAGAAAACAAGGTGTCCTTTTTATATTCATAAGGATAAGTGGCATTCTGAGTACGTAGATGAATAGCAGGAACAAAACAAGGTAGAGAAAGCACCTCTTTGGGGGCATGGCGGTGCTATTGAACAACACATGGTGTTTAGGGTGCCCATTAACTCTGAAGGGACCACTAGGAACCAGGCTAGGAATGCTCAGAGCATTAGACATCCACAAGTGGTATTTAGGGATGACTGACAAGAGGAGCTTTGACTTGATTCAGAGGCTGTGAATCGAGTGTCATAAAGTGTGGATTCAGAAAGACCAGATTGATTACTGGTTATGTAATCTGGGCTATGTTTTCCAGATGCATAAATCATCCCATAGAATATATAGATTAACTGAATTACAATTAGGGTAACAGAGCTTAGGGACTGTCATGTAGTAAGAATGTCACAACTGTTAGCTACCGAGTGCCTACTATGTCCCAGGCACATTTTCTCCAATTCTCTTAGGATGAAATCCAGTCCTTATCATGTCTACAAAGTCCAGAATGAGTTGTTTCTTCCAACTTCTCTTGACACCCTCAAGGAGCAAAAAAGAGCAGGCCACGAAAGCACAGTGATCAAGCAGGAAAGAAGTATGAGATGATGATAATTAGCGCTAATATTTATTTTAATGCCAGGCATTGTCTAAGGCCCTTGTTTCTATTATATAATTTTTCAGAACAAGTCCATGAAATAGGGTCTTACTTTTCCTCATGGGAGAGGATAGCTTCAGCAAAGACACAGAATGAGGGAAGGAAAAACACTGATTTACAAGGGGTGGGGAACCTTTTTTCTGCCAAGGGCTATTTGGATATTTAGAACATCATTCACAGGCCATACACAATTACCAACTTGAAAATTAGCCTGCTCTATTTGTTCAAACATTTAATTAACTCACCCCTAATGCCTTGGCAGGGCCAGACCAAATGATTTCTCAGGCCTTATGTGGCCCAAGGGACGGATGTTCCCCACCCCTGACTTAATGTATGCCCTAGTACTCTGCTAGGACCCTTCATTTTAAGCCACAACCATGTAAGGTATTCTTACCCCATTGAATGGATGTTCCAAAGATATCCTGTGAGGTAGGCATTCTTCTTCCATTTTTGTAGATAAGAAATACGTTCAGCAGTTAAGCTGCCGCTGCTGGTAACGGAGAGACCCAGGATTTGAATCCAGTCTGACTCCCAAAGGCTGTGCTTTTGCCACAATGGAACCTTACCTCTCAGCAGTCATGACAGCTCTCTTCTTGCTTCTCCTCTGGCAGACAAGCAGGGACCAGCAGGAAAGCGTACCAAGACTAAGAACCCTGGTGAGGCCCCAACCACAGGGGAGAGATCCAGCCCTCAGGAGACTTCAGCCCTTAAAAAACGTGGGAACAATGTAAGCAGCTACTGGCTGATGAAGTCAGAGCCAGAAAGCCGCCTAGAGAAAGGTGTGGATGTGAAGGTGAGACCATGTCCCTGGCTCCAATCCCATCAAGCTCTTCGTTTTTTTTTTTATTTATTTTTATTATTATTATTTTTTTAATAAGAAATGAACATGGGACACCACAGGGTTCCATTACCAACTTCTTATCTTTGAAGGGTAGGGAACAGGTAATAAGGAATAAAATCAGCAGGACTTACTACCATCCACTGTCTTTTTGGGTGAATCCTCTATCTAGGGCAGGGATGGCAAACTTTTCTGTCAAGGGCCAGACAGCAAGTATCCTAAGGCGCTCTGGTCTTCTAGCTGCTCTTGCAACTCCGCTGTTGCAAGAACGTGGCATAGACAAGAAGGTAAACAAATGATGTGGCTGTGTTCCAGTGAAACTGCATTTACAACATCAGGCTTGGAGCTAGATTTGGCCTGAAGGCTGTAGTTTGCCAACCCGATAACCTTTCTCTTGCCACCTGTCATGTTCTAGCATTATCTCACACTAATCCAGGGAATTAATGTAAAGCAATTTTAAAATAGCCCAGAGGAAACAGAATTAGATATAGATAACATTTTAATATGTCAAATACAAATAACCAGATTACTTTATGCTCTGGATCATCCACTTAACTAATCCTCTTAATTAGCAAAGTTAAAGTAACACAAAGCTCACTTAATATTCGCCCACTACAGGTGCCTCTCTCGAGCTATTTCCTGGTTAACTGCATACTCCCGCTGTAGCTGGAGCACCCGCAATGTATGGGAGGGAGTGGTCAGCTTCCCTGTATTCTTACCAATTGGCCCAGGATTATTTAATGAGCGGCTTTCTTTCCTGTTGCCTAGTTCAGCATTGAGGATCTCAAAGCGCAGCCCAAGCAGACAGCATGCTGGGATGGCGTTCGCAACTATCAGGTAAGAGCAGGACCCTGAGACCTGGAGTGGGGTGAACGCCTGCCTCCTTCTTAGGCCTTATTCAGAAGCAGAATCTCAGCCAAGGTTGCTTTTCCCCAGAACCCAAGCCTAAAAACGTCCTCAAAAATAATTACTCAGATTGCATGCACCTTACAAATGGTGTGTGTTTTAGCCAGCGTCCCGATACAAGTCTGGGTATCTTGGCAAAGGCAAGAACTGAACTCGGGGGATGCCCTGACTGGGTGGCTCAGTTGGTTGGAATGTCGTCCCACACACCAAAAGGTTGTGGATTCGATTCCCAGTCGGGGCGCATACCTAGGTTGTGGGTTGGATGGCCAGTCAGGGCATGTACAGGAGGCAACAGATCAATGTTTCTCTTTGTCGCTCCTTTCCTCTCTCTCTAAGCATACCCTCAGGTGAGGATTAAGAAAAAATCGAATTTGGGGAAACTGCAGTAAAGGAAAACTCACCTAATAAAAGCAGACCGGAGTTCTGCTCACACGAGCGTTTCCCAGCGGGCGGGGAGGATAGTTCTTGTTTCTGCTTCCCTGGGGCAGGCCCGGAACTTCCTGAGAGCCATGAAGCTGGGGCAGGAAGCCTTTTTCTACCACAGTAACTGCAAAGAGCCAGGCATCGCAGGACTTGTGACGGTGAGCTGCACAGGCTTGGGTCTGCATCCCTCCCCCCTCAGGAGCACCTACTCAGGTAGACAGATTCAAAGGGTTCTAGCTTCAATAGGTAGCGGGGGGAAAAAAGTCCTCCTCTCAGCCCTGCCCTCACAGGAATATGGGAAACTGCCCTGGCCCTGTCATGTGACCAGGACTAGGCCAAAGATAGGCCTTCAACTCAGGTCCCAGACGTCTCTCCGTTTCTACACCCTGGACTTTTCACTCAGAAACAAGCCTGATGGCCCTAACCGGCTTGGCTCAGTGGATAGAGCGTCGGCCTGTGGAGTGAAGGGTCCCAAGTTCGATTCCGGTCAAGGGCACGTACCTTGGTTGCGGGCACATCCCCAGTAGGGGGTGTGCAGGAGGCAGCTGATCGATGTTTCTCTCTCATCGATGTTTCTAACTCTCTATCCCTCTCCCTTCTTCTCTGTAAAAAAAAAAAAAATCAATAAAATATATATATTTTTTAAAACACAAAAATAACAAGCCTGATGGTAGCTCTTCTGAGCCAGGCGTTATCAGGATAAAATTATTAACTAACAATAACCTTGAATATTTGGTTTTAGAACATCCTTTTAAGATTTTTGTCAAGATGGGGTTGACATCCTGTTTGCCTTAGACTGTGTATTATTTCCAGATATTGGAGCCCCCATTGGCTCTAAAGCAAGGCAGATAGGGTAAGAATGTGCAGGGCCAGAAATGAACATTGGACTTGAGTTAAAGAATTGTCATGAAGCTGACTATACAGGCAAGTGATTGGAGACTTGGTTTTGGTTTCAGATTGTGAAGGAGGCTTACCCAGACCACACACAGTTTGAGAAAAGCAACCCCCATTATGATCCATCCAGCAAAAAAGACAACCCCAAATGGTCCATGGTAAAGACCATTTTCCTATTTCATGAGGGGAAGGATGGACAAAGAGGGAGGAAGGAGGTTGGGCGGGGGGGAGAGGGGTGTTTGTGACAGGTTACAGAGCTCAGCTCGGACTCCTCGGACGGGGTTACCCCGACTTTGGAGAACAGAACACCTGCGAGCAGCTAACACAGCGGACGGAGTGCAGCAGCACGTTCTTCCGTCCCACGCATTTGTCGTGCAGGTGGATGTCCAGTTCGTGCGGATGATGAAGCGCTTCATCCCCCTGGCTGAGCTCCGAACCCATCACCAAGCTCACAAAGCCTCTGGTGGGCCCTTACAGCACATGGCCCTCTTCACGCTGAAGAGGCTCTCAGTTCAGCCCCTGACCCGAGGTACGACGGGCCGTCCTCTGTCACCCGCACACCGGAGTGGTGACGGCAGCTCCTGTTTGCTAAGTGATCAGACTGGGGCACAGTCCTTACCCTGCGTCTGTCCTCGCCTTTCCTGTCCCTGCGGGAGGACGTATGCCCTGAGTCGCCCATCACTGTGCACTCGGGGCCCAGCAGTGCTGGGCACACAGTGAAGCACTCCATAAGTGGTTTTTGACTAGCACGAGCGATGCTTAGCTTAACTTCCCCGTTCAAGAGGAGACCCAAGAACTAATTCTTCCTTTCCTTTCCCCTTTTGGTAGAGGAATTCGATTTTATTCTGAGCCTGGAGGAAAAGGAACCGAGTTAGCCGAGATACCTGCTGGAATGGGCAAGACGTGACTCCGACGACAACAGGGTGTGAGGAGGCTTGTTAGGTTCATCTGAGGTTGTTTGTGTACACCGGTGGGTTTTCTGTACTTTTCTCAATAAAACGCTAACGTCAGAGCTGGAAAGTGTTTCTTTTCCAGCAGCACTGGGTAGTGGGATACGCCACTGCAGGTCTTTCACCTCCGGGCTGGCTGCTTACCCCTTGGCAAATGCAGGGCTGCCTCTGTCATCTTCCTTCACAAGCAAATGCCAGGGTGTGGGGCTCTGTCTGTTAACACCCACTGAAATGAACTTTTGTCATATATATATATATATATGTTGATTTTAGAGAGAGGGATATAATTTTTTTATATATTGATTTTATCCCTCTGGAGATATAGAAACATCAATTGGCTGCCTCCTGCATGCCCCCACCGGGGATCGAGCCTACAACCCGGGCATGTGCCCTGATGGGGAATCGGACCTGCAGCCTCTTGGTGCATGGGAAGCCTCTTTGCTGAGCCACACTGGCCCGGTGAACTTCCTGTCTTTTCACTAGCCCTGGAGTCATGTAGGCTCCACAGGGGTTTAAACCATCAGGGGCTGCAGGACAAGCTGCTAGATGGAAGTAAACGGGGCTTCCTTTCTCAGTCGCGTGCTGGTCTGGAACAGGTATTAGGAAAGCGCCCATCATTGTTCACAGAGCCACACAGAGTGGGCAAGCATCTTGCTGGCACAGTGGGATCTGTCTTCCCTGGTGTGTGAGGTGAGACAGCGTAAGGCAGAAGAGACCACAGAACCTGGTGGACCGTGGGCACGATGCCTCCGAGCACAGGGCTTCCTTTAATCAGAGAGACGATTGAAACAAGCGCTCTGTTTTTAAAATACAGCCATTGAAAAGACGATACATTAAGAAACATGTAAACACCGCAGCTGCTTACTTACAAGTTGCACTGCTTGGTTTAGTACCTATGCACTCCTAGGTATGGAGACCTGTAACGGAGGCCCGGAGCCTCCCCTCACTCCCACAGTTGGGCAAATTAGTGGAGAATGAGGGCGGAGTAAGAGGAAACCTTAAGGTCTAGCTTGTGCACAGGTCCTGAGAGAATAAAAGCAAATTCTATCTTCTAGTTCTCCCAGAAGAAAGATTTAAGATGTTACAAAAGTCGGAGGCTGGATCTGTGTTGTCTGTGGGGACGCAGAGGAATTGTCAGGTGCTTTCCAGCTAGAACAGCATCTACGGGAGGCACACCAGAGCCTAGTCTCAGGCTCTGCAGAGAAGGCCAGGAGCACAGAGCCCACCTCCCCCACACACTTGCATCCCAGCCTTGCAAATCCAGGGACAGCTGGACGAGTGGCCCTGTCCCCAAGGGGATTGTCCGTTGTACTGAACTCAGGGCCCAGCCCAGGGAAACCACCTCACCTTCCTTGGTGCTGCCGCCCCCAGTCAACGTCGAGTGTTAGCCCAAATGCCTTTCTAGTCTCAGTCCTGATCCTCGGGCCCCGCCCAAAGGCCCACGATTGTACTGAAATTTGAAGGCGAGTCATCTCTACTTCCCACACTAACTGAAAAATGACACAGGAACCAACCAACCACTCTGCTTGCCAAATTACAGAGACCCGAGACCACCGAATATTGCCCTTTTGGCCAGTGGGGTCTGCTTGTCTTCCTAGAAGGGACGGGAGGCCAAGAGAGGAATTCCTGTCATTTCCAGGTGAAGCAGAAAAGGATGTCAACACCGTTCCTGCAACAGGCCCAAGTGCAGCGCAGCGGCGGGAACCCCTCTAGTGGAACAAGAACACCCACGAGAGTGTTTTTAAAGAAAAACGGCAATGGTCCTCAACCCTGGCCAGTCACCTGGGGGAGACATGATTTGGCAAGCCGGTTCTGAGGCTGTGGCAGGTCCTGCTGAGTCCTCATCGCCCTCCTGAGGGTTAGGTGGGGAGTGAAGGGGCGTGGGCAATAGTAAGAACAAAATGTCCCGAGTGTTTGAAAGCCAGCCCCAATTCTCAAAGTAAATGGAGAGCAAGGAGTGAGAGGATTCAGCTTAGGGAAGTAAGGGATCAAGGCCCCTTCCTGGGATCTGTTCTTAAAGGAAACGTGTCCCTGTTTAGGCTTGTGGGCTGGGCACACAAAACAATACCCCAGAACCACACAGCCCCCAGGGCTGATGGGAGTGACATGGAAGGCAGACAGCTCCATGCAGTGTTGACACTCCTGCCATCCATACATGACAATGACCCCAGGGCGTCTCTGAGCCACGATTTTTCATGGGTGAGGGGACAGTCAGCTAAAGGCCCTTCCCCAGGCTCTGTCCCAGGATGTTACCGACAAGAGTCCACAGAAGATGGAGAGGAGAGGTGTCTGGGTCCCAGCAGGGAGGGAAAGGCCAGAAAGGAGGTGGCTTGTGGAAACTTCAAAGCACCACATCCAAGACTCCCAAAGAGGTAGCTTCCTAATCTCGAGTCTCACCCTGGCCACCTGGGATGGGGCAGGCCCAACTCCTGCCCCTCCCTCAGGGACGTAGAGGGGAGGACAAGGGGTGACTACCCGGGGCCCGTTGGCAGCTCAGACTCCCAGGGACGTGGTCAGATCCTGCATCAGGAAGCCAGAGGCTGGGCCGAGGACGCTGGCACTCTGTCTTCCTATGCGACGCGAGGCAGCCCCGTGCGAGGCCCCAGCAGAGCCTCTTGCCCCAGAGGGACACTCGCTTCTAAGATGCTACCTCTCACTACTCCGCCAGCTGCAGAACCCCAAGGAGAGTGCCTCCTGGCCCAAGCCCCCAAGGTTCTTCAGAAAAAGAATTTAAGTCAAAAACATGATTTGTTTTCAGGTTGCAAGTAACGGGTCAGCTGAGCTCACACCATCCTCCCCTCCCCCAGCCGCTGGTGTCCGGTAGATGGGGTGCTGGGTGGGATCCCAGCAGCTCCTTGGCCCTCGGGCCTACTGCCTGCAGTTGTTGTCAGACAGCTGGCTGGGGGTCCGCACTTCACCCAGGGAGGTCGTGCCCTCGAAGCGCTGTGAGGCGATGGCTGCCTGGTGGGACATGCTCTTCCGTATGATGTCGCCCTTCCGCCACAACACCACTTCCTGCAAAATGGGGAGAGGGGCAACGTGACGGCATGAGAGGAAGGCATGCGGTGTGGTTGCCCGGAGGCTCTAACGTTCTCTCGGGGAATCTTAGGCAAAACCCTCCTCTGCTTATCTCCCAGCAAAGAAAGCAGCTGTCCCACCTCCGTCCCAGGGAACTCTGGATGCTCTGGGCTGGAAGGCAGAGTGGTTGTGGGGTTGGGCCGAGGAAGCAGACTCTAGGTACCTGTGGGAACCCTCATTCTTGCTCTGGGGCTCTAGGTGACCGTTTCCACCTCTGGTACACTAACAGTGGCATAGAGACTTGCGCCATACTGCTTAACCTGCCAGACAGGAGCCTGAGCTTTGCAGAACGACGCCCTCCTGTTCTGTCGCTAGGCCCCCAGGGGTCGGGCGGAGGTGCCAGGCTTCACCTGCTGTTTGAAGTAGCGCCGTTCCTCCTCGTCTATCAGCACCAGGTTGAGATAGTAGCGCACGGAGAACTTCTTGTTGATGTCCCGCATGGTGGGGGTGAGCTCGTAGCCCGCCAGGAAGAGCCGGATCGGGATGGACTCTCCTGTAAGGGCCAGGCAGGAATCAGAGCGAGGGACAAAGTGGCCACTCGACCTTACACAAGTCACTCTGGCCAGCGTAGGGAGACGGGGCATCTGAGCATGGCGTGGAACGCAGGACACTGCTGCCGCCTTTGGGAAGCTGCACTCTGCTGCCCAGTGATGTGCTGAAGCTAAAAGGTGACTGCAATTCCCTTCTAGTCCAGCTGTGCTTCTGAATGTCCTCCCACTGTCCCCACACAGGACCGTGAGTGGCAGTGGGGATGGGCAGCCACTGTCAAACATCTTTTGATCACATGGAATGTGTCTACTTGCTGGGTTTTCAAGAGCCAACTGTCAAACTCTAGCAAACTCATCATGTCACCCAGCAATTCTGATGCCACTTCCTTCCATCCTAATTAAGGCATGCCCCCCCAAAATACATCACTAAGATGGATTGGCGGATGGTATAGTGGTCTGGGAAACATCCTCATTCTAGTCCCAGTTCTCCATTAACAACTAAGTCTGTTGCTTTCCCTGGACCTTAATTTTCTCAGGTGGAAAATTACAGAAACAAACTACAGACTATTTTAGATCCCCTCCAGCTCTAACACCATGCCTTTCCTAGCATAAGTGGAACAAAGTGAGGGCAGTAGTTGTACTAAGAAAGGCCAAACCTATAATGCAGTGTAAAGCAAAATAGAAATGATCTTTTCATTATCTGCTGTTTTGTATGTTTCTCATTGCCCCAATTCATTTGTACAAGGACAATGACAACTGGCTCTGCTTGCACAGCTGGTGGAAAACTGGAACGCAGGGAGTCTGGAGAGCTCAGTCCTCCCTCCCCAAGGACCTGGCACGGTGCTACTCAACATTGTCCCCAGTGTTCCAGGCTGCTAAGCTACGACACTCCTCCTGCGCGGATTAGACCTTGGCATCACCAAGCACTTCTCAGTGAAAGAATACACTCTTCATGGTCAGCTGCAGCAGAGCCAGTGCAGAACATAAGTGATGGCTTCTCCCAAATAATCACACAGATTCCCCAAAGCTCTCAACCTCACCCATCCCAGAAGTAACGTTAGCTCCGAGGGGTGAGCGGGGGAGGACTAGTTCCCGTCCAGTTCCCAGTGCTGACTGTAGCCCCTGATGGTGCTGGCCAGAGTATTTATACTTGGTGAGTGAATGCAGAGAATTAATCATTTTACCAGAGCCAGAACTAAGTAACAAAAATGACTATTCTGTATTAATCTCTTGCCCCTTAACAGCAAAGAATGTCTGAATGTCAACAGGCAGAAGTTACAACATGTTCAAACTGTGTATGTTAACCAATTTGCAAGCTTTTTGTAACAGGGATAACCCAGTCTCTAGTCCAAGCTCATGATGTAGTCAAGGCAGAAGCGGAGCTTCTCTGGGGGAAGGCAGGTGGCAGGCTGGAGTGTCACAGACTCAGCCCAAGTGTACCATTAGAGCTTAGGAAGTTATAGGTTAACAGAAATCTCACTTTGGCAGTACAGTTTTGTGCAGGGCCTGGAGACAAGGTGTGTGTGTGTGTGTGGGGGGGGGGCACGGGGCCACGAGGCTTACCTCTTACTGGTGCTCCATCCATGATCTCATACTTGGCTATCGTGTCGTTCTCATGGTACACGTTGGGGCCTGTGCCCGTCGTTTCCCGCTTGATGATGTCTATCTCCATGTGCTTGATTTTGATTCTCACCAGCAGGAAGTATATCTTCCCCACAATGACATCTTTCAAGTGGTATCTGGGGAACAGAAAGTCAAGAAAATAAGATGTGTGTACAGCAGCCAACCCTTTGTATATGTCCAGGCCTTTCTGGTCTCAGGAGAAGGTACCCTGCCCTGCGTGCTGGCTAAAGGTGGGGTCACAGTGCACACTCACCCACATTCCACCACGCTGCCTTGCAGCCTAATTTCCCAACATGTACTTTATTTGAATCAAGTAACCTCTGTTCCTTCCATTCTTCCATATACAGCTCAAAGGCTGTTTCTCCAGTATGTTACATCACCCATTCAGGCTTGCTTATTTTATCTATCTGCTCAGTATTATAACTTCTTTTATATATTTCATGGTTTTTTTTAAATTTATTTTCGTTTCTTTTCAATATGTTTTTATTGATTTTTAGAGAGAGAGGAAGGGAGAGGGACAGAGAGAGAGAAACATTCATGAGAGAGAAACATCCCTGAAAGAGAAACATCATCGATTGGCAGCCTCCTGCACCCCCTACTGGGGATGGAGCCCGTAACCTGGGCATGTGCTCTGACCTGGAATCAAACTGGTGACCTCTTGGTTCATGGGTTGACACTCAACTACTGAGCCACACCAGCTGGGCATGTTTCATATTTGTGTATGTTTTTTAGATATCCTAATGTATAAGAGGCCAGTCCCACAAATGCAGAAGCCAGATCTTTCTCTTCCTCTCTAAGCCCCATAGATGTCCTTTGGGAACTGGGCCTTGATGGCCTGCAGCAAAGTTTTGTGTGCTATGGACCTGACAGGCCAGGCAGGAGCAGCAGAGCAAGATGCCACATCCTATCCCATCCACCTTCTCTCTGGGCTCTGCTTACAAGGACTGTGCTCTGTGAGCTGTCGGGAATCTGGCCACGTAGGTCTCTGGGTCAGACAGGCATTCTGGTGGCCTGTACAGGCACAGCCCTATATCAGGAATAGCAGGCAGAGAGCAAAATCTCCAAACCTGAAGACCAGAGTCATAGGATGTGAGTGTTGGCAGGAACTTTAGAATTTAACCTCCTTATAGGTTAAGAAAAGGAAGTTTGAAGAAGGTAAGTCATTTCACCAGGATTTGAGCAGGGGACAGACTCAGGATGTGAACCAAAATCCCTAATTCCTAAGCTTGTGTTCTCTCCATTATTTCTTTTTTTGTCTTATGTTTTTATTGATTTGAGAGAGAAATGGAGAGGGAGAGAGAGAAACATTGATTGGCTGCCTCATGCACGCCTCCTATGGGGGATCAAGCCTACAACCCTGGCATGTGTCCTGATTGGGAATTGAACCCGAGACCTCTCAGTGCCTGAGATGATACTCAACCAACTGAGCCACACCAGCCAGGGCTTTCCATTACCTCACATCACTTAGGCTAATAACCTAATTGGGAAGACTGCAGACGCTCTAAGTAGAGAACCTAAGAATAGTTACAAAAGCAGAATGTAGGCCACTGAGCATTTTGGAAAGAATGCTTAGAGAACACAGATTCTAGGGGTTTTCCAACTTTCATAAGTGGAACATTCCTTTATTCTAAATACAATCTCATAAGAAGCATTAATATATAAGAGCTGCTCGGTGGAGGGTGGGCCTCGAGCCCTGGCTCCCCTCTCCTCTTTCACTTACCCTTTCTGTGTGTGCTTGAAACCGCTAACCTGATGCAAGCCCTTCATTTTTTCAGGAACCAGAGGTACAAACATTTTCAGAAACGGCTAACCTTAGCCCACGTCCTTAGTGACAGAACAGAACCTGGCTCACAGCGCGGCCCTTTCTGTTACGTCATTCAGACCTGCGCTCACGGGGTGGCTGCTCTGCGAGGGCAGGGCCAGATTCTGGGAGTGTCCAGTCCTCCACGTCACGCACTGACTCTGAGTGCCTTTCACATACCACGGGTGGTCCCGAACTCACTGCTGACTGGCTATTCTGAGCTCCTGTAAGTGGCACTGCCTGCCAGCCACCCCCTTTGTCTGGTGGCCAGGGCGTTGGCGGGCATGCACTTTGGTGGCTCCTTTTCAGGAAGGCACACAGAGCCCCAAAACTGTGAGGAGAAAGGGGAAGAAGGCTGTTCCCTTACACGTACCTTAGATCAACCTTCGTTTCCTGTCGCCCTGCCCGTTCGGTAGGAGGAGCCCAGGCCACGCAGGCCCGCTCTGGGACGCAGTGATCACTTTACTGACACCCCACCTGGTTCCAGACCACGGGGCAGGGGAAAAACACACCTTTCCCTCACTCTGTGCTGAGAAGCACATATGTTCTGGTTTAAAAAGCCCCTTCACAGGTGAGCCTCTGGCTCAGCTCCCTCTCCCCTGAGCTGGCTGACTGTGGGGCTGTAGTAAGGGCCGTTCTGTGACTAGAATACACTCTTCGCTCTGCACATTTGATCTTCAAACATTGTCAAGAATGCACTATGTTGACAAGAGGCTGTGGTGCCTTTTTGAACTGTACACGGGATTTACAAGCCCTTAAGTATTTTCGTGTTCTAACAGTCAACACGGTTTAACACCGAGAAGGCTTCCCCACTTGCCAGTAAAAGTTCTTTCAAGGCCTTCCTGAGAAGGCAGCAGGTACTCTGCTCCAATTCATTTCAGTTCCGAGAGGAAGCAGCGGCCTGAGGCGGGGTCTGGTTTCCTCATTCGCCTTCTAAGGGCAAACTGGTCACAGGAGACAGATGACAATGGACCGGTATTTGAGGTGATTCTCAGCAGTAGAAGGAAACAGCTGTACTTTGAATCCAAAACCATTAGTCTTAAAGCTAGTTTAACTTGACTCTGAAAGACATCATAGGCTGTTTAACTTAAGGTACCTTCTTAATTTAATAGAGTTTAGTTTAAGTCAAATGAGGTTTGATTTCCGGCACATATATGCCCTGTTTATTTCTGTGCTCGCTCCTGCAGCATGAACCAGCCGAGGCAAGGGGCTTCCATCACTTTGCGCTCTGATCAGCTTCTATCTTAACCCCCCGAAATAGTTCTTCCACAACCCGGGCACCGGGCACTTACTTGGACTTGTTGTATTCAAACTCGATGTGCAGGCAGTCCTCGATTCCAACCTCCATCTTGATGGAGGAGTTCAGTTCTGGGTACGTGCTGAGCGTGTGAACGACAATGTCCATCTCTTTGACAACATCGTTGAGGCGGCGGCTGATGGTGGCGCGGAGGAAATACCTGGAGAATATGGACGTGGGGTGAAGGAACACTCCCTGTTTCCAGAGCTACCTAGGTTCATGTGCTGAGCTGACCCACTTGAGAGAACCCCTAGAGCGGTTCTTATTCCTCAGAGAATTTACCTCTGTGGACCCTTCTCCCAGAAAAAATGCCCAGATTTTGCATCAAGATCAAAATTCACAAGATTTTGCAGTTACAATTTCAGGGTGTGCAGAGACCCTTCCCCGAACCCCTTTTTGAGCTCAGGCTCTGGTGGAGAACGCTGCTCTAATCAGTGATTCCTCCGCTCTGTATTGGGGGCGCATGTCACTCCTCTGCCTTTCATGCCCTCACCATTCTCTACCATGTATGTGTGCAGGTTTTATGTCCTCAAGTAGCTCCTGGCTCTTTGGGCACAGGAATCTGTCTTATACTCTTAAACTTGCACACCTGTTTGTTTAACAATATTCAAGCAAGAAGCATTTTTCAAGTCCCTCACAGTTAAATTGAGGAATAAGGAATGGAGAAACTAAGTCAGCTCTTCATTCAGAAAGCCTTCATTGCTAGGCATAGGGTGAATAAGAGACACCATCTCCGGGGACGCTCACGGACCACTGCAGGAGGTGGGCAAATAAATGGAAAAATCAGAACAAAGTGCTAACTTGGATCCAGGAATGCCGGCCTGGGGGAGAGAGAAAAGGGCATTCGGGAGAGCAAGCCTTCTAAGCAGCAGAGGGAGAGAAGCTGGTGTGCTCGGACAAAGAAAATCTCCGGGGAACTAGGATCCCCGGGGAAGGGGGTGGGCATGGTAGGGGCAAGTCCGGAAGTTTCAGAAAGTATGCCAAGTCTGACTTCTACCGCCAGCCACTTAGGTGGCCTTCCCCATCATGCCTGTCCCCTTGACTTAACTCTAATACCCGGGGAGGGAAGAAACACGCCTTCGATTATATTTTCTTCTAAATAAAACTTAGAGAATGCCCCCTGTCTTTCAAGCATTCCTGGAGAAAACTGCTAACCAGATCAACGACACAGCAGGCCACTCTCTTCTGGGTGGCACTAACTGCTGCTTGGCAGTCCTTTTATTCATCTCAGTCACTTCCGTCACACTCCACAAGACATTTGTTCCCAACTCTTTTCTAACTGCTCAGGCTCCCCGCCTCCCCCTCCCCCTCCCCCTCTCAGGGGAAGACACTGCTTTTACTATACTAAGATGAAGGCCTTCCAAGCCAAGGTTTATAATTCTCCCCCTTGTCTGCTTTGAGCTGTTCCCAGGGCCTAACGTGTGTGTGTATCTGCCCATCCTTTCCTCCTTCCCACAGCACCTCATCGCCTCCTCCCTCTGGCGGAATGACTCTCCATCTGGGTGCGCATCAGAACCACCTGGGGGAGGGGCTTTACAAATCCCGGTGCCCAGGCACGCCTCACATTTAACTGCTCTGGAAAGAGACAGAGTCTTCAACCCGAGTGACTCTCATATGGGAGCCTTGTCTGGCCATCTCGATCCTTCAACTTTTCCAATTTTCTTACCACATCCAATCTCTCCAGCTAAAGGCTTCTTCCTTTGAGTTTATTAAAAAAAAAAAAAAAAAAAGTCCCCAAATCATCAACCCCCTTCCCGTCCCTCCCCCCCCCACCCCCAAACACTGCCCAGGCCTCACACTCCTGACCTTCCTTCAGAGACAGCTGTCACAGAGGGACCCACCTGTGCCTCACCCCTGACTTCTGTTGCCACCACCCAACAGAAACTGCCCTCCTGAAGTGACCACCCAGCCTCCCACTTGCCAAATCCAGTGGCGTGTTTTTCAGCGTCAGGTCTGTGTCAGCGTAAAACGCGTCCTCCTCTTTGAAATGCTCTCCCCAGCATTGCCCAGGAGCGCATTGCCTGACTTCAGCTCCTACCATCCCCGCCCACAGGTCCTGAGCTCCCCTCCTGGAAGAGCGGATCAGCTGTGGGCTGAGCAGATGTTTCCAGCAGTGCACCCTGCGTGCCAGCCTGCATTTCCAATCGGCCCATGAACTCTCACACCTCTCTTTTCTGCCAGTGCTCCAAACGTTGAAGCTGGATGAGTCATCTTATCTACGAACCATCTCTTCCTCCGGGCAGCCCCCTCTGCAGCTCCACTCGCTAGGAAACTCTGTGGATGTCTATTAAATTCCTGGTTTTCTGCCTGTTCCCATTGTGTCCCCTAAAGCAAAACTCTTAGGTCCTCATTCCAGCCTTCTAACGGTTCTGTGTCCACATTCTACCCACCCACCAAATACCACATATTGATTTTAAATTCTTCCAAAAAACACCACTCCCCTGCTTATAAAGGAAAAAGAGCCCCAAACAATCTTTTCACGTTTTCCCTCTGCCTTTGGAATAAGATACAAGCCCTAATGTGGAATTTATACCTTCTATACACTGCCCTTAGCTGATTTTCCCTTCTTGGCCTCCTCTCTTTCTCAACATGAATCCTAAAGCCTTTATCTAATTTGTACAGCAACACCTTCCTTTATTTGCTTTTTTTATTGTGGTAAAATGAACACGGGGTTCGGAGTATGCCACCCCCAAATAAGCCACTCTGGCTCAAACAGAGCTGAAAGGAAGTAAGAAGAAGCAGGCACAAGAAAAATTCTTGCCCCGCCCCTCTTTCTTCTTTCTTTTTTTTTTTTTAATATGAACGCTTCACAATTTGCATGTCATCTTGCGCAGGGGCCATGCTAACCTTCTCTGTATCGCTCCAGTTCCACTACATGTGCTGCCGAAGCGAGCAGGACGTTCTTAATCACCAGAGACAACGCTAGACTCTCAGCAGCCCAGGGAATACACAGAGAAATCTACAGCCAGCCTCGCTAAAACCGCCCTCATCTTTCCCGTTTCCCCACAGGTTCACCTCCCACAATTAGTTGCCCCTAGGAGCTCAAAGTCCCTTTCCTTTGTCTCGTCACTTCTCTTTAATATTAATTATTGTTTTTCTGGTTAAATGCTTGCATCAGCCCAAGTTCTGACCACCCTTTTGAGTTACTCATCACAGTTCCACGTGTATGTGCAATGCACATGTGAATAAACTTGTTTTTTCTCTTGCTAATCTGCCTTTTGTCAAGTTTATTTTGCAGGGCCCAGTCAATGAACCTAAGATGGGTAGGCAAAAAAAAAGGTTTTTGTCCTCTACAATATACAGGGGTGGGCAAAAGTAAGTTTACAATTGTTGTATAGAAAATAATACAATAATTAATAAGTAATAATATAAGAATAAACTGTTTCATGTATTCATAACTATAAACCTACTTTTGCCCACCCTGTACATAACATTAAATTTACCATTTTAACCATGTGTCATTGGAAGTGTACAGTTCGGTGGCATTAAGTCCATTCACATTGTTGTGCCACCATCACCATCATTCATCTGCAGAACTTTTTTAACTTCCCTAACTGAAACTCTGTTCCCATTAAACACTAACTCTCCATTCCTCCTCCCCTCAGCTCCTGGCAACCATCGCTCTACTTTCTGTCTCTATAATTTTGACTCCTCTAAGCTCCTCATATAAGTGAAATCATACAGTATCTGTCTTACCACTGGCTTATTTCACCTAGAATAGTTTTCAAGATTCATCCGTGTTGTAGCATATGACAGGATTTCTTTCCTTTTCAAGGTTAAATAACATTTCATTGAATGTTTTGTTTTATCCAGTCATTTTCTTTATCCAGTCATCTGCTGATGGACATTCAGGGGGCATCCACATTTTGGCTACTGTGAATATGCTGTTATGAATGTGGATATACATACGTCTATCTGTTTGGAGTCCCTGCTTTCACAGAACAAATTGATGACTGTCAGATGGGAAGGGAATTGTGGGAGGGTGAAAAGGGGGTAGGGATTAAGAAGAACAAACTGCCTGTTATAAACATAAATCACGAGGATGTAAAGTAAATAATAAGGGATATAGTCAATAGTATTGTAATAACTATGTATGGTATCAGGTGATTATTAGACTTATTAGGGTGATCACTTTGTGTTATATAAATGTGTAATCACTATGGTGTACATGTGAAACTAATACAATATTGTATGTCAACAGTAACTGAAAAATAAAAGTAAAAGATAAAATAAAGGGGGAGAAATAAAAAGTCTGCAGCATCCTAAACCCAGGCCTTCAGGTGAGGAGAAAAAGCTGATCTTAAAGTTAGTACCAAGACCTGGAACCAGGTGTCCAGAGCAAAGGAGGAAGTCTGCTTCATCCCAATGACATCACATAATCCTGGGTTACATCCAAGAGGCTAGAGCTGCTCTGGATTTTTTTTTTAAACCCCAGAGCCCCTGGGATCAGTCCCTATCCTCAGAGTTTCCAAGACTGGAACAATAAAAGCAATCCCATGTCCTCAAATTGTGTTCATTAATCTTTGAAGAACTTGTTACACTGTTACATTTTATTCTCTTATCAACCCCCCGAAAAAATGGAGCAGGCAGATCTAGAATTAGAAACAAACCTATTACCCACTTTTCTAGTGAAAAAGCTGAGTGACAGAGCTCAGGATCACACTGCGGTCCTGAGAACTGGATTGAGGGTCAGTATGTCCTGATGAAAGTCGACTGTTGAATTTTTAGGGATTTTATGAATCGGTGGTTAAACGCAGCAATTATATAAACTTACAATTGAATGAATTATATTAAATTCAATGGTAACACATACCAAAACAATGGTAATACATACCAAAAATTCATTGCTTCCTAATTATTTTGCTATAATTTTCTGCTCTTGGGGAATTTTTATTTAGTGTCCCGTATGTCGGTAATGTTTGCTAAATGTGGTTACTGTACATCTCTCCCCACCTGTGCATTCGGGATGTCAGGTTGGTAGCTTGAAATTGGCCATGGTGGGAATATCTACACTACAGCAATGAACAAATGCTAAAGCAGGGGTTTTCCTTCCAGAGAGCTTGTTGCTAACCATTCACCAGCATACCACTGCTCTCTGCATTCTTCCTTCTCGGTATCTTTATAGACTCTCGAAAATGTGGACAGCTTCAGGTCCTGCTCCACGGGGGGCAGTTTCGGGGGCGAGGTGGGGCACAACTTACCGGAGCTTCACATTCTGCCCTGTGTAGGACTCATACGGCTTCTCCACGTGGGTGAATTCGAAGTCGAAGGCCTGTGACTGGGTAATTTCTCCCGGCCGGGCCAAGTCCTTCACCAGTGACACAAACTCATGGTGGTTCCCGCGGTCATAGTAGAGTTCTGGGGAGAGAGCATTGGCCTCCTCGATCAGTCCCCGAGCTACCTGGGGCCTGGCCAGGGGCATCATCCCGGCTGTGGGCGCCTGTCTCCTAAGAGACCTCCCCCCTCAACAGACCAGTGTTTTTCCTGACCTGCTCCTTCACTGCATTCCTCATACACTGGTCTCCCTCCACCTCCCCCTTTCCAAACACTTCCGTGTTATATAGAGAAATCCCGTGGCACAGTAAGAACCCCATATAATCCTGCTCAGGACAGCAGGGCAGACCTCAGTAAGGGACACTTCAGGGGAACCACTATCAAAAACACATTTTTAAAAGCACATTAAAAAAATTTTGTAACTTTTAAAGCATATTCATCCGCATTTATCACCAATTTAAAAGATAAGGGAACGGAGTCAGTGCGGTTAAATAACTGGCTTAGAGTCTAGGGTTGGCTGCTATGGGACTGAGCCTATTTCTACAACCTAGTAAAATGGGGGTAAAACAACTCACTTCATAAGGTTTTGTGAGAATTAAAGGAGGCAATGAAGGGACATGACTTAGAATAGTACCTAATAGATAGCAAACACTCAAAATATTAGCTATGCCCTAGCCAGTTTGCTCAGTGGATAGAGGGTCGGCCTGCAGACTGAAGGGTCCCAGGTTCGACCGGTCAAGGGCACGTACTTTGGCTGTAGTCTCCTCCATGGCTGAGGCCCTGGTCAGGGTATGTGCAGGAGGCAACCAATCGATGTGTTTCTCTGACATCAATATGTCTCTCTCTTTCCCTGTCTCTAAAAAATCAATGGCAAAACATCCTCTTGGTGAGGTTAATATATATATATACACACACACACACACACACACACACACACACACACACACACATGTATATGTATTAGCTGCTAGCTGATCCATGTGGCCAATCTGACATAGAAGTTTTAATGTTATTACCTCCATCTAAAACAGTGGCTCTAAGACTGCAGTGGGCATCAGAATCACTTAGAGGGCTTATGAAAACATAAGATTGCTGGGCCCCACCCCTAGTCTGATTCAGGGGGTCTGGGGAGTGGGCTGATCCCGCTGGTCCCGGGACCCCACTTTGAGAAGCAAGGCTCTAAGTTCACCCTCCCCTGGAAATAGTTTTGGTATATTTCGTTGATATAAGTTCATGCCACCCTCTATCCTATATTATTTTTAGCCTCTTTGTACTCTGCTATGTAAGTATTAACTTCTGCTAGTACTCTATACATTGTGATTAGAGGTAAGGCCTATATGCCCAGCTTCCCCGCGTCCTCCCCAACCCACCCGGCTGCATGGCAGACATTTAATACTGACTGACTACACATGGCCAAGGTGCAGTCCAGGTGCACCCCTGGGGTATTTCTGAGCTGCAGGCCAATGCTAGGCTGCACCCTGAAGTAGGAGAGACCAAACGGGAAAATGGAGCAGGCAGAGCTCACTCGCCACTTCCGCTGCTGGCTGCTTGGGGATGAAGAGACAGGTCCACGGGGAGGGGTGTCCGGGACAACCACCCACAGGCCAGGTCCTGGATCTTCAGGACACAGCAGGCAATCTCTCTCAGGGAGACCTCAGCATCAGGGGATGTGGGGCACAGACGTATTTGCTCTGGGTCCGCCCTGGACAGCGCAAGGTCTGAGTGCTCGTAACGATCAAGGCCATCTTGGGTCAAAGAACCAGCTCTCCTGCCTCCCTAAAGGTGGCGGTGGTGTGGCTACATACAGTGCTGCTACATCTGTGTGAATGTACATTGTATTCTGTGATTACAGTTGTTGCTGGTTTCCTATGTAGTTACACTTTGATCCATCTTATCCATCTTATATTACAAACAATCCACCTTCTCTCCCAAACACTAAATGGAACCAGCAGTGGGCAGCATTCTGGGTAGTGAGTGATAATCCACAAAGTCGCTAAATGGGAGCCGACAGTTGCAAACTATGGGGGAAAAGGTGAGCAACCAATGCTAGTTCTAAAATCAGTAACTGTGCTCAGTAACATGATGTGCAGTGACTGGGTAGGAGCAGAGCCGCTGGCCAGCCCACGTCAAGGGCTCCTCCACTTCTGCTGGTCCAGGGCCACCTGAGCCCTAGTGGATGATCCTGGCTCTGACGTGGGCTCTGACCCCTCCACTGGGGAACCTGGTGCCTCGATTCCCAAGCACTGGATTCCAGCCATCGTTTCAGGGGACAAAAGCAGGCAGAGCAAGGCCCCAACATCCATGACCTTTACGTGAGAGATCCCAGAGCCAAGAGAAAGATGGGAAAAGAAGGATGGAAAAACACACAAACGTGATTACACAGCTCAGAGGCACCATGAGAAACAAAGCAGAGGAGGCCCCGTGAGCCCTCAGAGAGCAGTCAGGCTGCCAGCATCCGAGGATCCTAGCAACAGGCTGCCTGACCCAGCGGGGGGACCTGGCTGTGGCCAGGACCTCTGGCGGAAGAGGGCCTTCCCTGCATAGCATCACGCTCTGCTTCGGTTCTTTCCTCCTGGACACACATCACTACAAGCTCTTCTACCAAATGTCACGGAAGAGTGATCAGTGTCTGAGTGGGGCCGGACTGGACTTTCTCATTTGTCATTTAAAAGCTGTTTGCAGTGCTTTGGCAAACCCTGTTAAGGCAAAGGGGCAGAAATAGCACCGTATTTTGCTACTTGCCAGGAAGTTTGGTTTCCTCTGACAGGATTTAAATAAAACAATCCAAGGCTGTTCTAGTGAGAGGTTTGGATCCTAAAGAGGCAGTAAACTGCCTCTATTTTTTCCCCAAAGATGCAGGCACAAGTCATGCCTAGCTCTTCCAGGCCCCCAAGACCCTCGGGGACTAGCCATTTCAAGCTAAAAGTCGGAATTGATCAAGTGGTTTTGTTAAGGTAACTTCCCTGTCTCCAGCCTCCCAGGAGGAAATGAATTTTGCAGGAAGGATGCTTTCATGGTGAAACTTGCCACCAACGGCTGAGGAGCGAACCTGCCACTTTGGGAGGAAATGGAGCTGGCTGGGCAGCTCAGGGTCATCCCGTGAAAGAAGCTGAGACTTGCTGCTGGTCCAGGCTCCATGGCGGTCTTGGAAGAAACCAAGTTAGCAAAGGCAAAAAGACCTGCAACGAGCTTCCTCTTCACCCTGATTTTCCCGAGCACTATTTGCTAACTGGCAACCCGTTACGATTCGTGCTGGCCACTCTGCTCAGATCTCCTGGACCCCAGTAAATCTGCCGGGCGGTCACACCCCTGAGCTGCCCGTAGCCAGCCAGGCGCAGCTCTGCTCCAAGCCCTGCCACAACTTATTAACAGACTACAATCAATCGATTTCATCTCAATGTGCCTTTTACTTAGCATTTCCTGGGTGAGTAAATTAAAATAGAGAAATCCTCTGGAGTTCTTAAAGTACAGGCTTGATTGGTGAGGATGAGCTCAGATACATCCAAAGGCAGGGGCCAGCTCAGGAAAGAGTTATACCTACTTCCTCCCCTTTAACCCTGTACGGAACCGATGAGAATTTTAAGGAGAGGACTGACAATGTCAGAATGGCCTTTTAGACAGTTTACTGTTATAGACGGTGAACTGAAAGAAGAACAAAAACAAAGGCAGGAAAACTAGTTAGGAGACTACTTGCTACAAACAGAAATAATAAATGCATTAAGAATGGAGAGGAAGCCCTGGCCGGTGTGGCTCGGTTGGTAGGGTGTCATCCTGTGCACCAAAAGACCGCCCCTTCGATGACCAGTCAGGGCACATGCCTGGGTTGCAGGCTTGATTCCCCCCCATAGGGGGTGTGCAGGAGGTAGCCAATCAATGTTTGCTCTCACATCAATGTTTCTCTTTCTATCCTTCTCTCTAAAAAAAAAATAATAATAATAAAGAAAGAAAGAAAAAGAAAAAAGAGGCCAATTAGATGTATGCGGGGAGGAATGAAGAGTCTCAGACGATTCCCAAATTTCTGAGGCTGAATGGATGCAGGCGCCATAAGCCAAAATGGAAAACAAAACAAACAAAACTACAGAAGCGGTAGGGCTGGAAGAGAAAGGGGTTTCCGTTTTGGATGCCTCTTTGAGGGGCCTGTGGGGTGGGGGTATCCAGGTGGCCATACTTAGCAGGCAGTGAGAAACACAGGCGTGGAACTCAGAAGAGAGTACAGGTCAGAACATAGAAAGGATTTGGGAGTCACGTGAATATAAGAAGCCACTGAAGTCATGGGTGCAGATGAGATTACTAGAGCAAGTTATGGAGTGAGAAGGAGCCAGGAACAAAAGTTACCTCTAAATCGTCATCAAGATAGGAGCATTGGCCCGTGGACCAAAGGGTCCCAGGTTCGATTCCAGTCAAGGGCACGTACCTTGGTTGCAGGCTCCTCCCCGGCCCGGGCCCTGGTCAGGGCTGGTGCAGGAGGCAACCAATCGATGTGTTTCTCTCACATCCATGTTTCTCTCTGTCTTTCCCTCTCTCTTCCACTCTCCCTAAAAATCAATGGAAAAATATCCTTGGGTGAGGATTAACAAAAACAAAAAAGATAGGAGCTTTTCTGAGCAGGGCCTGGGCCACTAGGAGAATGGGGCACAAAGGGGTCCGGGTAGCTGTGTCTGCAAGGACCCTGTGCAGAGTCCCTTCCATAAAGTTTTGTGTGGGCTGCTGTACCTTCCAGGAGAAGCCACTGGGAAGGCAATGCGGCCAGGCCGACGGAAGGGGAGGCTAACCTGCTTTGAACATTCCCCGTGGACAGTCTGCATAGGAATCAGGGGTAACTACAGGTGGAATGATTTACACGCCTGGCCCCTGGAAACTTCTTGTGGATCCAGCTTACCACGGAAAGAGAAAAGGACAGTGATCATCTTAACTCCTTTTTACTGAGTACCTACTACGCGCGCCAAGCCTTGCACTTCATGTATATTATCTCTAGTCCTTACAAGTCTTGACCTCAGCAAAGTCTGTATTATTATAAACTGAGCCTTCTCTAATTTACATAACCAGCATAGCTGCCCCTGCATGTACCAGGCTGTCCCTCTAATGAATACACAGGTGGGACAAATATACTTTCTTTTTTAAAAGTAATTCTTTTTTTAAAAAATATATATTTTATTGATGTTTTTACAGAGAGGAAGGGAGAGGGATAGAGAGTTAGAAACACTGATGAGAAAAACATCAATCAGGTGCTTCCTGCACACACCCCACTGGGGATATGCCCGCAACCAAGGTACATGCCCTTGACTGGAATCGAACCTGGGACCCTTGAGTCCACAGGCCGACACTCTATCCACTGAGCCAAACCGGTCAGGGCTTAAAAGTAATTCTTTATTGTTGAAAGTATTACATATGTCCCCTTTTTTCCCTCACTGACCCCCTCCAGCCAGTGACAAATACACTTTCATCAGGAGGAAAAATAAATTAGTCATAAGGATAAGGTTAATTACATAAACCACTTCATTTTCAAAATATGGAACTAACTCTTCTGATGGAGGAAGGAAGAAAGGAAGGATAGAAAAAAGGAAGGAAGAAGGAAGGAAGGAAGGAAGGAAGGAAGGAAGGAAGGAAGGAAGAAAGGAAGGAAAGAAGGAAAGAAGAGGAGACCGAGACAGGGAGAAGAACCAAAGACTACGCTTTATAAGAAAAAAATTTGAGTTAAAATGGAAATCAACGAGGAAGGGAGACAGAGCGCAATGATCAATCAACTTCCTTACCATACAGCCAGATCTCAGAAAGAATCTGACCAAGTCCCACCCACTTCATACACAGCCAAGCAGTGCAATGAAGGAGAAAACCACAAGACCACAATTTCAACAAAATTACTCACTGGCCTCGCTCTGGTGCCCTGAGGTCAGCTGGCACACTGTCTCAGGTATATGGCACAGATTCGCCACACTCCGCAGGAAGCACAACTCTCTGACCTCACGACATTCCCACGGGGTGATTCTGTTATCCTCGTCTTACAGGGAAGAAAGCAGCCCAGAGAAAGGCACAGCGTCCCCAAAGTCACAAGGTCAAGTCAGCCCAGAGTGCTCAGGGGCCCAGGAAGAGTTATCAGGGGGAGCAATAAAACGTTCTGAGAAAACTCGGCAGGGACGCTATTCTGGGATCCAAGGAGTTAGACAAGAAACCAGCCGGGGCAGGTACAGGAAGCAGCCTTCTTCGATTAAGACTAGAACAGGGGTCGGCAAACTGCGGCTCTCGAGCCACATGCGGCTCTTTGGCCCCTTGAGTTTTTAGCAAAGGCCAGCTTAGGAGTACCCTCATTAAGTGAATAACAATGTACCTACCTATATAGTTTAAGTTTACAAAATTTGGCTCTCAAAAGAAATTTCAATCGTTGTACTGTTGATATTTGGCTCTGTTGACTGATGAGTTTGCCGACCGCTGGACTAGAAGGTCTTGACACCATCCCCCCTGAGCAGCTCCTTCAATCCTCCTGGGGCATCAGACATTGTGGTTACCTTTCTGTGTTGACGAGGTATTGCCACCTGGAACGGTGGTTCAGACACAGGCTAAACCTGCCTGTCTCCACTGGTATGACAGAGCCAAAGAATCCATGCAACAGTGTTAAAGCTACTACTTGAAAATCCGAATGCTAAGTAGGCAAGGACTTCACTATCTCATATGTTATACTCAGCTGAAAATATTTGGGATTCATCCTATCTACTCAGTGGCTCTTTATTAGGGGGGATTTTACCCTGTAGGGTACGTAAGGCAGTATCTCAAGACATTTTTGAGGTTACAGCTAGGGGGTACTTCTGGAATTGGGTGGGTAGAAATGGGGGGGGGGGGGGAATTGCTAAACATTCTACACCAAAAAGGAATGACCAGGCCCCAAATGTCAACAGCATGCTGTTGAGAAACCCTATGTAAGCTACATGCTGGAGAGCAGCGGGTAATGAAACTCATTCTTTAGACCCATTTCCGATACATAAAAGGCCACACTCATTCGGGATTTGACATAACTGACAAAAAGGTTCCTTGCGGGATCAGCTGTTCTTCCACCCGATTTCATTTTCTATGAAATGCCAGAGGTAAACAGTTCAGGCTGAACACCGGCTGCAGAGACCTGCACAGGGACTCCCACCCCGGCCAGTGTTTCGGGCTTTTGTAAAAAGGGAAAACAGATTCTTCCCTGAACCCTGAGAACCTGAGAGAGCATCTAACAAGCTTTCCCAGGAAGTGCCTAAAAACAGAGTTAAACATGCAGCATGTGGTACAGGGCATGAATTCCCTGCCAGAGGTTTTCAACCCACAGCGGGGGATTCACTGAGAAATCTGCTCCTGACCTAGGACAAAAACAATGTATTTCAGAAGTGCATGGGAGTGTTTAATAAACAGGAAACTCCAAACAGCCTTAGAATTGGGAGACAATTGCATCTTGACTGGCAGCTTCCAAAATCTTCTGGCAGTTGTTTAACTGCCTTTTACTGTCCGGTTCCAATTGTTAATCACCATGATTAAAGACTGTGGGAGCATTGAGAAATTTTGACCACCTAATTTTAGTCTTTGGAGCATCCGTTCTTTGTCTTTAAGGGGAAAACGAGTCTCCTGAAAACGAACACTCTCATCGAGAAGGCTTAGAAATACAGGCTTAGGTAGACAAGAAACGCTGGATCTGAAAGACTGCAGCGTTTTTCCCTCAAAACACGTATAAGACAGGAAGTTCAGAGACGAGGTGAGGGAGGAGGCACTGGTGAGCCATCTCTCCTCCCACATCACGTCTAGAAGTAACAAGGGGTGGGTGAGACTGCAACTGAGGCACAGACCAGCTGAGCTCGGGCCCCGGAGGAAGGCCAGGCTCCCCTCCCGCTAACAGGCCCACCTGCAGCGAAGGCTGGGCATCTCGCTCCGACACCCCGGAGGGGTTTGTGGAGACTTTGGTGGGTCCGTGTCTTCTGAGCGGCATGTGGAAGGGACACCTGGGCATTCTGGGCCGCGGTGCCCGCCACCAAGAGGCGCACAGCAGGGTCGCGCCCGGGGCCCTGGGCACCGCCACGCCTCGTGGCGCGCTGTCCCTATGGGCAGGGAAAACGGTAACGCAGGGGCGGCCACCACGGGCGGGCGGGCCTCAGACCGCAGGGGACGCAGGGGACCGCAGGCCTCGCCGGAGCGGCCCGGGGTCCCGCCCCGAGTGGGCGCCTGGCGCGGCGCGAGGACGTGGGGAGTGGGGAGTGGGGGCGGGGAGGGAGGCCCCGGCCGCCGACTCACCGATCTGCCCGATGAACTCGATCTTGATGCCCTGGTGTTCCAGCCGCTTGTTGGGGTGCTTGAGTGCGAGGCTCACCTTCCCGGAGACCGTCTCGCCGTCGTAGAAGAGGAAATACTTCTCCTTCTTCCCGTCCTCCGTCTTGTGCTCGGCCCTCTTCCTACTCTCCGCATCGTTGAGCACGATCTCCACCTCCACGCTCTGCCCGAAGCCGAAGAAGCTCATCTCGCCGCCGGCCGGGCGCGCCGGGCTCTCCGGGGCTGGGCTGCCCTAAGGGAAGGCCAGCGGGGCTGGACGCGCAGCCAGAGGGGGGCGCGGCACGACTGCCCGCTACACCCGGAGGGCAGGGCAGGGCCGGCTGCGCGCCCAGAGCGCAGAGGCGCCGCGGGCCCGCCAGTCCCGAGCGGGCGCGAGCAGCGGAGATGGCGAGGGGGCGAGGGCGGCCACGCCACGCTACGCGGGCGGTTGCAGGGCCGGGGCTACCGGCTGCTGCCGCCCACCCGGTGCCCTGCGGCTCGGGGCGGCGGAGCGAACCTGCCAGCTCCTGCGGTGCGATGCCCGAGCAGCTCCGGAGATCCCGGCGGGGGGCGGGGAGGAGGAGGCGGCCTTCAGCGGGAGGCTCGGGAGACGCCGCGCGCAGGCGCACGCCTCTGCCTCTGTAGCCCTTGCCACCCGGCAGCCGGGCCGGGTGCTCACTGCGCATGTGCAGTGGGGCGGAGGCGCTTGCCTTTCCCTTAGTTGACATGGTAGCTACGGCCTTTTTCCAGCATTCGGGCCCACACATCCCGTCAAATTAAGAGACCTGCAGATGTCCTGTCGCAAGGCTTCATTTCCCTGCTTTCCCTCCATTGTTTTGGTTCGGTAAACGTTTACCGTCCACATCTGGATTCGTACAAACGTTCGACTGCTGTTTGACGGGGTAAAGGAAGCCCTTTGACACTCACGCGAAATGTCACTTGACAGGGGGCAAAGGTGACAACCCCTGTAGGAAGTCTCTTGTCTCAAATTCCCTTTAAAGTGCCCTCCCGTTTAAGGAAAACGAGGCGGGAAGGGCACTATTCGAATTTAACTTATTTCTTAACCCCCTACTTTCAAGGGAAAACGAAAAAAAAAAAATCCCTTCGCGGAGCCTCGGTTTAAGTCTCCTTTCTGGGCCCGCCCCTTCCGCTGCGCATGCGGCAGAATGCCCTGCTGATTGGCTAGTGTCGTGAGACCGGCGGGGCGCGATGATTGGTCGGTGGGAAGCTCTACGTGTTGTGACTGGCCCGCGGGGGCGGCTCGGAGCGCGCGCGGGAGCGAGCTTTGAAAGTTGACCGCAGCGCCGGGGAGCGGGTTTCCGGGTGATCATGGTGGCGCTGCCGGGCCTCGGGAGCGGCCTGCAGCCCTGGTGCCCGGTGGATCTCAGCCCAGGTGAGGAGACGAGGCCTCGAGAATCGGGGAGGCAGGGCGGTGGCATTCTGCGCCCGTGATGCTCTTCAGCCTAGGCCTGGGCTGGGGTGGGGTGGGGTGGAAGTGGGTCGTTTGGCTCTGCAAGGTCTGGGCCCGGCAGATCTGCACTCTCAGCGAGCCGGGTTTAGAACAGAGCTAAAATAGAATCACGTCAAAAAAAAAAAAAAATAAAAAAGAGCTTATGTTGCCCGATATCGTTTAGTTCTTTTGCATGTTTTCTCGGCCTTCCCCTTCTTATTCTGCAAATCTGCACGCTAGGATCCCCTTGGAAGACTCAGATGTGACCTGACAGGTCTTTCCACCTTTCCTGTTTCCCCTTGTTTCCTTAATAAATGGCCAAATCTTGGGCCTGCCATAGGAGAGCCTTCACTCTTCACCGCAGTCTTTTCCAGTCGTGTCATCTTTGGAGTCAGAGATAACTCGGATTGATCTCTTGGCTCTACTGCTTAGCATCCATCAGCAAGTTGCTTAACCTTGCTAAGCCTTGGTTTCCTTATCTGTCAGATGGGACATCAGAGCTACCTCTTAGGGGTTTGTGAAGATTAGTAACCCGTACTGCTGAAAAAAATACTAATAACTCTCACGCTTCACATTTAATATCTACGCTGTAGCTATTTTGTTCATTTTCAATCATGTAGAGGAGACGCATTATATTTTGCAGGTCTTCTTTCAGGCAGTGCATTTTATACCTTTGGAAGCAGTGCTGTGGGAAGCTGCTTGAGGTAGAGTGAGACTCCCTCCTTCAGGGTCAAGTTCAAGTGCAAAAGACGATGGGCAAATTGTATCTAAGGAAGATGGATCTAGTTAACTGCAGGCTTTTTATCCGTTGAGCACAGTATACTGTCAAAACTGTGCAAGAAAGGTTGAGGCCTACCATCTCTGGATATTCTTCATCCATAAAACCCTGCCCAAGGTTTCTCAATCAGTGTGAACAAATATTTAAAGAATATTCATTTGAAGGAGCACCTGGTTTTGTTGTGGTGGTGGTTTTATTCAAACATGTTTGTTAAGCTCATCACCGGGGTACAAAAGAGGCTGGGGAAGATGCTCCCAAAATGCAGAAAAAACGATTAGGCCCTTTCCATTCAACACAGGGAGGCCGAGCCCCTCTCGAATACTGAGGTGAGGCCCCCCGACCCCTCCAAACACAGCAGGAAATAGGCACTCCGCTCAAACACAGGGACACAGCCCTGGTGCATGAGGAAGGATCGGACTTAAGGCTTCTCTATCCCAACATCATCAGAGAAAGGTTAGGTTACAAAGGCAGAGTCCACCTCTCCTGCCACTCAGGGACCCAGGGTGGGGCCTGGAGTGATGGTTCCTTTTGCTCCCTTCTTCGGTTTGCCTTTTCCAAATCACGTCTTTGGGGGGGAGGAGCGGGGGGGGGGGGGGGGGAGGATGGATATGTGCCCTGACCTGGAACCTCCGGCGCTCAACCACTGAGCCACACCGGCTGGGCTCTGTCTGTATTTTGAAATCACTGAATATTTCTCTGAGTGTGGATCTGGCTTGCCTCTTCTAGTTTAAACTTCTTGGGGAAATTGTGTCCTTTTTTTTTTTTTTTAACATGCTAATTATTCTCCAAGGGCCCAATAAAGAATTTTATATGGGCTTATTAAAATAGTTATAAGATTTTCACAAAGGGACATTTGGAGCCATCTTTGATTAACTTCTTTCTTCTCCAGACTGAATGTATGGGAAAGCTGGATCATTAAGTATTTTGAAGTTTCATTCCCCCTAACCGTTTTATGTAAAAAGTGTTTTTTCTCCTTGATATTTTTAGAAGATAACCTAATAACCAAATATCAGTTATAATTAAAAATTATATATTTTCTTAACTTTTTCTGCTCTCCTTTAATTATGCTTATATGATGGTATAATTAAATGTGAGTTGTGCCTAATAAACTTTTCTTGAATCTACCTGGAGTCCAAAAATGATTGGTTTCTTACTTTCTATAGAGCACTTACTGGTTTAATTGCATTTTCCTACCAGAATGGGTGGAAACAGTTTGGGAACTGGACTTCACGGAGACTGAGCCTTTGGATCCCAGCATAGAAGCAGAAATTATCGAGACTGGATTGGATGCATTCACAAAACTCCATGAAAGCCTTTTCCGCTTTGCTACTGAAGAACATGGATCTACAGAGGTAAAAGTTTTTAAAAAAGGAAAGCAAGGAAAATCAAGCTAGCCACGTTTAGGCATTAGAAATAGAATATTAAAAGTCATTATTATCATCTTTTTAGTGAACAGTTCATAAGGAACATGAGAGGAGTAGCATAAAGAATGTGAATCATTCACTGGACTATCCTAATAACTTTTTTCCAGAAGGTTCAGGTATTAATCTGTTATATTTTTTCAAGTCATGACTTAAAAAATTTTTTTTTTCTTTTTACTGATTTTGGAGAGAGAGATGAAGTGGGGGAGAGAGAGAGAGAGGAGAGAGACATTGATTTGTTGGTCCACTTATTTATACATTCATTGGTTGATTCTTATAAGTGTCCTGAGTGGACATTGAACACACAACCTTGGCGTACCAGGACGATGCTCTAATCAGCTGAGCTACCCGGCTAGGGCTTCAAGTCATTACTTTTTCTAATAACAAATTAGAGGAAAAGAATATAGGCCAAAACAAGGGGGATTGGGGGAGGGGTAGGCAGAGACAGGTTAAACCAAAGATAAAACGAAGGCCAAGGAAAATGCAATAACAATTTCAGTATGCCTTAACTTTAAGAAAATCTGATATTATAAATGGAGTAGTTAATTGAATTCAATTGGAACAGAGAGTTCCTTTATTTATTTATTTTCTGAGAGTTCCTTTAAATATTGAGTTCTACCTAGTGTGTTTATTAGTATTTCGTTCATTGATTGCTTTTCAGAAAACTGAAGGGCTAGGTGCCAGAACAAAATGTACCCAAATTCATCAATGGTTCTAATTCCTAGCTGAGGAAATCAGAAATTTAAATGTACATTGATGAATTAGAATGATTGATGAATTTGGGTACAAGGGGTAACTTGTCTGAGTAATCACTAATATAGGTTGTCCGAAAAGTCTCAGTGTCGTTTTTAACTGTAATAATATTAGAAATATATATGCTTCAAACCTAGCAAAAATTTTTTTAAGTTTAATTATTTAAATCTCATATACTTACTTATCTTTGTAATTTTGAATAATGCATTTTTAATTTTTTGTTTTAGTCCTTTGAAGATGGCAAATGTTTATAATTAGGAGCCAGACTGGTCTATTCCCCCCTTTTAAGGCACTAAGTAGGTATTAAAATCAAATAATAGGAGATTTTTACATTTCTGTAATTATTGGCTTTTGTGATTTACTCCTCCCCCCAGATCTTTTGGACCTTCTTCGCTGAGAACAATATTTCTCACCGTGCGCTGGTGGCTTTATTCTATCACTTTGTTCAAACAGTCCATAAGAAAAACGCCAATGTGCAATATCGAGAATATGGCCTTCATGCCGCTGGTCTTTATTTTCTGCTGCTAGAAGTACCAGGTACGTAATTTGACATGATAGGACATATCTTTTGTCATTTAAAGTTTTTCTACATTGTTTTGAGCTCTTTTTAAAAAAAATTTTTTTTTAATCCACACATGAGGATATGTATTTATTTATTTGAGACAGAAAAGGAAAGGAGAGAGAAAAACATCGATGTGAGGGAGAAACATTGATTGATTGCTTCTTGTACTCGCCCTAACTGAGGATCAAACCCACAACCTGGGCATGTGCCCTGACTAGGAATCAAACCTGCCACTTTTGGGTGTAATGGACGATGCTCTGACCAATATTATGCTATGTCGATAACCTGATAGGAATAATCCGACAGGGCCAAGGCTGGAGGGGGAATGTTTCCACACTATAGGGCCTCCACTGCACCCACCCCCACCTCGTATAAAATTCTGTTATTTCCCCTGACTCCCTGTCCACACTGAGGAAAACTGCCGTGGGGCATCTTTGTGTTATAGCTCTCCTATGTGCTGTGGAAAAACAGGCTTAAACCATTCTAAGAAAGCATGAGAAGACCAGCTAGTAATGCTTGATGAGGAAAGCCTAGGCAAGGAATCTACTTATGAGCTTGTTCCACTTCCTTTGTTGTCAGGACACTTAGGTGGCTGTTCCTCCTGTGCGCAGTGAGGGAGTTCCTCCTCCCGCTCATAACTCAGAGCAAAAGAGGGCTGAACATAGAGGGGGATGTAGCCGGAGAACCCAAAGGTTATAGAATAAAGAAAAATCACAGCACTGGTCAGCTTTCCCCCTCATCATGGTTTACAGAAGTGCATTTGCAATAAATGTTAAGGATTTATTCTCTGTGATTTGAAAATTGATTAAAGGATACATAAAGCCTTGAATATTAATTTGTATTGGTTTTTTGTTTTGATTATTTTTTTGTTTGTTTTTTCATTTTTTTAAGTGTTATTGTTTTGTAACAAATTAGCACAAACTGAGCCATTTGCCCTACGTAACTTCATTGTCTCAGTTTCTGAGGTCAGAAGTCCAGGCACGGTGTGGCTGGACTCTCTGCTGGGGTCACACCGACTGAGATCGAGGTGTCAGCCCCAGCAGGTGCTCCTCTGGGGCTCAGTGTCTTCTTCTAAACTCAGTTGTTGGAAGAACTTGTTTCTTTATGGTTGTAGGACCGAGGACCCCTTTCTTGCTGGCTGTTAGCGAGGGAGCTCTCAGCTCCTAGAGGACACCCACTTTTCTTGCCACATGGCCCCTCCAGCAATGGAGACTCTACCCGGGTTGAATCCTCCCCTCATTTTGATTTCCAGTCCTGTCTCTGACTTCCACGCTCAGGTTTAAAGAGCTCAATGATTTGATCAGGCCTCTCGGGAGGGTTTCCCTCCCTTAAGGTCTATGATTTGGGACTTAAATTACATCTGCAAAATCCCTGCAGAGTAGGACTTAAATTAGCATGTGATTGGATAATAGTATTTACGTATGTTTTAATATCAGTTATTGGTGGATTAACCTCATCTGTTTGCAACGTGTGTTGCTCTCCAAGGTCTCCATTGAGTGCTCCAGGGATTAACAAGGTCTCTCTATTGTGCTGGCCAGACTCAAATTTGTATCAGCCCTGTGTGAGCTCTGAAAATTATCCCTCTTCTGACTCCTTAGAAATTGTTGTTTGCTCACTTTTTGCAGTTTTACCCCTGCATGCATAGCTTGTAATCAGCCCTCTGCAGATTGCTGAAGCTCTTTTTCTATGTAGCTTCCTCTTCTCCATTATTCTGCCCCATGAATTCCAACTACCTCTGCCTTTCTGACTTGATTTCTGTAGTCTCACTTAGTAAGACCATAATGATGTGCCTGGGTTCGCCGTTTTTCTACTGCTGTCCAGAAATTGCCTCAAAAATACAAAAACGGGCAATTTTAGGGTTTACTTCATTTGTTTCCCTTATCTTATTTCTATGCCGTGTCTTGCTCCATGTCTTAAAATGATTATTTTAACATTTTTTGGTCTAGTTTTATAGTTGTTCACAGTTAGGAAGACAGGAATAAAACCAGTTACTCCCTCCTGGCCAAATACAGAAATCTTGTTATTTATTTCTGATCAGCACTTTTGCTAACCTATGGCTAAAGTTGAAAATGGTACTTTTTTTTTCTTTTTTTTTTTTTGCAAAAGTGTCATTGTTACTCAAAGTTAGTGCAAATCCTGTTTTTGCTTTTGACATTTTTATCTGTTGTTACAGACATATTTGAAGACAATTAAATCTAACCTGCTTACTCTTTATTCTTTATGAATAGGCAGTGTAGCCAATCAAATATTCCACCCAGTGATGTTTGACAAATGTATACAGATTCTAAAGAAGATCTGGCCTCAGGAATCTAACTGGAGTCGGAAAAGAAGGAAAGAACATCCTAAGAACTCTCAGGCTAATCCAAGAGGGCATAGAAAGAGAGGAAAGCCACCCAGGAAAGAGGATATTGAGGTAAGAAGTAAGAGGAATAATAAAGCATATCTTCACCAACAGGTGATTTAAGAACTAACTTATATTGAAATATGGTTTCAGGCATAATGATTATAATCAAACGGTCCTAAAGTATCATCAGCTCTCCAATAGGACCAAGTTCATTTCTATTTGGCCAGCTTTCAAACCTCCCTATCATCTCTCCTCAGCCTTGTACCCAGGTGTGCTTGACAACTTGCTAACAGGTATTTTTGCCACATTATCTCATTGTCATTAGAGACGGTGGTTGAATTATCCTGAGGACTCAGATCCATAAGAATGTAGAAGAATAGCATTAATTCTAAATTCTTGTATGATTAGGTAGGATGGTAGAGGTTCATTGATGTGAAAATGAAAACTTCTAAGACACATAAGAACCCTCATTGACACAAAAATATAGAGCTACAAAGTATTGTAGCCCTCATCTAAATCCAGTGGTTTACCATTGTGAGCCTGGAGACCTGGAGCAGTCAGGGTCACCTCAGCAACTCAGCCACCCCCTGGCGTTTTCACGGGATTTGATTTGAGTAAATTGAAAACCCTGGGGAAAGTGTTAGGCCTTATTTTACAGCCAGCTATATATTTCTTCATAATCTAGATGGATGAAATTGTAGAAGAACAAGAAGATGAAGAAGACATGAGTTTTTCTGCCTGGGACCTCGGTCAAATTCGAAAAGCCGTCTTTCATCTTTTAAAGAATTTTTTAAGGCTTCTGTCCAAGTTTTCCCTGAAAGAAAAGCCACAGTGTATACAGAATTGTATTGAGGTAAGTGAAAATTCCAAGAAGCTTGGGGCAATCTCAGAGGGCACAGATGAGGGAAATACTTAATGAGTAAGAAAAATCAGGCTGCTTCTTGGTATCTGTTTTCTAGGTCTTTGTGGCATTAACTAATTTTGAGCCAGTTCTTCATGAATTTCATGTTACACAAGCCAGGTGAGCCATTAAATCTCCCAGCGTTAAAATTTAAACAGTATAATAACTTTTGCTCTTAGCTGAAGTATGAATGTCATTTTATTCTAAGTGGCACATAGGTAAAATTTATTCATTTAAATATGGCTTATTAAATAGGGCCATATTTTAAGTAAAATCATACCCATTAACTAATCTTTGCTCTTTTTTTCTTTAGCAACCTTAACCAAGCGAAGTTCATACCAGAACTGGCCTATCATGGATTGTATTTGCTATGCTCCCCAATTCATGGAGGAGACAAGGTAAAAGAGACAAGGATCTAAGTTAGTTATTGATTGAATTGAAGCATGCAAATCATGTAATGGAAAAACATTAGAAGCATTTGATGTAATGGCATTTCAACTTACCAGGCTATTTTCATGACCTTACTATATATCTTCTGTATAATAGGAAGTATAATTAATATATTATTTCTATGTGCTTGAAATGTGGATGTGATAGAATTCACAGTAATACTTTTAATTTCCATGCCCTTTTTAGCATTTAAAAAATAAAATGGATGGAAAAATCTATTCTTTTAGGTCCACAGTATCTCTAAAGATGCAGTGATTTTTAACTGTGGAAGTACTGACTTGATGTTGGACAACTTTGGTTTTAGCCAGGCCTTTAATTCATTAACTTTGGACAGCTTGCCTTTGGAGTCTGTTTTATTATTATAAACTAGAAACAATAATATTACATATAAAATGTAAATGCCTTGCTTACCTCATGGAGTTGTTGTGAGGTTTAAGATTAAATGTGGTAAAATCTAGTAATATACATGAATGCGCTTAATGCAACACCCGGTACATATTAGGTTTTTAGTAAATGTTTTACTTACTGGAGGAATGAATGAATTATCTGAGTAAATTATATGAGATGATACATGGGAAGGTCCTTTGTAAACTTCAGGTAAAACACAAGTGTGAATTATCATTCCTTTTTCCCCCTTGCTATAACGGGATCAGCAGCAGCATCCTTTGCCATCTGGAAAAAGAGCATGCAGAGAGAAACTAGATGATATTCCTATCATTATCTGCAAGCAGTGTTCTCACAGTTTCCATTGTGCGTTTATTGGTAATTATTTAAGAAATACATTCCTAATGGTCAGCCCCAAACCATGTCAACCTGACTAATCTTTAGATGCTGCAAATTGTTGCCTGTGATCTTCAAGGATTCTCTGTTATGCCTTAAATGGAATTTTCTTTTCTCTTCTAGGTCATCAGCTGTGTTTTCCATCAAATGCTAAATGTGATATTAATGTTGGAAGTGGGTGAAGGGTCCCATCATGCCCCCCTTGCTATAACTTCCTCAGCCATCAGCAGCAGAAACCAGGCAGTCCAGTTTATCAGGTGACGCACACAGCTTAGATTGTTACTCTCTCCTCTTTATCACTTTCCCCTTCATCTTCTGGGCCCTTTACTAAAACCAAGATTTCTGACACCTATGGGAACCAACAAATTTCTGGCCTGTTTATGGTTTGGGGGGCGGGGGGCAAAATAGCGCACCTCGTAGCTCACCTAGTTCATGTGGTCGGGGTCACTGTGGTGACCTCCGCCTTGGGGCCTCGTTGAAGGGATAAGGAATCTAGTGCACCAGCCAGCACCAGCCTCCAGCTTGATTGTCCCCAGCTGTGAGGTCAGCCTCCGGGTGATGACAGCGGCTTCTCCTCTGCTCTCCATCGTCTGCTTCCGTATTGACCACTCCTGCAAGTCTGCCGCCTCCTGTTCTTTTTTCTATTTCTCACTTCTCCAGGCCTCTTCCCTTTTGTTCTTTGCCACTTTCCTTGTTTCTTTTCACTTTCCTATTCCCTTCCCCTACAGAAAACACTTGCTTGATTAAAGGAGTTCATTGGTTTTTACTTCGGTAGCAATAATCGATAGACTAATTTTTCCCTCACGAGCCACTTAGCTTCACCTAAAAAGTTTCATGTTTTAGCATTATTGGGAAAGACCTATTGGCCGTCATTGGCCATATAGAATATTTGGTGAAAAAAATCGTGGCCAGTATGCACCTGAGAGTATGTACATTTACGGTACATAATGTGCTTGACGATTTGAGGGTGGTGGAATCCATAGATAGACTGTCATTAAATAAATAAGACGTTGCAAGTGGAAACCCTCACTTTGGCTTTTCTGTCAGAGCTCATGATGCAGTAGTATCCATATAACGGTACAAACTTCACCCTACACATGGGTCCAATCTGGGCATAATAGTAATTTCTTCTTGGGCTAAAGTTTGGAGAGAGACTATTACAAATGCATTGAAGTAGTTGCATTTCAACGAGCTACCATGAGGTGGTACTGTGTCTTAGTCTATTTACCCCAAAATTATGTCTTTTCGAATCTTCATAGGAAATATACTAAGTAGTGCAATTAGTCCTGTGGAGATTGCACATTCGCTCCTCCCTGACCGCCGCTGTCTACTTGGCAGCAGCTCTCCACAACCATGCCTGAGAGGAGGAGATGGGGTTCTGCTACGGCACTTTATGTCTTTACTCTCTAGTCACCGAAACCAACAGGTTTTTTTTAAAGTTTATGACACTAATGCTTTATATTTCATTTTGCTATTTGCTTTATTTTTTAAAAAATATATTTTATTGATTTTTTACAGAGAGGAAGGGAGAGGGATAGAGAGTTAGAAACATTGATGAGAGAGAAACATCGATCAGCTGCCTCCTGCACTTTCCCTACTGGGGTTGTGCCCGCAACCAAGGTACATGCCCCTGACCGGAATCGAACCTGGGACCCTGCAGTCCGCAGGCCAACGCTCTATCCACTGAGCCAAACCAGTTAGGGCAAACAGGTTGTTTTTACTATTGAGGATTTCTAACACATAGGATTAGTGGGATTTGGAAGAGTCAAGGAAAATGTGACTGTTTCGTTGTAATTATAGGTATATTGTAAACAGAGGATGTGCTCTTTTTTTTTCATAGCTCACTTGTGGATGAACTAAAGGAAAGTATATTCCCAGTTCTTCGTATCTTACTCCAGCACATCTGTGCCAAGGTACCAGTTGCTTTTGTAATAATAAGAATAATTGTTAAATATTTAATATGTATGAAGTTAAATGTGTGTGTTTGTGTGTTTGTATGCTTGGTAATGAGTCTGTGTCATTACTAAACATAATTTTACTTAATATATTCACTAGCTGTTCTCCTAGACAGTGTCCTTTCGGGAATTAAAAAAAAACCTTCTAATTTTGGAAGTTTTCAAATGTATAAAGAAATGAAGGGACTAGGGTGATGAGCACCCATCTTCAACAATTTTGTGTCACTTGTACCCCAAAAAGATATTACTCCTGCACACTAGATTTTTTAAAACAAATTCCTTCATATTCTTTTATATATAAATATTTCTGTGTATCTCTAAAGAATACGCACTCCTTAAGAACATAATCACAGAATACACAGTGATACTTTAAAGCCACCCAGTATCCAGTTAACGTTCACATTTCTATGATTATCTCGTGAGTTTTTATACCTGTTAGGAGAAATGATTCTTCACTTAAACTTGATGGATTCTAGGGGTCCATAAACTCGTTGCAGTCATGTGTTAAATTTGTATTTCTGAGGAGAGGTCCTACAGATTTCTTAGAGGTTAGTTTTTCAAGGGCTCTGAAACCTAAAATGTGTTGGCCATTTCTGTAACACTTGATCCCCGAACTAGTCGCAGTTACACCCACTAACTTTCCGCTTGTGTCACAGCGTGTTTCAGTTGCCAGGTGAGCAGCTTCTCAACACTTGTGTTCCAGGTGGTAGATAAATCGGAGTATCGGACCTACGCAGCTCAGTCCCTGGTACAGCTGCTCAGCAAACTTCCTTGCGGGGAATATGCTACATTTATTGCCTGGCTTTACAGATATTCACGAAGCTCCAAGGTAAGGGAATACAGCTGCAATAAAATCTTGGTTCCTGGTTCTGCAGCCTTCTAATGACAGCCAGATCCGAATGTACACGGGATCCTTCGGTTTTCATGACTGTGTGATGGAGATTCTTATGATTTTGCTCTACCAGATCCCACACCGGGTTTTTACTCTTGATGTTGCCTTGGCCCTGTTGGAACTGCCGGAAAGAGAGGCGGATCACACACTGTCCTCGGAGCATCAGAAGTTCTTAAAGCATAAGTTCTTGGTGCAGGACATAATGTTTGACCGCTGTTTAGACAAGGCACCAACTGTCCGCAGCAAGGCATTGTCCAGTTTCGCACATTGCCTGGAGTTGTCTGCTAACAGCACATCGGAGAGCATACTGGAATTTCTGGTTAACAGTAAGTGACATGGAATTGGTCTTACGCTTGTCAAAAAATTGGACTTCAACCAAAGGACTTGTATGCATGCATATAAGCTTAACCAATAGACACAGACACCAGGGGGGTGAGGTCATGAGTGAGAGGGGTGGGGGGGGGGGGGGGCAAAGGGGAGATAAGGACACATATGTAATACCTTAATAATAAAGAAAAAAAATTGGACTTTAGGGACTCATTCTTTGTTGTGGCAAAAATAGTTGTCTTTACTCTTGATATACTTTCATTCTTACAAACGTATCTCAGTATATTGCATTGTTGAATAACTTTTTAGACAGGCTGAGGCATCTGAAAGGCCTATTTTATTTATTTATTTATTTATTTATTTATTTATTCATTCATTCATTCATTCAATATATTTTATTGATTTTTTACAGAGAGGAAGGGAGAGGGATAGAGAGTTAGAAACATCGATGAGAGAGAAACATCAATCAGCTGCCTCCTGCACACCCCCTATTGGGAATGTGCCCCCAACCAAGGTACATGCTCTTGACCAGAATTGAACCTGGGACCCTTCAGTCCGCAGGCCGACGCTCTATCCACTGAGCCAAACCGGTTAGGGCTGAAAGGCCTATTTTAGAGGTGAGACTGGTGGCTGCCTTCACTGTCGCTGTGCATTGTTGGGTATTGGCTGTATGGGGCCTAATATCCCTTTCAAATTCGTTCCCAAGGAGAACGTTATTAATTGTTAGCAGTTTAGAATCGGCCTTCTGTTCAGGCCTAATTATTTTTATTTTGATTCCTCTGTGAATATTTACTTAGGGTTTATGATACTCTGGCTTTTTCCCTCTAATCTCTCTGCTTATTTTTAGGTCCTACAATTTTAGGAATAGAGAGCCAGCCTGGTACTTTCCTGAGAAATTCATCAGGTAATGGATCAATATGCTTTCAAATATTGAATAATTGTCTTTTTATTTAAAGGACTAGCTGGATATTTGAAATGTGTTTTTCATCTCCATATTTTTCTATTTTCATATTGCACTTTTTTCCTTCATCAAAGAAATTGAGATTCACTTCAGTGATGATGTGATAACTTAAATGTGTACTATGCCATGCTTGCATTATTAAAAGGTGTAATAAATTTTTACCTTAATGACTGAGCCCTTTTTCTAATTTATTATTTTTAAGCTTTTTCCTGTCAGAAGCAGACACTGAACTCTGGAGACTCAGGGGTGATCAATACAGACAGCAGTGGTGAAACAGTTGGATCTAGGGGTATGTCAGATTTTATCACAATCAAATGCATAATAACTATAAGTAGAGTCTTAAAACCTTGGATTTTTTTCTGATTAATTCACCTTAAGAATTGGAGCATCTCTTTTTCTTAAAAGTGGAGTAATTTCTGTTTTATTATATCTGTACTTGATGTCCTTGCACTAGACTGTATTTAATTCTAAGATAAAGAATAAGCTACATTCCACTTACATGTACTAAACACCAGTATTTCTTTAACACTTGAGAGAATATTAGCAGATTATTTTATTTTCTTATTAAAATCAACTGTTGTGAACTGTTGGAATTACTGACCAAAAAAGGACCAGTTACTAGGGAAAGTGCAGTAGAGATTAAATTTGTGTTTGGAGAAAAGTCGTCACAAAAAAGGGAATAGATGAACAATACTGTGGGACCCAGTCTTGTTCCCCGTTTTCGTTCCTTGTTAATTTGTCTACCATGTCATCTTGACTCAGCCATCCCAGAGGTTACTTTTAATGCATAGTAGGACTGTGAGTCCAAGCTTCCACTGAAAAAGACAATTCTGAATTTATATTATAATTTCCCTTCCCCAACAGAATGAGCCATTTTTCAATGGGTCCTACATATCGTACGGAGTGATTATGGGGTCCTCCGTGGACTCCAGCACAAGATTCTGAACATAAGTGGTGCCTGATCACTTTCACTGACTTATTGAATCTGGGATGGTTTAAGTCTCCATGTGATTCAGGGGGAAAACAAACCTGTACTAGGCAGTGGGTAGACCTGGAGCCTGCTCAGATTCTGTTGCTCTCTGGCTGTAAGGTCTTGGGCATCTTTGTCATCTATAATATGACATCATAAAATAGTGGAGAAAACACTTACCACTATTAGAAATGAGAAGCAGTCTGAATTCTTGTACAGTTTTGTTACTAAATAGCTGAGTGACCTAAGACATGGAAGTCCTAACCCTTCCCTACCTTTCACAGGGGGCTGTTGTCAGAGTCTATAGAAATAAGGTTTAATGAAGTGATTTTAAAAGATGGATAAATAGATGAGAGAGAAAAGAGAGGGAATGTGTGTAAAGGATTAATTATATAATTAGATTTACTTGTTTATTTTAAAAACTTTTATATGGTCCCTTCTGTCTGTGCTGGGTATTGTAGATACAGACTTTAATAAAATAAAGTTTCATTTCTTAAGGAGCAGTGGGAGAGGCAGATATGTGTGTATATAAATTGGTGTTAATTTTTGTTTTCACATTTGGTAGGATTCTTCAGTAATGTCTGGACTTTTGTGCACCATGTGGGAAGTTTTTTTGTTAATTCAATATCTGTACTTGTTGTGGGTGTATTCAGACTATTTCTTCTTTAGTCAGTTTCCATACTTTATATCATTGTAGAAATTTGTCCACTTCACCTGGGTTACTTAATTTGTTAACGTAAAATTGTTCATAGTATTCTTTTACAATTTTTTTTTATTATTGCAAAGTAGGTAATAATGTTCCCTTGTTCATTCCTGATTTTACCTATCTGAATCTTCTCTCTTATTTTCTTAGTCTGTCTTAAAAGTTTGTTAATCTTGTTACCTTTTTCAAGGAACTTTTTAATTTCATGTATTTCCTCTGTTGTTTTCCATTCTCTAGTTCATTTTTTATTTGTTTTCTTGGGGATCAGCAGTTCTCAAAATGTGTTTGAGTCTCTCAGTCTACTTCAACATATCCTTGAAGTTAATACTGCTTTCATAATAATATCAAGACATCGTTCGCCTCTGCTCTCTAATTTTCCCACAAGTGTAAGTTGAGGTTTTCCGGAGATCCCATGACATGAAAGTCACAGGTTGAGGGCTGCAGAGATGAGAATCAGCTCTCTTCTTATTAAGTCAGACATTAAAAGAATTTGCAAAAACAGTGCCATTCTTTTTAGTTTTTGTGTTTTGGTGTTTTGTTGTTTTTTTCTTGCAGTATAATTATTTTTTATCTTAAATATATATTCTTCATAGTGGCATGTCTAGTTTTTAAATTCACATTTAAAAAAGCTCTTAGGAATCTTTAGTAATTTAAATAGCGCAAATTGGCCTGTGATTGAAAAGTTTTAAAGCTGCAGGTATTTAGTAATATTATTTTATTTAGTCTTTTAAAAACTCATGGTTTAGATACTTCTAGTTGTAGTTAAACAAAATAGAAGATCTAGATAATTTATTTAAAATTTTAGGCATAGGAGCCAGGATTTAAAACTGAATTTTTAATATTCCAGAATTTTTGCCCTTTTTTTACACAAATTTTGCCTTTTTCATTATTGTGAATAGCTAATTATTTGAAATGTTTTTATTTCTACCTCATTTCATACTCTGATTTAAAACAAGCGTATTAGTCAGTTTTTTAGAATTTGTCGGTATTGCGTGTGAGATGTCAGATCTGTATAGTCTGTCTCAGACTCTAATGAGGGGCATTTCCTCAGCAGAAAGGTGTGTCATGGCCATGCTGAGAAAGAGAATCCGGGATGAGAAGATCAACGTGAGGAAGTCTGCGCTCCAGGTGTGTTCTTCCTGACATTCTTTAATGCACTCTCTCTTTTCATTTTTAAATAAATTTTTATTGATTTCAGAGAGGAAGGGAGAGGGAGAGAGAGATTGGAACATCAATGATGAGAGAATCATTGATCGGCTGCCTCCTGCATGCCTCCCACTGGGGATCGAGCCCATAACCCTGGCATGTGCCCTTGACTGGAATTGAACCTGGGATCCTTCAGTCTGCAGGCCGATGCGCTCTCTTTTTAAGCACTCAGAAATGCAAGAGAATATTTTAAAGGTCCCTCTGCCATATTTGTTATTTAATTTGCTTTTCACTTAACATTAGTTCATCTTGATCCTGTTATGTCTAAATTATATAGATGAACTAAGGATTATCTGATTTTAAGCTTTCCCACTGGGTTGCTTGCTGGCTTTTCAAGAATCATGAATTTATATCCTTAATGTCATTTTTTACAGTAGGGATTCTTAGCTTAAGGCCATGGACAGATTTTGACTGAAATTGTTTGAAAATACTTGTGTGTATAAAATGTATGTCAGATTTTCTCTGGAGAGAAACCTTAGCTTTCATCAGATTCTAAAAGGTGGGATGCTCGTGGGAGGAGGGATGGATCTTTGACCTTAAAGATGTCAAGAACCAAGAACTTGAAGGAAGTATTTTTGTGTGTATTTGCCTATTTGCCCGCATACCACGCATGCATCATCACTTCATGTTGTGTGTGCACTTTCTAGGTATTGGTGAGTATTTTGAAGCACTGCAGCGTGTCGGGCATGAAGGAGGAGCTTTCAATTCTTCAGGAACAGTGCCGGGACCCTGCCGTATCTGTCCGGAAGCAGGCCTTGCAGTCTCTCACTGAACTTCTTATGGTGAGGGGCTTCTTATTATGTGTCTAATGCATGGTGTTTTACATTAAAAATCAATTCAGCATAGTAATTGCTTTTTGCTAAATATTAAGTTGACCAGTAGAAACTCTACCAAGTCTATTATACAGTGTAAGAGAAAGGAAGAAGTATCTTTTACTTACATATGATAGACTGCATTTCATATTAAATGTAATTATGAACTAATGCTAGAGAACGCTAATGGTTAGCCTTTTTAAAAAATATATATATTTTTATTGATTTCATAGATGAAGGGAGAGGAGAGAGAGATAGAAACATCAATGATGAGAGAGAATCATTGATTGGCTGCCTCCTGCACACCCCCTCCTGGGGATCGAGCCCACAACCCAGGCATATGCCTTTGATCGGAATCGAACCTGGAACCTTTCAGTCCGCAGGCTGACGCTCTGTCCATTGAGCCAAACCAGCTAGGGCTAGCCTTTCTTGACTTAAGCTCAAATCTCACATAGAAATATGAATTTTAAAATTAATTTGGTTAGGCCAGAGGCCTAGATTAATTTTTGTTCATTAAGACCTGTATAGATGATATCGCCAAAAGAGCAGTACCAGTGATCCTAGATATAATTTACTTCTGCCAAGTAATTCGCTCTTGAAGAATTTTAAGAGCATGGTTTCCTCTTGTTTCGTGATAGAAGGCATAGAGCAAGCAATATGTATTTTTACTTTCTCTGGTAGCACTTATTCTAATTACTTCTGGGATAAATATTTATTATTTGATCTTGAATTACCAAAAAATGCTGATTTATTACTAATAACAATAATTTTATAAGTTTAAAATTTCAGTATGGACTGATTTACAATAATTGCATATTGAACTTTGTTTTTACATATCGTTTGAATATTGTGGGTCTTCGGGTTTTTTGTTTGTTTTATTAAAGGGAGAGGGAGAGAGATAGGAACATCAATGATGAGAGAGAAGCATTGATTGGCTGCATCCTGACAACTCTCACTGCGGATCAAGCCCGCAACCCGGGCATGTGCCCTGACCGGGAATCAAATCATGACTTTCTGGTTCATAGGTCTACGCTCAACCACTGAGCCACGCTGGCCGGGCTGTAGGTTTTTTGTTTTTTTGTTCTTTAACTTTATGATCTATTTATAATTGTGTGTGCAGCTACTTTTAACATGTCTCAAAACATTGATCACAACTTTACTGATTTGTAGTTACACTTCCAATAGGGTTAGACTCTTTGTGACTTCCTGATTTTAACTCCTAAAGGCCCACCCTCGATGTGCCCAGATACAGAAAGCCTGGCTGGTGGGGATCACCCCCGTTGTGATGGACTCGGAGAGCACGGTGCAGGAAAAGGCCCTGGAATGCCTGGACCAGGTCCTGCTGCAGAACATTAAGCACTTCAATAAGTTTCACAGTGGAGATGACAGCCAGGTGCTGGCTTGGGCACTGCTTTCTCTCCTTAGTACAGAAAGCCAGGAACTGAGGTATGTGAATTATGCCTTACTTTCCTTAGCGAAGGCTCTGAGGGTTTTTCTTAAGAAATTTCTGTATTCATCTTGGAAAGCTAGCTTTCTAAATGACGGAGTAGATTTGAAGCCTCAATGTTGGTCTCTTTTTCTTGACCTAATTCAAATCGCAGCATTTTTGTGGTGACTGCTTTTTGCGAAGCCTTTGATCACTTTCTTTGCTTTTCTCTGAGTGTCCTCCCCTTTTAACTTGGTGTCTTAATACATATGTAATAGAAAACACTGTGGATATGGCATATTAATATTAACTTCCTCAATACTAGTTATTTTGAAAGATAACCTCCCAGTCTTTACAAGTTAGACTTTTCCTGACATTTTATCGGACTGGTTGACTTAAAGGACACTGCAGTCTTTTTTCCACATGACAACACGGGTTGAATGCTCAGTGCACAGTGAGCACTGCGGTGAGGGGGTAGCGCCTGAGTGATAACCTTGAACCTGTTCTGCAGGAGTCCTGGAATTAGTGTGTGCTTGTGCCACCTTGACTGTTTTTCCTTTCCTTTCTTTAAAAATTGTACAAGAGCTCTAGCTGGTTTGGCTCAGTGGATAGAGCGTCTGCCTGTGGACTGAAGGGTCCCGGGTTTGGTTCCAGTTAAGGGCACATGCCTGGGTTGCAGGCTCGATCCCTAGTGGGGGACATGCAGGAGGTAGCCGATCAATGATTCTCTCTCATCACTGGTGTTTGTATCTCTCTCTTCCTCTCTAAAGTCAACAAAAATATATTTTATAAAAAAATTTAAAAATTGTACAAGAAACACTTCCCTATTTGTTTACAGTAGTTATGAAGGAGTTATGCAGTAAGGATAAGAGACTTAGTGTCATAAAATACTGTTGTGGCCCTGGCAAATCACCTTAGTGTTCTGGGTCTTTATTTCCTAATTGGTAAGAGCAGCCAGTTGGATTACGTGATCTCTTAAGGTCATGCAAGTTTGGTATTAAAACTAACTGAAAATCACCCTACCTCGTTTGGCTCAGTGGATAGAGCATCAGCCTGTGGAATGAAGCGTCCCGGGTTTGATTCTGGCCAAGGGCACATACCTCGGTTGCGCATAATGGGGAGTTATGTTTAATGGCTACAAAGTTTCTTGGGATTAAAAAAAGAAATGTTCTAGAAATGGATGATTGCACAGCAGTGTGAATGTATTTAAGGCCACTGAATTACACTTAAAAATGGTTAAGATGATAAATTTTATGTTATGTACATTTTGCTATAATTGAGGGGGAAATTTTTTTTGCCCAAATTTTGGAAAGAGTGGGTAGAATTAGGGGCTTAAGTATAAGAAGTTTTGGAATAGCCATTGTAGGAAATGAACTAGGGTCATCAGTTCTCAAAGTGATGCATTCATGAGCTCAAACTGTTTTGATCATAATATTAAGATGTTCTGTGCATTTTCCACATTTATTATTTCTAAGTAGAGTTTTCCAGAAGCCATACAGTGGTGTTGGGACAGATTGAGTGCAGAGGCAGAAATGAGAGCCCACCTGTCTCCTGTTTCAGCCAGACTGTAAAGAGATTTACAAAAGAGTAAAACAATACCATTCTCCTGACCAAGTTATCTTGTTTCAAAAAGATAGTTGTTTTTGTAAAACAATGCATTATTTATGTTAACATATAATTAATTGGCTTATTCTTATTTTAAATGAATTGATAAATATTTTTAAATTTCTCATTCTTTTTTTAAAATATATTTTATTGATTTTTTACAGAGAGGAAGGGAGAGGGATAGAGAGTTAGAAACATTGATGAGAGAGAAACATCGATCAGCTGCCTCCTGCACACCTTCTACTGGGGATATGCCCGAAACCAAGGTACATGCCCTTGACCATAATCGAACCTGGGACCCTTCAGTCCGCAGGCCAACGCTCTATCCACTGAGCAAAACTGGTCAGGGCTAAATTTTTCATTCTTAATTCCTAGCATGGCAAATGTAGATGTAACATAAACAAAAGCATTTCAAGGTGGACAGTAATTTTTAGGAATTTCAAAGGGCCCTGAGATGAAAAAGTGTGAATGCCACTGAGCTAGGAAATCAATGACAAAAATAAAATTATTGAGAACCAAACGTAGGGCTAGTTCAATAGAATTCTGTTAACTTTTATAAACAAAATCTTATGAAATTTTATCATTTGCTTTAAAAATAAATACTTGATGAGGGCAGAAATAAATGTGCCTTATTGCGTATAATAAAAATTAAAAAGATACCTAGTTTGGTAGCAAATGTGCCAGAGGGATCCCGGAGCAGCAGCAGCTGATATCCTTTTACTGAATGAGCTGATCTCACCAGTTTTGTATATTTATAGTTACCATTCTGCTCTCCCATCTTTTTTTTTTTCCAGCCGCTATTTAAATAAGGCGTTTTATATCTGGTCCAAGAAAGATAAATTCTCATCTGCTTTTATAAACAACATGCTATCCCACACTGGCACGGAACATTCTGCACCAGCCTGGATGCTGCTCTCCAAGATTGCTTGCTCATCACCCAAGCTCGACTACACCAGAGTAATTGAGTCCTGGGAGGAAATCAGCAGGTATGCATGCTTATAACTGAAATGGATTCACTAAAGACTCTTGTAGATAAAGCTGATGGATTCACTAAAGACTCTTGTAGATAAAGCTCATGCCTTAAGGAAATGGGCTATTTTGTAGCTGTTCATATACACACTTCTTTAAATTCAGGCTGAAACCAACATGAAAGTAAGAATCACTTTTAAGCTTTCAGTTTACTCTTTGTCCAAGTATTTAAGTGCCTTAATGCTCTTACATCATGAATCCAAAACCACGCTACCCAGGTATTAATAATCCAGAAGAGAAGTATTTTGTGGGCAGCGATGTTTCCTTTGGCTCTATGTTGACATTTCTTCTGTCCTTTTCTTAGTCAACAGAATCCCAATGCAAACACCTTAGGACATATTCTGTGTGTTATTGGGCATATTGCAAAGCATCTCCCGAAGAGCACCCGAGACAAGGTGACCGGTGAGTGTCCATTGGGGAATCTTGAAAAGGCATTGCCTCTCACTTTTAAGCAGTTAAACTTCAAGGGTTTGCCTTCTCTTTTAGATGTTGTCAAGTGTAAGCTGAGTGGATTCCACTGGTCTCTAGAGCTGATCAGCTCAGCTGTTGATACGTTGCAAAGGCTCTGCAGAGCATCTGCGGAGACACCTGTGGAGGAACGGGTATGCTACACTCCTGGATGTTTGTCACTTGTGTGTACTCAGTAGGCAGATCACTCTGTTTTGAAGTTGGAGAAGTGTTCTCTTTAGAGAACCTGTAAGGATGGGTAGTCCCAGTAGCCGTTACTACAACAGAAGGAAACACTTGATATGACAGGCAGTCGGCATTTCCCAAGAAGATCTTGGCTGCTAAAGGCATACAGTTCTCTTAGAAAGTCAGCACCTTGGTGGAGACTTTGCAAGGTTATCTTTTAATAAGCTGTAGGCTAAACGCTTGGGATAGCTTTGTATATCCTCCTTCACATCCACCCGCATTTCAAGAATGCATCATATGATTTTCCACCTGGTCAGGGGGTTGCTTCCCGACCAGAAGGTTTCTGATCATAGTTAAGTCATAATCCTAGAAAACACCCACCCTGTTCCTATAAGGCTACATTACACTACCATCTCATTGTATCGTGTCCACAAAGCTGCCCGGAGCCTATAGCTAATGGGTTTAGGATGGGATCAAACTCCCTCCCTAGCTAGTGTGGTTAGATGTGTGGGCCAGAGGTGGTACCTCTTTGAAGTTATTTTAACTAATAAGAGACACTGGAAAAAGTCGCGGATGAATAAATTTCAGAAGAATAACAACTACTCGTTTTTATTATGCCTATTTATTACAGTGTCAATTCACCATCTACATATGTCAGAAGAATGGCAGTATTTTTATTGTTGAAGGAGCACTGCTATTATAGATCTCTTATAAATTAGTGCACTAGAGCTTCCCAAACACATGATGTTTGCTCTTATAGGGCAAATGTTGAAAGAAATATTATTTTTATATAACAGATATATATATATATATATATATATATATATATATATATATATATATATATATATATACACACACACACACACACACATACAGGGTGGGGCAAAAGTAGGGTTACAGTTGTGAGTATACAGAACATTTTATTCTGTGTTATTATTTATTAATTACTGTATTACTTTTCATACGAGCAACTCTAAACCTCCATTTGCCCCACCCTGTGTAATTCTTTATAAATTTCACTTCGCCCATTGCCAGATTGCTGAAAGAACAAAGGTACGAAAGCACAATGCCTGGGTCTTGCATGGCTTACGGTTTATACATTTGAAGCTCATACAGTTTCTTGAGAAAATTGTGTTTCCTGAATGGTCTGATGTAGCTGTACAGACTCCTTCAGAAATGACCTTTGACTTGCCTTAGGAGTTACTGAATCAGGTGTGCGAGGGTGTCCTCTCCACCTGCATGCACTGCCTCTCCAACATCGTCCTGAAGGAAGGTGGAGCTGGGAATATGGATGAGGACCTGTTGGTAAGTAACTACTTTTCTTAACCATTGGATTCCTTTATATCGGTTGAGGGTTTTTAACGATGTCTTTGTAATGTGCATTTATGTTACTATCAGCAAGAAAAGGATTTTCCTAGCATAGAACTTACTCTTTTCTTAGAAGAGTTTTTATTGATGAGCTATTCATTTTCTTTTCTCGTACTTATTATCTGGGGAAAACCTGATGGTATACACTTCCTCCAGGTAGATTCTATGAGATACCTAATCCAACAGGGGAAACAGTAAGTTGTTGTGTGCTTGGTAGAGTCTGGCTTAGAAATAATGTGAGAAAATAATAAGGCGAGTATACGTTTTTGTTCTTCGGATGGGTTTGTTTGATTTTAAAATTCTCATGTGTCTGCTGAGGTTTTTGAATATCAGACCATAGAACTAGCGAGGAGTGCTGAGCCGTTCTAAAGCCACGTCTAAAATAAGATGAGGAATTTGAAAACACACATGACTTTGGAGCAGCAAGATTGTCTGACATGCATCCTTGCTTTGAAAAAATTGGGCAGCGCCAGGGATTCCTGTGAGCCAATCCATGTGGAGCCTGTGTTCTGATTCGAGTGGCTGTCCATCAACAGAACATGTTGTGGTGATTCTGACTCCAACATCCGACACTGGTTAATAAAAAAAACAAAGAGCTTGTTTTTTATGTCCTTTAGGATAGGCCATTGTTTCACCAAAATTGGCTGTTTCCCTCATCCACTTGGAAACTAGTAGAGCAGCTCTGGTCTGTGTTCGGTTCCTGCGTTGCCACCTGGCACTTGTGCCACGTGATGGATGGAAGAAGACGCGTTTGGATTTGTTAGAAGGGAAGACCATTTGTGTCCGAGGCATTACTATGCACACGGTTCAGTAATGACAACATCACTATCGATGGCATTGGACGTGTTAGGTCAGAGGGCCGCCCGGTGTAGGAGGGGCCTGCCCCAGGCTCTGGAGGGGCTTACTCTTCTAGCTCATGTGGCAGTCACTGCCCAGACTCAGAAACAGGTTGTTATCACCACCCGGTTAAAGATGTCACCAAACTCTGCCCTTTCGTAAAATGTATATGGAGACGTTTTACCCTGTAGATATGGTTTCCTTCACTCTTCTTTAAAGATGATTTAAATATCTCTTTAATTCACTAACAGATAAAGTATGTTCAGGGTTTGTTGTTTTTTAAACACAAACTTCTTATTAGCTCTCTTAATTTAAAATAAGACCCTTTTGGGGATTATGAAAAGCAGCGTTACCTAGCTGTTCACCTGTGTGTCCTTGACAAACACACAGTAGTGGTGCCTCTGAGGAAGCAGTGCTGGTAAGGTTTTGGTCGGAGTCTAAATAGTAAAGTACTTGGGGGACAATTTGGAAATATGTTTAAAAATGTACAACAGTTTATATGTCCTTTAACCCTGGATGTCACTTTTAAGGAAGCAGAACTTATCTAAGGGTACAGAGGGCCCTGGCTGGTAGTTCAGTTGGTTGAAGCATCGTCCCATACACCAAACGTGTCGGGTCCAATCCCCAGTCAGGGTTCATATGGGAGGTGACTGATTAATGTTTCTCACCTCTTTCTCTCTTTCTCTCTCTCTCCCTCTCCCCCTCTCCCTCCCTCTCCTTCTCTCTCCCCTCCCTCCCTCTCTCCCTCTCCATCTCCCTCTCCCTCCCTCTCTCCCTCCCTCCCTCCCTCTCTCCCTCTCTTTCTTTCTCTCTTTCATCTTCTCCCTTCCTCTCTCTAAGCATGTCCTCGGGAGGGTAAGGATTGTGTGTTTTTTTTAATCATCTGAAATGGCTCTGAAAAAAACACTCCTTTTCAATGTGGGGGACAAAAATAGTACTCCACTAACATGTCCTTAATCTATAGGTAGGGTTGATTTTTTCATTATTGCTTTATTTTTACTGCAAAACCAATTTTCTTCACAGGTGAAGTATATTTTTACCTTAGGAGATATAGCCCAACTCTGTCCAGCCAGAGTGGAGAAGCGAGCCTTCCTTCTGATTCAGTCCATCGTAGCTTCTTCTGCGGATGCGGATCACTGTAAGGCACTTAAACTTATCCTTTGCGGGTGCTGTCTGAAGCCTGGGCTAGCCCCTGGAGTGTTGTAAATAAGCCCCCTTTCCTTCCCCTGCAGTAGCATCCTCCCAAGGTAGCAGCGATGACGCCCCAGCCTCCCAGCCACCAGCCCCGGTCAGAGGCTCCTCCGTCATGCCTTCTGTGATCCGAGCACACGCCATCATTACCCTGGGTGAGCAAGAGTGGCCTGTGGGGCAGCACCCTTGTGCGGTCTAGTTCCCTGGGTAGCTTTTTGTCTTACGGAAGCCAGCGGTGGGTTGTACTCTGCTGAGCATATACTTACTCCAGCTCTTGGGAGCTTTGAGGCAATTCTGTAGGAGCACCCAATGCTGCCTAGGACACCAGACTCCAGACCCTCCCTGGAGGGAGCTTTGGTTTTTAGGTTAATTTGTTTCAGTTACCGTGTTTCTGCGATTTACTTGTTTATACTCATGATGTAGCACCTTGAGGTCTCTTCATCAAGTACTGTATGCCATGCAGTACACTGAGTTCCAGGAAGGAAAAAATAAATTTGCAGTTTAGTTTCTAAAAGGAGATGGTTTATGTGATGTTTTCCAGAGCTGGCAGATGCCAGCTCAAATTAATGGTAATCTTGAAAACATGAACCCCTGTTTATAAATTGATTCTTTTTTTCTTTAGTGTGATTGTGTATTTTATGCTGGATAAGAGTCATGAATGTTTTTTGTAATAATGTGGGGGTTTTTTTACGTCTAAGAATTATAAATAAGAACAAAACATTCCCCAGGCCACACAACACACACACACACACACACACACCACAAACAAATTCAACAATAGCCTCTTTCTCCGAATGAAAAAGAAATAAAATAAATGAGTTTACCATTCTTTTCTAACTACCCAACTCAAATTTCAAGTTCATTATTAATTTTATTGGTCATATTCCAGGTCAGTAGATAACTCCAAAATTCAACTGTTGACTTCAAAAGGAAGATAATTTGCCCAGGCTGGTGTGGCTTAATTGGTTGGAGCATTGTCCCCTGCACCCAAGGGTTGCGGGTTCGATTCCCGGCCAGGGCACATACCTAGGTTGTAGGTTTGATCCCTGGCCCCAGTCAGGTTACATAAGGGTAGCAGCTGATTGATGTTGCTCTCCCCCCACCTCCTTTCCCCTCTCTAAAAGATGGTGAGCGTGAATAAAAAAACAAACGGAAGATAATTTTACTATAGTGAAGGAATATACGTATATATCATGAGATCCGGAAGGGATGGGGGAGGTGTTTTTTCTTAAGCTATTCTGAATTTTCTAATATTTAATATGGGTCTGTCTACCTTAGATATTTTTTTTAAAATATATTTTTATTGATTTCAGAGAGTAAGGGAGAGGGAGAGAGAGAGAGAAACACCAATGATGAGAGAGACTCATTGATCAGCTGCTTCCTGCATGCCCCACAATGGGGATCGAGCCATGACTTCCTGGTTCATAGGTCAACACTCAACCACTGAGCCATCTGGCCACGCTGTGTTTGATTTTCTTGTGTCGGTTGACATGATGCTTTAACTTTGATTACATAAAACTCATTGCGACATATCTGTGGAGAAAGTGCAGGCGTCTGCCTGGTTAGCACGGAGGAGCGGCTTGACTTACTCTCTTCTGTGATAGGTAAGCTGTGCTTACAGCATGAGGATCTGGCAAAGAAGAGCATCCCGGCCCTGGTGAGAGAGCTGGAGGTGTGCGAGGACGTGGCTGTTCGCAACAACGTGGTCATTGTCATGTGTGACCTTTGCATCCGGTACACGGTCATGGTGGATAAGTACATTCCCAATATCTCCATGTGTCTCAAGGACTCAGACCCCTTCATCCGCAAGCAAACGCTCATCTTGCTTACCAATCTCCTGCAGGTTCGTATGAGAACAGACCTGTCATTCTTCTCCCTCCACCGGTGCTCTGCTGAAGGGAAGATGGGAGTAGCATAGGAAATGTGCTGCTTTGTAGTAGAATCCAAAAATAACGAGCCTCATCTTTGGTTTATAAAACACTCACTCTGCTAATGTTCTGTACAGCCTTTTAAACAGATCATTATTCCCTAATACTTGTTTTGGGTGTTTGCTCGGATATCCTGTCAAGCAGCATAAATGTTCAGTTTTGCCGATAAGCGCCATGTAGAGAAAAGTGCACTCAGTAGACTGGGAGGTCTACCAGTTCTGTTGTTCTTGACCTTGGAGCAGGTCAGTGTTCTCAGACATACCATCTTCGCTTGTGAAAGGAGGGTCACAGGTTTCCCCGCGTCTCACCGAGCCGCTCCGCTAGGCGATAGGGCATTTCAGTGTGGGAAAGAGCTTAGCAGGCTCAATGTGAATCCTCCTGTGTAATGCTCTGCGTGCTGAGACTGCGGGTGGGCACAGGCACACCTGAGCGTGGGTGGCACAGGCAGACCTGAGGGCGGGTGGCACAGGCACACCTGAGCGTGGGTGGGCACAGGCAGACCTAAGGGTGGGTGGCACAGGCACACCTGAGCGTGGGTGGGCACAGGCAGACCTGAGGGTGGGTGGCACAGGCACACCTGAGCGTGGGTGGGCACAGGCAGACCTGAGGGTGGGTGGGCACAGGCAGACCTGAGGGTGGGTGGCACAGGCAGACCTGAGGGTGGGTGGCACAGGCAGACCTGAGGGTGGGTGGCACAGGCAGACCTGAGGGTGGGTGGGCACAGGCAGACCTGAGGGTGGGTGGGCACAGGCAGACCTGAGGGTGGGTGGGCACAGGCAGACCTGAGGGTGGGTGGGCACAGGCAGACCTGAGGGTGGGTGGCACAGGCACACCTGAGCGTGGGTGGGCACAGGCAGACCTAAGGGTGGGTGGGCACAGGCAGACCTGAGGGCGGGTGGCACAGGCAGACCTGAGCGTGGGTGGCACAGGCAGACCTGAGTGCTGAGACTGCTGGCGGACACACACAGACCTAAGTGGCTGACAGGTGTGAGGTTAAACCAAAGGAAGTTAACAGTTGGGTTTGTGACTGAATACTTTTGAGGCTTATGTATTAATAATCCTCATCGTGCCATTTCCCTTCGCACAGGAAGAATTTGTGAAGTGGAGGGGCTCTCTGTTCTTCCAGTTTGTCAGCACTCTGATAGACTCACACCCAGACGTCGCCAGGTACATCTTCCCTCGCGTGCAGGCAGCTCTGACGGGCCTGGCCTCTGGTCTTCATTAGGTCTTTCTTTAAAGGTGGTTGCCAGCGGAGTTCATTAGGATTCAGTGAGCTTCTTGGCAGTTGCCCAAAAATGAGCAGATTTTCTTAAACACTAAGCTGTATAACAAAGTTTAATTTGCATACAAGTTTATGAAGAAAAACAAACTCGTTCAGATTGACCAGTAAATAATCTCCGCATTGACCACATTTGCGAACACTGTTCACTCTTCCTAAGCGGGGATGTGCCTTTGTCATAGGAAACTATAGAATAGTAGCCATTAATGTTGACTTAACTGGGTTGATTTCTAGGCCAATAAAATGTGAGTTTTGATAAAGAGTTCAATTGCTTCTAAGTGCAGAAATTTTAAGAAGAAATGCTAGGAGCGAAGACACAATTGCACAGTATGAAACGGAGTATACAAATTACAAGGCTTCTTGGAAATGGCTGTTTCTTAAGAATTGGAAGGGAAGGCAATTGCTTTGCCACTTAATTCCTGTCGTTCAATAATTTTTTAAAAGATTTATTTTTAAAGGTTGAAAAGTGATCTCACAGAATTTGCTAACCTAGGTTATGTTGTATGAATAATTCCTCTTAAAGCAGATCTTCAGTTAGAAAATAGATTATTGAATACCATGGCAAAAGCTACCCCCATGGGGAAGAGGTGTTTATAGATTCATTAACTATAAATAGCTTATAATAATGGGTCCCTCTGGTTCTAAATATGGTTACCGGTGATTTACTTTGAGTTCCCTGGGGGAATTTCTGCTGTTTCCTTTAGGTAGAATTTTCCAAGATGGAACATTAGACATCGTAAACTAGTAGAGGTTAATGTTCCAATTAACACTGTCTAGAGCGGCAGTCACCAACCTTTGGGACTTCACGGACCGCCTGTGGTCTGCGGACCACCAGTTGGCGACCGATGGTCTAGAGTCAGGCAAAAAGCTAATGTTATTTTTCTCTGTTTACACAATTGGGAAAGGGACCAGGTAGCTGTGCAGTGCCCCTGACCTTAACCTGCTGCCGCAGACTGGCCCTTGGGCTCTCCTCAACGTGTGGCCTAGGAGCAGGCGTGCTTAGGAGTGCCTGGCAGGCTCTAGGTCAGTGATGGGCAACCTTTTGAGCTTGGTGTGTCAAATTTCGCCAAAAAAACTGAGCATAACTCGGGTAGTGTGTCACTTTGAGGAAAAAACATTATTTCGCAAATGTTTCATCCTCAGGAGCAGCAAATGTTTCATCCTCGGCATGCGGCCGCCTCAGAATTGAACCTGGGACCTTTCAGTGCTGACACGCGTGTCATAGGTTCGCCATCACTGCTCTAGGTGATGAGCCTGGTGGTGAATCGGTCATTGAACTTGCAGTTCTGTTTTTCCCACGTTTGTCAGCTCCTGTACATATATGTTAAGAAGAGCATTGATTAGTGTGTAAAATATACACAGAACTTGTGCAAGTGCTCAGAGCATGATTCAGAAAGAAATTAGAAGGACAGATAGATGTTTACACTATAGTGAGATTATCAGTGTCTCCTAACGTTTCCATATTTCCCCCTTAAATCTTTCCATTTTATCTGATTCTGGGTTTGTTTAAACCGTGGTTCCAATGTGGACCACGCTTTTCGGTTTCGCTGTCATTTAAATGAGTCTGTTCCCCACTTTTAGGCCACCAGTCAGGCCTGTCTGCTTGCATTAGACACATTACTTTTTCCACATGTCTCTGCTAACCCGCTCTGCCAAAGAGACTACAGTGGCAGAGCCTATGGAATTTATTTTTGGTCTAACTGGATTTCCTGAAGATTCTGGCATGAGCAAATTTGCATGGCATTCTTAATTGGTCATATGGTGATAAACCCAAAATTTGGGGGCTACAGAATTGTCTGATATATTTTTCCCTATGCCCACTGGATTGTTCCATTTAACTTGGTAAATGCAGAAGTATAAGGAGGTGGGGCCAGAGAGATTTTGAGGCAAAAAAAGTGACTAAGATAATGGACCACTGAGATAGAAAAGGCAGTGAAGAGAGATTGCTTGGTTTCAACCTCATGATTTCTGAACTACCTTCTGACCTTTAATTGGTTGTGTGCTGTGACTGCAGTGGATTTGAATATTAGCCTAAGGAGAAACAGCGGGGGTAGGCACTCCCTGGCAAGTCCTAATGGATTCTGCACCAGGAATGAAATGTTCGGCTTGTCCTTGTCCCTGCTCCTCTCGGGTGGGAGCCCCGTGGGGCTCCTGTGTAGGTGGAATTTGCACTGAACTCTGAAAGGAAAGGGAAGCGTCGGTGTGGGCCGTGTGAGTGGGTCAGAGCCAGCCCTGGCCCACGCTAGGTTGACCCCTGGGCAGCAAGCAGCGCCCTGGCTGGTCTCACCTGCTGCCGTGACAACACAGGGCTGTCAGGGAGCCTGAAGTTGGACAGCCTGGCGTCTGTCCGTGTTCTTTTGGCTTGGGAGACCGCTAGATTCTGCGCTTCAGATTGGCATGGCGCTGGAGACGGCGCCCCACTGGGCCGCAGGGTGCGTGTGTGCTAGATGCCTCTTCCAGGCTGGGCACAGGAGGAGGAGGGCCCAGGGTGGGCAGAGGCTCAGAGCTCAATGTCCTCGCTGCCTGTGGAGGGTACTTGTCCTGCTAGACCACCCACACGGAGGGGCGCGGCTCTTTAGTTAATCCGATTCTTGAAAAAAGTTGCAGTTACTTAAAAAAGTTGCAGTTTTTGCTCATGATTGTGGGCAACAGACTTCAGGTCGGAGGAGGGGTGTGGAAAGGGGGGCCAGTGCCCACTTCCAGGGGGCTGCGCTCACTGCGTCGGCCTTCCGGACCACGGGCTCTGCCTTGCAGCAGCAGCTTGGGGTAGGTGTTGTTTTTCTCCGTTTGAAGTGTAGCTGACACCGTCTTAGAATTTCGAGAGGAAACCTGGTAGAGAAAGGCTGTGCGGGCCTTGCTGTTGGGCAAGGATGACAAAGGAAGCGAATTCCGACCTTGTTTCTGATGCAAAAGAAGCTGCTTGGTGAGAAGATTTAGTCCCCCTTCCCCTAATTCAGTTCCCCTGTTCTGCAGAGTTCTTGTTAGAATTCTCTTGGCCCGTGGTCAGCAAACTGCGGCTCGCGAGCGACATGCGGCTCTTTGGCCCCTTGAGTGTGGCTCTTCCACAAAATACCACGGCCTGGGCGAGTCTATTTTGAAGAAGTGGCGTTAGAAGAAGTTTAAGTTTAAAAAAATTGGCTCTCAAAGGAAATTTCAATCGTTGTGCTGTTGATATTTGGCTCTGTTGACTAGTGAGTTTGCCGACCCCTGCTCTTGGCTATCTGCTAATGGCCGACGGGTTTCTTTTGCAGTTTCGGGGAGTTTTGCCTGGCTCACCTGTTACTGAAGAGGAATCCTGCCATGTTCTTCCAGCACTTCGTGGAGTGTGTTTTCCACTTTAATAACTACGAGAAGCATGAGAAGTATAACAAGTTCTCCCAGTCGGAGAGGTCAGTGCGCTCCGCGAGAGCAGGGCGGGCAGGGAAAGGGGTGGGAGGTGGGGAAAGGGCTGCCCGCATCCTCCTCCCGGGGTCGCGGCTTGTCTTGGCCGGGCCCCGCACGTCACTCCACTTGTGCCCGTGGTCCAAGGGGCCTGCTGGTGACGCGCACGCTCCGGTGGTGGCTGTGAGATGCTGGTGAAGTCCGGCCCTCCTTGCCCAGGTGATGTGGTAAAATTGTCCTGTTTTGCCCTAGAGAGAAGCGGCTTTTTTCGCTGAAGGGAAAGACAAACAAGGAGAAGCGGATGAAAATCTACAAGTTTCTTCTAGAGCACTTCACCGATGAACAGCGATTCCATATCACGTCCAAAATCTGCCTTGACATTTTGGGTAGGCATGCCGTGTTTGGGATAAAATGTCTGTTTGAAAATGGAATGCTGTGTTGCGAGGGGCCCGGCAGGTCCGGAGCCAGTGGGGCCCTGGCCCTCCAGGAAGATGATGCCTTTTGTCCCGGACACCACCTGTGCCCGCGCACCCCTGGCAGCCGGCGTGCTCTCTGGCGCCGAGGCCGCGGGCTCAGGAGCCGGTCTCTGTGCTCTCTCCCAGCATGCTTCGCGGATGGCGTCCTGCCCCTGGACGCGGAAGCCAGCGAGCTCCTCTCAGATGCCTTTGAGGTCCTCAGCTCCAAGGAAATCAAGCTCTTGGCGATGAGATCAAAGCCAGACAAGGACCTGCTCATGGAAGAAGACGACGTGGCCCTGGCCAACGTGGTCATGCAGGAAGCCCAGAAGAAGCTCATCTCACAGGTGAGGGTCTGAGATTTAGTCCCCCTTCCCCTAATTCAGTCCGTGTGGGTGGTCTGGCGAGTCCTGTCCATCCCCTCCCCATGCGCGCCCCCCCCCCGCCGCCATTCTCAGCAGGGGCCTTGATGCTCCCAGATGGTGATCATGCGCCCACGTCTCTCGTGAGCGGGAACCCGTTCCACTTGCCTGCCTGGATGTGCCACCGGCATCTCAGACTTCCTGTCCTAACCCAGCTGCCGTCCCTCTTCCTCCTCCTCGTCACTCTTTCCCGCAGTCTCCCGTGGTGGGAAGGGCCCGGCGCTGCCCCAGCCCCAGGCTGCATGCCAGGCACGGTTTCCTTCGGCCACGGTGGGTGTGAGTCACGTCCGGGGCGGCTGGTTGTCGGCGTTGTCACCAGGCCCCAGGCTCTGATTCCCGTCTCCCACCTGAGCCCACAGAATAGCCTGACCGCACTCCCTGTGTCGTTTTAGCTCCCAGACCCACCTCGCTCACGTCGCTCCTGGTTCTGCATGTACGTGAGCCTCTGCCCTTCCCGATCATACACAGTGAAGAATATGAAGGCTGGGTCAAGTCCAAGTCACGGACTACCCAAGTGCATAACACTTTCCTAAATATACTCAAAGTCACACAGAGAGAGAGGGCGATATGGGGCTGACTGCCTTCACGGCCAGCCGTGCTGGACCGTTGTCCTTTCACCGACACGAATAAACCTGTGTCTTGGAGCCGCCACCACGCCCTCCGTCCCTTCCGAAGGGAGGAGCTGAACGGAGCACTGAATGTGGAGCCGGGGTCTGCGGTGGGGTCGTGTGGAGGTTGGGAGCTTTTGGTCAGGTTATTCAACGTATTTCTAGTCCCTTTTTCTGGTTTAGAAAGTAAGAATACGTTCATTTGTGCCCTACTTTGCCAGCTCTCCTGGGTTTGAGGTAATGCTCGCAAAGCCGCCTGCACAGGCCCCAGGACCATAATAAAGCATCAGAGGTAGGCTCGCGCCGTCTACCAGGTCTGCCAGGCAAAGCCCGCGGCCAAGGAGCAGCCGCCCCGCAGCGCTGCCCGCGTCCCTGAGACGCGCCTCTGTGTCCCCGCAGGTGCAGAAGCGGAACTTCATAGAGAACATCATCCCCATCATCATCTCCCTGAAGACCGTGCTGGAGAAGAACAAGGTCCCGGCCCTGCGGGAGCTCATGAACTACCTCAGGGTAAGACGCCCTGTGCTCGGGGTGGGTCTCCCGCCCCGGCTCACTGCTCGGGCGGCGGTGCTGCTGGGGCTGCTGCCGAATGCCTAGGACTGAACGTGCCCGAAGCCAGTGTCACGCTGGTTAGAACTAGAGCAGCCAGGCAGGCCTTTGGCGCTGGGGAGTTTGCCCATAGGTTCCACGAAGCGGAGCGTGTGCCCTTGACCAGGAGCAAAGTGATCACTTAGTTCCTTCTGCTGAGGGGGCGAGTGGGAGCTGGTCACTAAGCTTCACTGGGGAGGCTTCCCTTTACCACCGTCTGATGGACGAACCACGTAGCTGCCCATGACCTGCAGCCGTTGGGGAATACGGATCAGTGGCCAGGCTGCCCTCGCCGGCCACGGAAAGTCTGTCTGCTGTCTACGCAGCCGCTGTGTGAACACTTTCAGAGCAGACGTAGCTGACGCCTCAGGCCTGAGCGAAAATCTTAACTCTCTCTGTCTGCTATTTTACTCCTCAAAAAACGCTGAGCATTTTTTTCAAAAAGAGCTACAACAAAAATCACATTGAATATACTCTTTATCCTAAGGAAGTTAAGGTGGAAAAGATAGGCTCATTGTCTGGGAAAAAATGAGACCTTCCAGTTGTTTCTATATTCCTATTGCCCTGTATTAAACCTCAGAAAAGAAAGAGAAAGAGCTCAGAGCCGAAGTAGACAGAACGAGCCTCCCTCCCGTTGCTGAGCCCCCGGCTCCCGCCGGGCCCCGGCTGTATTTGAGCCTCGTGCTCCTTCCTCGGTCCTAGCAGCTGCCGTTCTCCTTCGACCTGGGCCCCGCTCGCGGCGGCGGCTGGAGAGGTCCATTCACCTCCTGCCCGTTGTTGGGACGAGCTGGGGCTACGTTACATCTTTTCCTCCCTCTAACCCTGTGAGGCGAGCTGGTTTCCTTCTCCCTGCAAAGGGGCTTCGTCCTGTGCAGCCCCCTTTAAGACCTGAGCCATAGGTTTCCTGTCACATCTTCAGAAGAGGACACCGGTGGGACTGTAAGCCATGGCCGCTTCCTCTGAGGAAGCTGGTGTGGACAGAGAACCCCCTTCAGACTGGAGTCCCCGGCTCCAGAGGCCTGAGTGGGGACAACGCCATGTCTCCCCTCCCCACCTCACCTCTGCGTGAACTCCCAAGGGGCCTGCCTCAGTGACAGTAAGAGATCCTTGGAACTGGTGATGATCCAGAGCCAAGCCAGATCACCCACACACGTCGCTCTTCCCATGCCAGCCTTCAGGAGTAGAAAGGGGGAGCCCCGTTAAAGCTCTGCTGTAGGCTAAGATCGTGGGGGTCCATGTCCTTTCTGCCGTCAGGAACCTGGGACGTTACCTGGTCACTGGCAGAGGGACACTCAGCTCCCAGGAGACTGGAGCTCTGATGCTCCCTCACGGCAGGCTCACTGCTGGTGTGCAGCGCAGTTGGCTCTTTCCTGGGAAACACCGCCGGGTTTATTGGCTTGTTGGTAGCTGTGATAGGAACGGTCCTCTCTCAGCAAACTGTCTTCCCCTTCCTGTCACGGTTCCTCAAGTCGTGTCGGGAGCTTACGTTCTCATTCGAGGGAGCACTGAGGTGCCTGTGCGTCTGTTTCAGGAGGTGATGCAGGACTACCGAGATGAAATCAACGATTTCTTTGCCGTCGACAAGCAGCTGGCGTCAGAACTCGAGTACGACATGAAGAAGTACCAGGAACAGCTGGCCCAGGAGCAAGAGCTGGCGAGACAGGCAGATGCACACAGGGCGGGAGGTGCTGACGGGGCCCAGGCCGTGCAGGTGGGTGAGCAGCACGGAGGCTGACCCCCGGCCGTCTGCTCTGCTGTGCGTGTAGCAGGGGCAGGTCTGAGCCCGGCTTCGGGCCTGCGTGTGGCCCGCTGCGCGTGGTTCGTGGCAGGCAGGGAGCTGGGTCACTCCAACTGGCCTGGCAAGTCCTTTCAATAATAGTTTGGGGAGACGTGTGAGTGCCCAGCAAGCAGGCTGGCAGCAGGCTGTCCGACCGGTGATCAGGGTAACGCCTAGATACCTAGATCTCCTGAGGCTGCGTGCTTGTTTGCCGCCCTCCCAGCAGTGCCTCCCAGTCGGCAAACTCATTCTGCAACTTGGGGTGTTTCTGGGGGAGCCTCTGCCCACCTCCCGACGCAGTGTGCTGCCTCCCTGAGAGTCCAGCGGATCTGCTGCCTTAAAAATGATGAGGACAAACGGACGTTCTCCTTTTCTCTGTAATAGTTGCTAACAGTGCTATTCCACTTACCCTGGGCTGGCATGCTTTAAAATAGATGCCTTATGGACGCTCTCAGAGCGTGTAACGATTCTTTTTTTCTTCTCTGACAGGTTGCTCCAAGTTTAGAAATAACGCCAGCTTCTGTCGGCCAAGAAAATGCCACTGTACCCCGTGGTGCGAGCCAGCCCGCAAAGCCCGGGCCCAGCGCTGGCCCGGCACCGCCTGGGCCTCTGTCCGCGGAAGCGGGGCAGTCCAAGAGGCCCGTGCCCAAGGCCAGGTACGAGCCAGAGTCCGTCAGCCGTTCCCACCAGGCGTGTGCGGGCCGAGTGTTGCCGTTGTGTTTGCTGATACTTAGTCTGCGCGCCCCCCTTCCGATGAGAAATGGGTGTGAATGAATGGGTGGCGCCTGCAGTGTGCTCAGCCTTGCTTCCCGCCCAGCATGGCGTGCTCTCCTCCGCAGGTCCTTGTCCCTCAGTACCATCGCCATCCTGAATTCCGTCAAGAAAGCCGTGGAGTCCAACAGCCGGCGTGGGACTCGGAGCATCGGAATGCTGCCGTTCACTTTAAATTCGGAAAGCCTGGACAGAGCGCACACTCGCCGCGGTGAGTCCCGAGGCAGCCCCGCAGGCTGGGAGCCACGCGGGTCCCGTCTCCCTCAGTGAGATCACAGGCTGAACCGCAGGACAGGCCTCCTCTCGTGCCTCTTAAGATACTTTCTGTTTTACTCTCTTTAAAACGAAACACTTGGGGGCTTAGGGTTATAAGTCACAAAACAGTGCATGTTTGTGATAAAAGGTTTGGAAAAGATGGTGAAATAGGAAACTCACCCATAGGAGGGAGGTGTTTATTCTTGCAGCCTTTCTCCTCTCTGCACACGTGGGCTCGGCTTTATTTGTAAAATCACGGTCTCGGTGCGCGTTCTGTCCCTCCGCCTTTCAGGACGTTTCTCCCAGTCGCCGTGCAGCACCGTGTCATGGGGCAGCACATAACCTATTGATTACTGCCCCGTTTTTGGACATGGAGGTGCTTTTCAGTGTTGGGAATAACGTCACAGTAAACCTTGCAGACAGCCTGGTACCTGACGGCTCTCGACAGCGTCACACCATCTTCCGTCCTTCCCTCCACGTTACGCTCCTGCCGTTTGCCTACTGGAAACACTGGTTTTCTAATTTTCTATTTTCTAGACCAGTGGTCAGCAAACTCATCAGTCCACAGAGCCAAATACCAACAGTACGATTGAAATTCCTTCTGAGAGCCAAAAACCAACTTCTGCGCATGGGCCACGAAGTTTCAATCGCACTGTACGTGCGCACCCGCACGTGGTATTTTGTGGAAGAGCCACACTCAAGGGGCCAAAGAGCCGCATGTGGCTCGCGAGCCACAGTTTGCCGACCACGGATCTAGACGAAAATGGCTGTGGTTCTCATTCCCATTCCTTTGATCCCAGTGGGAATGGACATTGTCCCTCCTGCTGTCTTTTTGCACCTTTCTGAATGACCTCTTCATCAGGACACTCTGTATGGGATATTAACCTTATCACGTTTCTTATAGATGCTGTTTCTCCTTTAGTTGCTTTGCTCTGGGACATGGCTTTGGGTTTTTGAACAGAGCGGCCTTTCTCATTGTATCCTAGCCTCTTCGTACAGCCTGGAGCAGGAGTCCAGTGGAGCCATTGACCCCGTGGCCAGACGCGCCATCAGCACCCCTGAGAGTAAGTCCTGTGGGGGCGAGCTGGCTCCCCGCCTGCGGCCCTGCTGCAGAGGTGGCAGGAAAGCCCCCTGTGCGACGTTCTCTCCCTGGTCAGCAGCCCTGTAGTGCGTGTGTCGGACGGAATGTTCCGGAATAATTAGCACAGGTAGTCGTCATTCACAACAACTGGACTGAGCCCCAGCTGCACTCGCAGGGCTCGTCCAGGGGCCGTGACGTGAGAACGCGGTTCCACTGCCCACAGCCGGGAGGCGTCCTCGGACACAGGCCCCTCGCGCAGCTTCTCTGGGCAGCACACTTCCTGGCTTCCTGGTTCTAGAGCCCACACCGCCCTCCTGCCCCACTCCCACGCGGCTCCATGTGCTCAGCCAGCCCTGCTTTGTCCGAGGCCCACTCCGTCAGCGGCGGCTCGAAGGGTCCCTGCCAGCTGGGCCGAGAGCCTGTGTGCCCACTTCTGTGGGTGTTTTTTAATGTCCTATCCTTTCCTTTTATTTCAACGGGGAAACGAGTTAGAAGTGCAGTGTTTTATAGCTTCTTTTTATCTCAAAACCCATAAGAACCATAATTCTGTCAAGAAATCCTCTTGACAAAATCTATAGTGTAGTTTGCAGGTGTCTCCGCGTGCCCCCACCGGGTCTCCCGCCACCTGCACCCCAGCCCTCGGCGGTCCTCTCCGAGTCCTGGGCAAGCCCTGCTCTGCCTGACATGGGGCTCGCACGTGGCATGTCCTCACCCTCCCTGCGAGGATAACAGCTAATCTATTATAGTAGTTGCTAACACATCTGTAGCACAAGTACTGTGTTGAGGACTTAACATAAATGACCGCACTTAATCCTGACCTTTGTATCCTGTTTGAGAGGTAAAAACACTTGGGGTTCCTAGAGCAGTGCCCACAGCTAGGAAGACACAGCCAGAATTCAGACCCAGGTTCTGATTCAGTCTCTGTTCCCATTCTGCTCTCCTGCCCCCTGAGGGTGAATCGGAAGGGGAGGCCATAGGGGGAACCCCGTAATAGGTCAAGGGTGAGATGAGGGAGGAGAGCATGTGGACTAGAAGGTAGGAGGGATGGGACTCAGCTACTGATTAGACGTGGTGAAGGAGCTAAGGATGCCTGGCCCTGCCAGTGTGGACAGAGCTGATTGGATGAGCACATGCAAGCAGCTGAGGAGTGGAGGGAGTGAGTGGGTGAAGCAACTTGGGGAGTTCTGGGAGGTGCAGGCTCGGGAGGCAGGCCCGATATGGAGCTGGGGGTTCCTGGCATATGGACTTTGGGTGGTGGGAAGCCGCAGACAGGGAGCGGTGGGTGCTCAGGCACCAGCACAGCAGCCTGAGGAAGGGAGTGGTGGAGGAGGGAGTCGGACCACGGACGGGAGGGAGGGAGGTGGGAGCTCCAACACCGTCGGGTCGTACAGAAAGGTCAGGTAACCTAGGCCTGCGGGCCGCTGGGCCTCACAGTGGCCGTTACTGACTCCATTACTGACCTTGCTCGGTGACTTCGTTTGCTGTAACCCTGCTGTTTTCCCTCCGCCCAGAGACCATCGGTGACGTCACGTTTGAAGCGGGAGTCAGCTACATCGGCACACCCCGGACCCCCTTTCCCGTCAGAGGCAAGTGCCCCCCCCCCCCCCCATCTGATGCCTTAGCCATCTGGAGTCCTGGGAGTCTAATTGTTTGTGTTTGACTTCCTTTCAGAGAAAATTGAAGCCCAGAATCAAGGAAATACTTTATGTTTATCATCGCCTGATAAGCCGTAAGTTGAGCATGAGTCCCTTTCACAGTCGTTTCGTCAGTTTTTTCTTAGTTCCAGAGTGAGTGTATCTTTCCCTCCTTAGGCCTCCGCAGCCTCCACAGTGGAATGTGAAGTCTCCAGCGAGAAATAAAGACAACCCCGTCCCCGGCAAGAGGTCCCTCCGAAAGACCCCCCTGAAAGCAGCCAACTAGAACAGGGCCTGCAGGGCATGCGGGAAGCGGGGCTGGGAAGACATCTCTGCTCGGGGACAGGCGCCGTGTCCCTTCCCGGAGCCCCGGGCGCCTTCGTTAGGTACCCCAGCACCTGTGCTGTGACTCCAGCTGGTTCCGTTTCTCCAGGAGTATGTGGTAAAAATTGTAAAATAATAGAGAAATGTCTTAGCTGTGTAACGTTTTATCTTTGCTCCATTTGGAAGGATCAGGCCCGTTCTGATGGTCCCTAAGGAACACAGCGCGACACATTGGCTTTCTCGTGTACAAATCCAACCTCTTAGCTGATATGAATCCTTTCTAGTGGATAGTTCCCTGTGGGTGTGACAAGATTTTTATTGTAATATTTTTCTATTCTTATTTATGAACTGCACATTTAAAAAAGTGTACAGCTTTCTAAAACAATAATAAAGCATAAATACAGCCTTTTAGTATTCTATTGCAATAGAATTTTTTTTTTTTTTAGAACAGGGCTTTTATTGGTAGTTATTTCAATTTACATAAAATATTTAAGTATTTTAAAAATCTTTCAAGTTAAAATAATGACTGTTTGTCCTTAAATTTCAGTGCCTATGTCCCCAGACAGACGCTGCCTGCCTCCTAACAACAGGTGTCCCTCTCAGTGTACGGACCTGTTAGCTGATATGAAAGCCTGCTGCAGCCCTCCCCCGAGGGCACTGACACGGAGCTGTGCCGATGGTTTGCTCCTGCGAGTGGCTCAGTCTCTGCTGGCCCACCAGGTAGCCTTGAAACATGCACGTGTTTTCACCAGGAATGACCAGAAGCCCCGTTGCTCACTTTTTATTCCCAGACCACAGATGCACAGCACAGGGGCACTGTGACAGTGTTTTTAACACATTGCGGGCGGATCACGAGAATTCTCATGGTTTCTGTTCTAAGGCTTGTGGCCAATCACGAGAATTCTTTAAAAAGATATTAGCTTGTCAGAACATATAATATATAACTTCAAAATGCAATGGGTATTTAATTTTAAAGCGTGCCTTTAACATTTATGTAAAACATGTTTTGTACTCGTTCAATAGAAACTCACCTGGCCACTGGGTAAAGCTAGCAATAAAACTACTGGTCCGCAATGTGTTAATATCATGGTAGCTGGATTTGAGGGGTAGAATATCCTGTGACCTACCCACAGCTCTCCCGAATGTGAACTGTGACACATGGGAGTCACAGCTGCTCCTGAGGGAACCACTCCTGTCCAATCCGTGGACATGTGGTGGCGGGCTGAGTGTGCTCACCTGGAAATGCTGGGAAGAAGGGCAAACCCAACATGAGAGGAAATAAGAAGTAACGAGGCAGAGGTGATTTTTTTAAAGCTTTTATAAATGAGGTTTAACACATACCGATTTAGGGGGTGTTAGTACAAGTCTGCACACCTACGCACAGCCACGCCCAAGGCCCCGGCCTCGGACAGGCCTCGTGCCTCAGTCACATTCACATTTGAAAAACATGAATGTTTCTTATCTGTCTACATTTTTAGTCACAGGCAACTACTTCCCAGACTCCACGCTTCACTTCTCTCCCATCAGACCCAGTTCACATGGCCCCAGGGCAGGTTTTAGGCATAAGAAGAGAGGCAATAAGGCTGTCTTATCACTGTGACAACCAAGATCAAGGCCAGAGTATTGATCCTCAAGAATCAGAGAAAGGGGATACTATCCCTTCCTACTAAGAAGAGGTGAAGGTGCAGGGAGAGTCCTCATCCTACGCATTCACTACAAACACAGGAGAGAGGTACCAGTATGCAGGTATGAAGAGCTGCCGACTGCTCCTGCCAGCTACCTCATGGCAAAGTATTTCACATAAAAAGTCAACAGTCTCCAATTAAAAGCCCCTCAAAGTATAAAAAGTTAAGACAGTTGAAGTGTAATCCCAAGATGACTATGTCCTACGTGACAACTACCCTCTAAGCACACCAGAGAGCCAGGGCGTCCCCGAGGGGCTCTTTGCCTCGAACCACTCCACGAGCCAACAGCAGCGCACTGGGCAAGACCGGCTCCTGCAGAAGGAAGGCGTGTCCCCTCACGTCCCCACGGCGTGGGCAGGGCCGGGGTGCAGGAAAACTTGAAGATCAGAACCAGAACTCGGCCTTGGATTCAGGCCAGCACTTTGCTCACCGTCAGGCTCTGCCCTGGCTCCACTGCGAGGCGAACACAGCCCGCGGCAAAGAGGGCAAGTGGAATTCGTCTTCTTGAAAAATAAAGCTGGCAGACTCGATTCAGAACTGCCTTTGGCCTGCACAGTGTTATGAACCACACAAATAAGTTAAATACATTTAAAAACCAAATCGCAGTAGCTTCCGTTTCGTGAGCCATCCACAACCAGAAAGGGCTGTGGCTCAGGAACCCAGCGGCGGGAGGCCAGGCGGGGAGGCCACCTTCCTGCACGGACACCTCACCTGTCCTGGGTTGGGCCAAGCGCTGGTGCCTGAACAACAGGCTGAAGCTGGTCAGCGCACAGCCAGGGCGGCATTGGCGGTGCAGTGGACGTGCTGGCGGCCTCAGGAGGCAGCAGCCCACACCCACTTGGGGGCACATGACTCAACCCCGGGAGCTGACCGATGTGGTCTGCATCGTGGCCGATGTGGACAGCTTCTGGGTGGTCTCTGGCCACAGGGGGTGGTAGGGATCTAAGGGAGAGGCAGTTCACGGCGACCTAAGAGCTCCTGTTTCTTTGGAGAGAGGACAACTTGGACGTTACTCAACTGGAATGTTAAAGGTTCCCTAAGCAACGTGGTCCGATGTATCGATGGCATCCCTTCTCAAAGACGCTAAAGCACTTGTGGAGGGCATGGCCCAGCAAGCCACCGTGAGGACGCCGTGGGTTAAGATACTCTTACTGTTTACATTTTCCATTTGACACGAGTAGCTTGGAACCCCTACTGCAAGCTGAACTTTTTCTTTAAAAAAATAGGTTATTCAACATTGTATGACAACATATTTACAGTTTAAATAGAAATTTTCTTTTCAATAACCAAAATACATGTTTAGCAAAAATTTAGAATGTAAAATTCTATAAAACAAACACCCATAGAAAAGCAGGACGTTTTAGTACCATGTCGCACTTGGGCTGAGCGGGAGGGTTCCGGAGAGACCCTCCAGCGACGAGCAGGGTTCCTACGGGGAAGGCGGCCCCTCCCAGCGAGCAGTTCGCCTTTCTGATTTTGGTGGTTTTTGTAAGTGCTGATCCAAGAGGATTCCCAAGATGGACAGGACAACACTGAGGCGCCTTTCAGAAGGGCTGGTGCAGACGGTCGGGGCCACTGAGGCGAGGTCACGGCCAAAAAGCCTCTTTTCTGGATGCACCGATTCAAACCGCAGCTGCAGGGCATCCTGCCGGGATTCCCACTGCCACACCCCGCTCCCTCGCCCCCCTCGCAGGGCGCTCGCCCTGGCTGACCAACAGCAAGCGGCAAATGAACTGGCTTCCCAGGCCAGGGGACCCAGCGGTCTGAGCTGGGAGCCAGCCTCGGTGAGCTCGCTCAGTTCTTTTCCTTGTGATGCCTGAGCCCATCTTGAGGAAAATGCTTTTATTCATGCGGCTTGTTAAAAAGTAGGAAAGGAGTAGCGGTCAACTTTGGCCAAAACAAAAAGCTTTTGCACGCGTGTCTAGCTCTGTCGGGTGCACTGCCCCCCGGCTGCTCTAGAGAAGGTCCTGGTGGAGGTATTGCGTGTGCTCTCGGCCGCAGGTCAGGTTTCAGATCACAAACGACGACTTGTGTCTGAAGTCGCCCTGCAAGGCCAGCACAGGGTTAGAATACGGCCACCCTCCTATGCATTCAATACAAACCGAGGGGCCTGGTGGGCAGAGGGGAAGGGGAACGGTGGTCGTGTCCAATCACCATTTCCCTGGAGGAGAAACTGGCAGGACAGATCAGCCTGAGCATCCTAACAAGGAGCAAGCGCTCGCAGCTGTAAAGGCCGTTAGCGTCTGGAATGTAACTTGGGAATCTTTTTTCTGTGGGACCCACTTGGCTCCCAAGGAGGAATGTCCCTTTCCCTGCCGGGGACCCCTCGAGTCCTGGGTTTCCCCAGCGACCTGTCCCCTCGCCCCGTACCTCCTCATCTGTCCTGATGTAGTTCACTCCGTCGGGCCTCCCTGCACTCTTGAAACTGAAACAGAAGAGGGCAGTTGAGCGATGGCTGGGTATCACGTTAATGCCCGCTTGTGCTTTATTCCTCCCCCAAGCGGCAGGCTCACCTCTCCTCGTCCTGCTTGTGGATGAAGTAGCCGCGTCGGTACGCACAGCAGATGCCCACCGTGATCAGGGCCAGCACAGCCAGGACCACCAGGACGCCCCCGATGATTCCGCCCACGTTCAGGTCATCTGGATGGAAGGGAGGTGGAGGGAGGAGAGGATCCCTACTATCTGGTCTCACCGAGCACCTGACCCGGCTGTGCCTCCTCCCGCGCCAGGCCGCCCCCAGCCAGAGAGACAGGTGAGGACACACCGACTCGCCTAGAGCACTCGGGGCACGTGCCCGTCCTCACGTGGAAGGCCGAGGCCTGCACGTCCAGTGCTGCTGCACCTGGTACTGTAGGAGAGGGGCCTGGCGTGTACAGAAGCCTGAACGCTCCTCTGGCTAAATCCTGAGTGTTAGCCCTGGGCGAGAGGGATACCCTGTACACAGAACGAGGAGCCTGGCGTCTTAGGGAGAAAACTCCTTATTCTCAGGGCTCCCTGTGCAGTGGCTTATCGGGGAAGAGGGCTAGTTTCAGGCAGTAAAAGTCCAGGTGAGAGGATGGCCGCTCTCTGGATGCCCGGCCTGGTACCCACAAGCCCCCTTCGCGGAAGCCTGGACCGCCTTTCTCGTTGCTGGACGGTGAGCAGAGGTGCTCAGTCCCGTTCCATGGGCGGCCACTGAGGACTTCCCACTGTGTGTGTTTGCACGAAGGAAAGTGTGCAGGGGATGCCGCAACAAAGGGAGTCGAAAAATTCTCCTCCCCCAGGCAGTGGTTCTCAGTATGGTGCACACTTCAGTCAACTGGAGATTGCGATTTTAAAATCTCAGGTCCCGAGCCCGATCCCTAGAGATTCGCCGGGTCTGGAGCACAGCCGGGATCTTCCTCCTCCCGGACAGCGGAGCTTCCCAAACCTGACAGGCGGGGAGAGCCCCGGAACGCTCTTTCACAGGGACCCTCCCGACCTCCCGGACGGTCCGTGTGTGCGGTGGGGCCTGGATTCTGAATGAGAGCCCGTGGTCCCAAATGATTCTCAGCATCGGGCAAGTTTGGAAAACTGCTCTGGGGGCGCCCCACCTGCCCCATCCGGCTCAGCACCTCCCCCTGAGAACAGTACCGCAACGTCCCACAACTGGGTGATTCCCGGGGCTAAGACTGTGCCTCAGCTCCCTCCAAATCCTACCACGGATGAGTTTCTAAGACGACACAACCTGATGTTTTTATCAATTACAAGTAATGGCGTTATTAAACTAGTTACAAGGGACATGATTGGCCATGTCTCCAACACCAACAGCAGTGGAAAGTCTGTCCTGAGGAGACCAGCCCCCTGCAAAGGACACCTGGTCACCATGCAGCTGTCCTCGCTTTCTCGCCGCCCTGCACCCGCGTGGCCGTGGTGACGCAGTCGGCTGCCCACCGCTGTCTGCACGGACGGCCTGACACTAAGTGTAAACGTGCAGTCGCCGGCCAGTCTAAAGAGAAAAGCGATCTTTTCAGAAAGCACTCACAGACTTCCATTTCCTGCGCCTCGCACTTGGCCGAGCCGACGTCGTTGGAAGCCATGCAGTAGTACTGCCCGGAGTCCTCCTTGCGAACCGCGCTGAACACCTGGTCAGGACATGACAAGGAGATGAGGCCCGACAGGCGAGAAGAGGTTCCCACCTGCCCACGGGCAATGTCTGCTCCGCCGCCTGGTTTCCTGCACTTGCAGGTCCCTGTCCAGGTTCTTTCCTGGAATTCCTGACACCCTCGCTTGAGAGCTTCCAACAACAGCTTCTCTGGTGTGTGGAGACTCAAGCCTAGCAGCATCCAGAGTAAGATGCTAGCGTGACTTGCACTCGGGAAGAGGGATGACGACGCCTGCCCCTCGAGCACCCCAGGCACTGCAGACGGGCCTACTGCAGCCGGGGCCCCACTCTGTGCTCAGACGGGCCGCAGGGCTGGTGACCTGCCTTCACCTCTGCCCCACGCACCATTCCCACCAGACATCCTTTATCCACAAATACTCATACGTTTCCCTAGGACCGTGGTCGGCAAACTGCGGCTCGCGAGCCACATGCAGCTCTTTGGCCCCTTGAGTGTGGCTCTTCCACAAAATACCACGGCCTGGGCGAGTCTATTTTGAAGAAGTTGCGTTAGAGGAAGTTTAAGTTTTAAAAATTTGGTTCTCAAAAGAAATTTCAGTCGTTGTACTATTGATATTTGGCTCTGTTGACTAATGAGTTTGCCGACCACTGTCCTAGAAGATAGGAGTCTTTTATAACTACCATACCATGATCATGCCTGAAACTGAACAGTTAACATGGAATATTAAGCCCCTAGCCAGATTTCTCTGCTTGTCTCAGGAGTCTTACAGGTGGTTATTCAAACCGGCACCTGTTCCCGGAGGGCCTATAGGGACGTTAGCTCCCCTTTAAGCTCCCTTCTCTCCCCCGATGGCTCCTCTTTCTACAGGTCTCCCTGCCCAGCAGATTTTCCATCCGCACCTCTCCCAGGTCTTACCAGAGTGCCAGTTTTGGAGTCGATGAGAAAAGAGGAATTCTGAAACCTGGGGTTGGCGCGGGAGTCCCTGGGCAGGGGTGCGTCATTGCGGTACCAGCTGTAGTGAGGCTGGGGAAAGCCCTCCTTCTCCTGGCAGTGCAGCGTGGCCATCTTGCCTACGGGCACAGCCTTTGGTACCGTGCACACTGGAGGCACTGGCTTCACTGTAGGAGAAACACAGGCTGGTCTTTAAAATCAGCAACAAGCCTGCCGTAAATCCACTCCCCAAACGAGAAAGCCAGCCAGGGGATTCTGCACCAGCACTGGACCCTGGCCACGCCCATGGCCCTGTGGCCACACCCACCACCCCATGGCCAAGTCTGCTGTCCCGTGGCCACACCTTCCGCCTGTGTGGTCTGCCGCCAGAAACCTGCCCCTGTAGCTCCCCCTCTCCTCCCAGGATCATCCTGCAGCACGTTCCCAAGGCCTCCACCTCCCAGGGGCCTCCCACAGTGGGTGGAGGGAAGTGGCAGGAGCTTCCACCCAACTCAAATAGCCCCAGGTCTCCACACCCTCCCTAAAGCGGGACACCTTCAGGGATGGAGCTGCAGAAGGAAGGAAAGTACAAGCTGATCTTTTTTTTTCGATCTACAAACTCACGAGGCCTGAAAGGGGGAACATGTTTGCTGCACATGAGCTCCTACCTTGCACAGTCAAGTCGATGACAATCTCGTCCATTTCTTTGGGGTCATCCTGAGCAACCACCTCACAGCGATAGAGAGCAGAGTCTCTCCTGGTCGCGTTCCAGATCTGCAGAGAGGTTTTCCCCAGCAGCTCCGCTCGGCCTGCCAAGTCCCCTGTAGGGAAGAAGGAACGGCACTAAAGACGCTTTCGAGACCTCTGTAACTTGAAGGAGGCAGTTTCTGGGGCCAGCACTGGACACCTCCATGAGAAGACTGGCTTCTGTTTCTGTTCCTTTAAGAGGTGAGCTCTGAGGACACTGGGCACCAACACAGTGCCTGGTGTGTGAGAGGACTCATCATATGCCCCTGTCTTTGTGTAGATACTAAGAGGCCCGATGCACGAAATTCGTGCAAGAGTAGGCCTTCCTTCCCCGGCTGCCGGCACCAGCACCGGCTTCCCTCGCAGCCCCGGCTTCGTCCGGAAGGATATCCGGCCTAATTAGCATATTATGCTTTTATTATTATACATATATATTTATTTCAGAGAAGAAGGGAGAGAGAGAGAAGCATTCGTCAGCTGCCTCCTGCACGCCCCATCTAGGAATTGAGCCTGGCATTCACTGCCTCCTGCTGGCCCTCACACACCTGGTCAGCTTCACCTGGAGTCCCCCGTGCCCCTCCTCCTTGTCAGCCCCAACAATGGGGGGGGCCCTTGCAGTGTCTCTTAATAAGCCAAGCTGACATTTGCTTCTATATTTTTATACACATCATTCTTTCTGGCCAACACATTTCTTCACCCCACGCCTCACCATCCTGCCTGGCTAACTAGCCTTCCTTCACTTCTCTGCCTAGAGGTCACCTCTGGAAAGCCTTTCCCGCCACCTGTCCTGCCCCTCCATCACGTCGCCCGAGAGCACCCAGGCTTACCTCTGGGCTCACACAGGATCACACCCTGCCAGCTGTCTAGTGAGTGCTTTCTCAGTGCGGTATGCTTGCACCAAACACTTGTTGTCTCCTTGCTGTGCCATGTGACCCTCGAACTCACTTAACTGGCACCACTCATGTCATGGATCATGATAAAAGATGGCGTGGGAGCACGCAGACTCTGATACTTCAGAAAGGTATTTTGCAGAGAGATTAAAACCCTAATGAATTGACATTTGCTGGAGCTAGGGGACAGGGTCAGGGAGGTTCAATATGCTATTCTCATTACCTTGACATGTTTGACTTTTCTGTAAGTAAAGCAAAACAAAACATCCTGGCAAAGATGCAGAACCAGTGGGAGGAGAGAAAGTCTGGCCTGGAAACCAAGGAGGGGACATGGCATCGTACCCTGTATTCTGTTGTTAAAAAACACGTATGTGGTCTGAGCATCTTTAATCTTCTTCCATTCAATCCTGGGCTCTCTTGTCTGTGAGTCGGTAATGATACAGGACAGCTCCACACCTAATAAGAGAAAAAGAAAGGAACTCTCAGTGGAAGTGGAACAACTCGGGTTACTTACACCCACGCCGCGCAAGCCTCCTCAATGTTAGGTCTCTCGTGCAGATTAAAACCCAGCTATCTCCAGGCTCCAGGAGACTTTAAGAAGTAGATGAATTTTAGCCAGAAAAAGGATAAGATGATTAGCAGGAACCTTTATTAAACAGAGTAGACATTCCCCTTCATACTCCACGTGTATATAGAAATGTCTTTGTCGTGTAAGCACAAAGCCAGGACAGGGCAGACTTGAGCTGGTTTCAAACCTGCAGCCCCTGTGGCCTGCGGAGGCCGGGCCCCACCAACACCCCTGCACACCCACCAGCACATCTCTGGCCCCACATGCTTGGCCTGAGCTGGCTGCAAGACTCCGGAATGTCCATTAGAGGGTGCCCGTTCTCCCAATGCATACTGGTAGTCTCCTGTACTTACTTTCGAATTCCTGTACCACTGGGTATCTGTTGCTGGATTTGAGATTGACGGCCCCTATCAAGCAGCCTGAAGGGAAGAAAAAGAAAAGGTAAAGTCAGAGACAATGTGGCTGTAAAACAGCAGAGCCCTCGGACAGAGGTCAGATTTCCCCTTCTACATGGGCAGCAATCACTAACCAGAAAGGACGGGAAAAGATTCTATAACACAACAAAGACACAGACACAGCATGTTGACTGCTTTCTCTCAGTCTGACTTCGCTGGAAGGAGCCAAGAGACAGAGAAGAGCTCTGAGAATTCCCTCTCCTTCCTAGTTCCAGAATAAAGCCCCCGAGAGCTTTAAAGACTTCTCCTCTATGAATTTCCTCCCTGCTCAGAGTCACTGTTAATCCTCTCGACACCATCATCCAGACCCAAAGGGGCCACCTTGTCACCCCTCCCTTTATGCTACTGATGATACAAACTACAGCTTTACACACTGGATGCCTTATCAGTAACATAGATTTATGAGTACTTTTATTCTGTAGAAATTAAAAACTGCAGTTATAAACCAAGATTATAATAAGGCTAACTTTTATACTTGCCTCTACTGAAGACAGATCTTCACAGCTCTGAGTGACTGTCTCGTGTTCTTTTATGCCAACCTAATGAGTTCCTTTAGTAATTTTCTATAGAGTTCATTACCAGGCCTAGCCCATGTGACGGTAAGCTGCTTCTGGCAGTTTGGTTTACATTTCTGCTGGAAAGGAGAAATGAACCCATGACGGCACTTTTCTCTGAACAGGACCGTCACCACAGCCTACAGGGCTGACGCCTGATGCAGAGAAAAGAGCAAAGCAGCCACTTCGCTTCCTCCCACCAACATCCGGTAATTAACCAAATAGGAGGAAGCTACAGGGTGAGTACACAGTGTCGCTGAAACTTGAAAGAACGCCACATTCTCCTGAACACTGTTTGGGTTGTCTCACAGCACTCCGTCCCGGCAGGAGGAATGACTCCACGCAGCCCCAGCCAGGGGATCGGGTCCTGGAGAGGTTCGTGTCTATAAGTGCAGAGCAAAGCTAGAAGCTCCCGCTCCCAGTCCCCACTCCCCTGCTCCATTTCATAGTCGGTCCTAGGAGGAGAAACATATCATGGAAATCTATCCAGCACTAAAAGACACAGCAGCAAATAGGTGTTAAGAGGATCTGGGACTAAAAGGGCAACATGACTCAGAACCTGACGCCTAAGCTTCTATCGCATTGTTCTCCTGAAGCCCTTCCTTAGGAGTTTGCAAGGGAAGTCAGTGCCCTTTAAAAATAACCTCTGGAGTGATAACCAGATGGTGAGGCGGCTTCAGCGGGGCCATCTCTTCCTTCCAGGGAAGCAGGGGAAACAGGGAAGGGTGTGGAGGGAGCAGGCAGAGGGCACGATAAGGCAGGAGAGGAAGCGCCAACCCTCACAATGTCTTCCCAGCTCTTACGAGCTCCTCGGACTGTTCTCTGGAGTTCTGGCTGCCTCCGCGTTTATAATCTGGAACCGTTTAGCAGCTGTGGACAACAACTGCAGTTTCCTATTCCAGTTGGGAGAGACCTTTCAGAAAGTCTGCCAGTGTCTGGGCTCTGACGCCAGACAAGCCGTTTAAAATACCATTTCCTAACCCACCTCCCCAGCCCCTGCAGCACTCATACCCCGAGCTCTGATTCAGTGGGTTGGAAAAGGCCCAGATCTACGCTGTGTTCCCAGTGCCCCCCTGGCTTTAACGTGCAGCCCCCTCTGGGGAAGCCCACTAAATCATCACGTGGGGGCCCAACCCACAATCGGCGCCGTGTCCACAGAAGCACAGCCCTCCTGCGGGGCGTGAGGATGGGGTCTTCTTCCCTTCCCTATTCTGAAGAGCGAAAGAAACTGAGAACAACATAAAGTGTCACAATTACAAATACATGTAAGCCACAACAGATGCTGAGGTCATGTCAGTCCCGGCCCACGTTCTTCCAAGAGCCTTGGTCTCTCACGGGTGAAGTGTCCCGAGGCTGGCGAGTCCATGAGCAGCTGAATTCCAAAACTGACCATTCAGCCACGGCCACAGATCGAGGCCTCAACAGGAAAACTACCTGTCTTTCCCTCTTGTGAACCCAAAACCAATCCGAACAGCAACACAGGCTTGCTGGCTGCTGAATGGGATCCTGCGAGATAAAGGGACCTCTTTCTGCCGTGAACAATGGCTGTTATTTCACTGCAGAGAGAGCCGAGAGAAAAGGCAACGGCTGGCTCACTCTCCACGAAAAATGAAATTTATTTGGATTTATATGCATTACTGGAAACCAAGAGGGAAAAGACACTCGTTTAGAAAACGTTTTCACTTTCGGTCAGATGTGCTGCTAAGAAATAGTTAGTGCATGTCTGGCGCTCTGAAGAGTTATTTCAGCTTCTGGCATTCTGTCCAGCTGGTCTCCTGCTCAAAAGAAACTTTCTGACCAGGCAGAACGGCGGGGCTGCACGTTAGCACGAATCACTGTGGGGCCTCATGGCCTCCTGGGGCCCGCGTCTAAATATAAAGTGGTATGCAGGCTTTCCAGCGGAGAATATTTACATTTTTATTCTGTGTGCATGCCGGGCATAATCCATCTTGGAGAAGAAATACCCCAAAAGACAGCATCGTTTCCACAATGTCTCAGTCCTGTAACCAATTTTGTAAGGAATTTCACAGCAAGAGGAGAAAGTACACAGTCAATAATATTTTCCAGACCCACTTACCCAGACACACAGCAAAGAATACATAGTAAATCAACTAACTTTAAGTTCTGACAAGAACAGAACCAGCTGGAGCCCTGGGGAAAGACTGCCCATTGTTACTTTGGCTAAATTAAATGGCCTCACCCGATCAGTTGAAAGGCCTGAATAAGTAAAAAAGACCAGCCTCCTGCCCTGGCCAGTGTGGTTCAGTTGGTTAAGTGTCGTCCCATGTCCGGAAGGCCATGGGTTTGATTCCTAGTCAGGGCACATACCTAGGTTACGAGTTTAATCTCTGACTGGGGTGTGTATAGGAGACAGAGGGCATGATATTGATGTATCTCCCTCACATCAATGTTTCTCTCTCTCTCTCTCTCTCCTCCTTCCTCCCTCTTTAAAGTAAAAATAAACACCTGAAAAAAAAAACAACAGCCTCCCTGAGCAGAGGGAATCTCTCCAGCAGACTGCGGCCAGACCTCCTCTGTTCCTTCAGTGATCCAGGGTCTCAGTCCGCTGCCCGCCCTGCAGACTGAACTCGCCAGCCTCCATAATCACAGGAGCCAGCTCTTTCTCACAAATCTCTTTATGCATATTAACCATATAGACCGAAAATAAATTAATGCTGTTCTATCTTACTCATCCTGTTGGTCTGTTTCTCTGGAGAACCCTAACACAACGACTATGGCACTTCTTGTTTTGAATCTCAAGTCTAGAAGAAGAGTCTGTGTCATTTCACCGCACATATGCTCACTCCACGGAGAACTTTCAGCGGCAACCCTAAGTTCAGAGTTAGAGCCATCTCGTGTCGCATGCCGATGGTAAGCCAGCAGGAAGACATCAGATGAGATGCTACTGATCTGACATGCTATTGATTTGAAAGGATCTTGTTTCCATTTAATTCTATCTCCAGACCAAAGCCATTAAGGGTTTCTGGACCACGCGTCTGCCTAACCAAGTCCGATAACACCCGAGTCAAGTTCCATCGACTAGCCACCTTAGCTAGAAATGCTGAGGAAGTGACTCCCCTGGAAGGACTTCTTCCCGGCCCCCTTGCTTCTCGAATGGAGAGGTTTATACAGCTTCAGGGGAAAGCCCAGGGTTACCATGGGGAAGAAATCACTGCCACAGCAATGGAAGCCATGGCAAAACACCAAAAGGAGAAAAGAAGGACCAGGTCTCAGATGCCCTTTCAGCATCTAATCACCAAGTCAAATACGAATCAACTATCCTAAACGAGAGGCTGGGAAAAGGAAGAGGGAGAAAGAAGGGAAAGTAAAGGTGGGGGGAAGGGAGCAGAGGACCGAGGCAGGGGGAGGAGAGAAAGGGAAGGCAGAGGGAGAGAGAGAAGGAAAGGGAAAGAAACACCCAGAATAATGGGGGAAGAATCACCCCGAATAACGGCTCCACTTCTACTGTATCAGTGCAGTGATTTCTCAGTTTTTTCAATGGTTCAGAAAGAGTCTATGGAGTAATTAACTAGACTCAGACAGAGGCTGGGTGGAGAGGTGGCCACCATCTTTACAGGAGCCCGTACCATCACTCCTTCTAATCGCAGACCAATTAGACCCGCTGCAAAGTACTCTTGGCTCCAGAGCACAAACACATAAAATTCTCCGTCTGTCGCCACGAGACCCATCTCCGAGGTGCTGAGGCATGACAAATAGGTTTGACTAAACAGAGAACATGTGTCCAGGCATTTTCTTGTTCTGCAAAATACCTCATCTGGAAATAAATTATCCCTAACCACTGCCCTGCGAATAAGACCCTGGCATCAAACCATTCTCTGTGCCAGCCCAGTCCTGCAGCACTTTCCCATGTGATCACAGATGCTGGGATCAGAACATCCTGGGAGGAAGTGTGCTCGCATTCGCTATAGAGAAATAGTTCAAAATTACACCCGCATTCCAACGGCAGGCCCCGCAGCAATCCCCTCCGGCCGGTCCTCCGGGAGCCCGCTCTGGCTCGGGCTCTGGCTCTGGCTCGGGCTTGGGCTCCTTCAGAGGTGCATGCAAACAGCCTTATTACTGATAATGCAGGCGGTGCCCCCTGCTCCACCGTCTGAATGGGGGAGCACCTCGGGGGCTATGGCTTGAACATGTAACATAATTTTACCCACCAGGAACCACGATATAGAAGACAGGGACTCGTTATTTTGTTTTTGTTTTATTCCACTGACATCATCAAGAGAAAAAACTATTTATACTACCGCATAAAAAAATAACAAAAGAAAAAGGAAAAAAAATCTACCAAATATAAGCTTCAATATGTTGTTTTTAACTGCTATGAAATATTTCAATGGGGACTGAGATGTTGGAGAGTGGGGAAAGTGGAGGGGGGGGTCTTTAAAAAATGGTGAATCCTCACACGTTCACACTAGTTTTGGTGCAGTCCACCAGAGGTAGAATAGGTTATAAACCAGCAGGCATTTCTTCTCTAACCCACAGGTAGGACAACCTGTTTTCTATTGATGACCCCTGATTCATATACAGACTAAACAGATCATATTGAAAGCTTCCACCACTTCTAGTCAACACTGTATCAGGTTTTAGCCAGTGCTACTACGCATGAAAAGATATTTTTTAAAGTATCCAGGTTGGAAAAGAAGAAATAAATCTGTCTTTGTTTGCAAACAGCAGGATCATCTATGTCAGGAGTCAGAAAACTACAATCGAAAGGCCGTATACATCCTGCTCCTATTTTTTGTGGTATTGCTGCTGTTTTGACAAGTAAAGTTTCAATGGAACAACCCACACCCATTCACTTATTTATTGTGTATGGGTGCGTTCACTCTAAAATAGTAGTTGAGTAACGCAATAGAGACCTTATGGAAGGCAAATAAACACAAGAAAAGATGCTCAACATTATTAACCAATAGTGACATGTAAATTAAAATAATAAGATACCACTACACACCTATAGGATGGCTACAATGAAAAAGACTGACCAGATCAAGTGTGGACAAGTACGTAAAAAACAGGATTTCTCATCCACTGCAGGCGGGAATGTAAAATGTTACAACCACTTTGGAAAACAGTTTGGTAGTTTCTTAAAATTTAAATATATACCTATCATTTGATTCAACCATTCTATTCCCAGATACTTACAAGAGAGGATGAAATCATATGTGTGTACAAAGTCTTCACAGCAACTCTATTGGTAGTAATTGAAAGCTGGAAACAATCCAGATATCTATGAACAGTGAATAGATAAACTGTGGTATTTCCATACAATGTGATACTACGATTCATAACAAAAAGGCAAAGAATTCTGATGCGTGCTGCAGCATGGATGGATATCAAAAGAAAGGGTACAAATGGCATGATTCTATTTATATAAAATTCTATACAATCCAAACCAGCATGTAATGACAGAAAACAGATTGAGGGGCTGCCAGGGAAAGGGTAGGATGGAGGGGGGTGTAGATGGAGGGACAGAAAGGAAAGATTGCCAGGAAGCACTGAGAAACTTTTGGCAGTGCTGGATGTGGTCAATATTTTGACTGTGGTGTTAAAGAGTTTACAAATATGCCAAACTTATCAAACTATACACTTTACTTATTGATTTGAGAGAAACACTAACCCATCACTCCATCTATCCATACACTCACTGGTTAACCCCTGCATGTGCCGTGCCTGGGGATCGAACCGGAGACCTCTTGGTTGATGGATTGACCTCAACCCCTGAGCCACACCAGCGGGGCCCTGATGGTTTATTTTAATGAGGTGGCAAGTTTTCCTTTTTTTTTTTTTTAATATGTGGGAAAGATATTTCATCCAAAGTACTAGTGTCCAGAATTTTTCCAAAAAACAAACAAAAATCAAGTCTTAAGTTTCAAGAGTAAGGAAAAATTTCTCTTTGACATTCTTGGATTTAAATAATGGTTCAGTGATATTTGTAGAAAAGATTAGACATCTTAAGCCTGGAGGAAATTTTTGTGCCTGAACTAGCAAACTCTGAATAATAACAAGTTTCAGTGGAAATTCCAGCATATCTTTAAGTGAAGGAGCTGCCAATATAAATCAGTGAGTTTACACTGAAAATAAACGTCTTAGTAGATAAATAGCTATTAGGAATGGATGAGTCCAAGACAAGAAAGTGCCATATGAATAAACAGGCCTCCGAGTTCCACTGGGTGTTTCCCCCTGAAAGTTTAGTGTTACCTTTGCCCAAACACTCAGTGAAATGACGTGACAGGCGTTTCGTAGGCTGAGTCCATGTGCCATGTAATGTTAGGAGCCCTTCAGAGGAGGGCATGTTTTTCTTTTACATGTCAAGGGAAAGCAGGGGAGAGTAGCAAAGAAAAGGAAAAGCACCCTATAACTCCACAAACAAAATACCCCTGGGCGAGAACAAAGAGCATCTTTCAAAAAATGCAAAATAAACCGAGCGTTGGGCATTAAACTACAGCATTATGGGTATTAAATTCTGGCCTCCCAGCTCTCTCTCGCATAGATTATGTTCATACTCATTTCAGAGTGTTAGTTGAAATCTTGAGAGTCTGGAAATATTCGTTACAGTTGAAAAGTGTGAGGTTCCCACTGGAGAATAAAAACTTGGAATCTGTCTTATTACAGACCCAGTTCGGTAAGAGACTTTTTAAAAAGTCTTCTTCCTTGAAAGCTGTCCATGTTGGACTTCTCTGGAAGAAGGCACTATCTTATAAGCCAAGTCTCGTTTCTCAATAACTGGACTCCTTACCACCAATTTACAATATAATTCTAGCAAGTCCTTTAATCCTTTTATGTTACGTTTTCTACCCATGAAGGTAATATTTACTCCTCTCAGCTCATACAGACATATCAAATGTAGAGCTGGAAGATCCTAGAAGGAAGGGTTCCCAGCCTTGGCACTGCTGGCATTTGGGGCCATATCACCCTTTGGTAGGGGGGCTACCTTATGCATTGTGGGATGTTTAGCAGCAACTCTGGCCTCTAAATGCTAGTAGCAGCACCTTGAATTATGACAACCAAAAATGCCCCCCGAACTTTCCAAATGTCCTGTGTGGCAGTATCTTTCCCAGCTGAGAACCGCTGCTGTAAGAGATCATTCACAAAGAGGCAGCTGCGGTTCAATAACCACGTTAGATCACATACATATTAAGTGGTAGAGATGAAACTAGAACTCAACTTGACTACTACACTCCCAACCCAATCCTAGAGTTTCCCCCTTCAATTAACTCTGAGTTTCATTTCATATCAATAGTAGTGGCAGACATTTAAAATTCTGACATCAAAACAAAAACTGACAAGTCCTCTACATTTACCCACTCGCTTCCACACTACCCCTCCGAAGCTCTTACCAGATACCCTAAAGAACCCTTGCTTTCCTTGGCCTTTAGACACTTAAAAAACGCTTGAGCCCTAGTCAGTTTGGCTCAGTGGAAAGAGCGTCGACCTGCGGACTGAAGGGTCCCGGGTTCGCTTCCGGTCAAGGGCACATGCCTGGGTTGTGGGCTCAATCCCTGGTAGGGGGCATGCAGAAGGCAGCCAATCAATGATTCTCTCTCATCATTGATGTTTCTATCTCCCTTTCCCTTCCTCTGAAATCAATAAAAATATATATTTTTTAAAAAGCTTGAGCAACGCAAAACTCTGGGGGGTGAGGGCATGTATGGGCGTGGGGTGGGGGGGCAATGGTAAGATATGTACACATATAATACCTCAATAAAAAAAAAAAAAAAAAGCTTGAGCAACACTTCTTAAGTGCAATTGAAATGGATACTCTGGAAAGCCTCAATCTGCATTTGAAGTCATTTTAAATTCGATGTGATGTGTGGGGTGCAGGCATGCCTCAGAGATACTGTGGTTTCAATTACAGACCACTGAATACAGCGAGGATTGCAATGAAGTGAGTCAGGCCACAATAAAGTGAGTCATACCTTTTGTGTGTTGAGGGTTTGCCTTCAGTTTGTAAACAATCTTGGCAGGTTCCAGTCAAGTTGGTGGAGTGGGTGGAATTCACTTCCTCCCTTGACCACATCAAAATTTCAACTATATTCCAGCTCAATCAACCTGGATAACCATCTGAAGACTAGCTGAACAGAAGTCCTATAACTAAGGATGTAAAGGAGGAGCCACACCCAGTGGAAGCGAATGGGCTGGCCCCACACCCACATGTGGCAATTGAGAATCCAGAGAGACATCCCAGCTCAGAGGTCCCCCCTGAGGAGTGAGGGGTCTCGGCCACACGCTGGGCTCCCCAGTCCCGAACACCAGTGCCAGAAGGAGGAGCCACATAACACCAGGCTGTGAACATTAACAAGGATTCTGTCCATCAGGGTGAGGCAGGAGGCTACTAGAAACCAGGCATTCTTTTAAAGGGTCAGCACACAGACAAAATTAACTCAGTAAAAAAAAAAAAAAAACTCCCACCAAACAAAAATCCTAGACCAGATGGCTTCACAGCTGAATTTTACCAAACATTCAGAGGAGAATTAATGCCTATCTTTATCAAAGTATCCCAAAAAACCAACAGGAGGAAAGGCCCCTCAAGCTCATTTTATGAGGCCAGCATCACTGGTTCCAAAACCAGACAAAGACATTACAAAACAATAAAGTTATAGACAAATATCCACAACAAAACCCTGGGATGCAAGGCTGGTTTAATATCCGCAAATCAATTAACATGACACACCATATAAACAAAATGAAAAACAAACATCATATGATCGTATCAACAGATGCAGGAAAAAAAGCATTTGACAAAATTCAGCAACCATTTATGATAAAAACTCTCAGCAAAGTGGGCATAGTGGGAACATACCTCAATGTAAGAAGGGCCATATATACCAAACCCATAGCTAACATCCTGCTCAATGTGGGAAAACTAAAACATTTTCCTTAAGATCAGGAGCCAAACAAGAATGTCCATTTTCAAAGTCCTAGCCAAGGTAATCAGACAAGAAAAAGAAGTAAAAGGCATCCAAGTTGGAAAAGAAGTAATAAAAGTGTCATTATTTGCAGATGATATGATGTATAGAAATATATAATTATAGAAAATCCTAAAAAAAGGATAGTCCCTGATGTTATCAAGAAAAAAAGAAAACCCTAAGGATTCCACCAAAAAACTACTAGAACTGATAAATTCAGTAAAGTAGCAGGATATAAAATAAACATTCAGAAATCAGTTGCTTTTTTAAAAAAATATATGTTTTTATTGATTTGAGAGAGATAGAGAGGGAGAGGGAGAGAGAGAGAGAGAAACAGCGATAAGAGAGAAACATCGATCCGCTGCCTCCTACGGGGCCCCCACTGGGGATCGAGCCCACCACCCCGGCATGTGCCCTGACTGGGAATTGAATCAGTGACATCTTTGTGCAGGGGTCGACGCTCAACCATTGAGCCACACCAACTGGGCCAGTTGCTTTTTTATAGACCAATAATGAACTATCAGAAAGAAAAACTAAGAAAACAATCCAATTTATAATTGCATCAAAAAATAATAAAATATCTAGGAATTAATTTAACAAAGGAGGTAAAAGAATTATACTCAGAAAAATATAAGACACTGGAGAAAGAAGCTGAAGAAAATACACATAAATGAAAGTATATCTGTGCTCATGGAGAGGAAGAATTAACTTCATTAAAATGTCCCCACTACCCAAAAAAACAACTGATTCAGTGAAATCCCTATCCAATGGCATTTTTCATGGAAGTAGAACAAATAACCAAAAAATTTTTGTGGAACCACAGAAGACCCCGAATAACCACAGCAGTCTTGAGGAAGAACGAAGTGGGAAGCATCACACTACTTCATATCACACTGCACTACAAGGGCACCGGAATAAAAAAAGACACAGAGATCTGTGTAACCTTGGCCAGTGTTGCTCAGTTGGTTGAGCATCGTCCCATGCACCAAAAGATTGCCGGTTCAATTCCCAGTTGGGGCATATGCCCGGTTTTGGGCTCCATCCCCAGTAGGGGGCATGCAGGAGGCAGCCAACTAATGTTTCTCTCTCTCCCTCTGCCTTCCTCTGTCTCTAAAATCAATAAAAAAAAACATTAATTTTTAAAAAGACACATAGATCAATGGAATAGATAGAATACAGAGCCCAGAAATAAACCCATGCCTATATGACCAGTTAATCTAATGTAATGAGGTAAAGACAGTCTATTCAAACATGGTACTGGGAAAATTGAACAGATACATGCAAAGAAAATAAAACTAGCCCACCTTCGCACACCATATACAAGAAGAAACTGAAAGTGGATTAAAGACCTAAATGTAAGACTCGAAACCATAAAATTCCTAGAAGAAAACATATGTAGTAAACTCTCTGACACTGCTCTTAGTAAAATTTTTCCAGATATATCTCCTAGGGCAGTGGTCAGCAAACTCATTGGTCAACAGAGCGGCAAACCGCGGCTCGCAAGCCGCATGTAGCTCGCAAGACGCAGTTTGCCGACCACTGTCCTAGGGCAAGGGAAACAAAACACAAATTTTAAAAATGGGTCTACAACCAACTAAACAGTTTTGTTTGTTTTTTAATCCTCACCTGAGGATATATTTTTTCCCACTGATTTCTAGAGAGAGTGGAAGGGAGGGAGGGGAGAGAGGGAGAGAGAAATACTGGTGTGAGAGAGACACATCAATTGGTTGCCTCCTGCACTCACCCAAGCTGCGGAACCTGCAATGGAGGTATTTGCCCTTGACCGTGATTCGAACCCCCAACCCTTTGGTCTGCAGGCTGACACTCTAACCACTGGGCTAACTGGCTAGGGCTCAAACTAAACAGCTTTTGCACAGCAAAGGAAACCATCAACAACATGAAAAGACAACCTACTGATTGGGACAAGATATTTGCCATTGACATATACACCCCAAATTTATAAGGAACTCATACAGCTTACCACCAGAAACACCAAACAAGCCAATTAAAAAATGGGCAGAGGACCTGAATAGGCACTTCTCCAAAGAGGATGTACAGATAGCCAACAGACATATGAAAGATGTTCAACGTCAGCAATCAGCAGAGAAATGCAAATTAAAACCACAATGAGATAACCCCCTCACACCTGTCAGATGGTTGTCAGCGATAAATCAACAAACAAGTGCTGGCGAGGATGTGGAGAAAAGGGAACGCTCGTGCACAGCTGGTGGGAATGCAGGCTGGGGCAGCTACTGTGGTAAACAGTATGGAGGGTCCTCAAAAGATCAAGAATAGAACTACCTTATGACCCAGTAAATCCAGTTCTGGGGACTTATTCAAAAATACAAAACACTAATTCAAAAAGATATATGCATCTCTATGTTCACTGCAGCATTGTTTACAACAGCCAAGATGTGGAAGCCACCTAAGTGCCCCTCAACTGAAGATTAGATAAAGATGAGGTGGTACATACATACAGTGAAATATTACTTGGCCATAAAAAGGATGAAATCCTGCCATTTGCAACAACACCATGGACCTGGAGCGTATTACGCTGAGTGAAGTAAGTCAGCTAGAGAAAGACAAATAACATATCATCTCACTTATGTGCGGACTCTAAAGAACAAAATAAATGAACAAACGAAACAGAAACAGGCTCACACAGAGAACAAATGGACGGGTGCCAGATGGGAGGAGGGATTCGGAGGTGAAAAGAGGTGAAGAAATTAAGACATACACATTGGTAGTTACAAAGCAGCCACGGAAATGTAAAGTAGAGAGTACGGAATATCACCAGTGGTATTTATTTAAAACATTTTTTATTGATGTTTAGCGGGAGAGGAAGGGAGAGGTAGAGAGAGGGGGAAACATCGAACCAGCAACCCTTTGGTGCCCAGGACAACACCTAATCCAACTAGTCACACGGGCCAGGCCTCGCCAGTTATACTCCAATAACCATGTATGGTGCCAGGTGTGTATTGGGGGATCACTTCGTCAATGATATGTCTAACCTCCATGCTGTACACCTGAAATTAATATAAAAGAATACTGAATGTCAAGTGCAATTGGAAAAGAAAATAAGGCAAAGAAAGGTATGTGACTCTTATGTTAATCAAAAGGGGGAAAAGGTTGCTCTGGCCAGCTAACTCTATTGGTTAGAGCGTTGTCCATATATGCCAAGATTGGGGGTTCGGTCTTCCGTTAGGGCACATACAAGAACCCACCAATGAATGCATAAATAAATGGAACAACAAAGTGATGTCTCTCTCTCTCAAAAAAAAATTAATAAATAAAAAGTTTAAAAAGGGAGTGGGGGTTAAGTAAAGCTGAGTTTCCTGTTTCCAGCAGTGTAATGGATTTGACACTCTGAAAGGTCTTTATTATCCCAGCAACAAGAGTCTTCATACATCTGAGTCTTTAATGTATCTCTGGGCTCCCAGGAAGAGGGAGCATCCTTAAAAGAACAAATGAAATATCTGTGGGCGGAAACCAGAAAGTAGTAAGATGAGTGGCGTGTGACCCTGAGGGCAATACTTCAGGGGGGGAGACTGCGCCCTTGGCCCAGCAGGGAGGCAGAGAAGCTGAGCCTGAGATGTTCAAATAATGCCGCCCAGTAGAAGGATCCTCTTCCACAAAAAGCTTCCTGGGGCTCAGATTTAAACAGATTGAGATCAACCAAATATCAGTTTACAAGTAAAGAAAAACCAACCACCATCAGTAAGTCATAAGAAACAATAAACATTAGATTTAGATCCGCAAGAAGTTCACATATTTAAAGAATCAGATAATATAAAACATTTGTACATGAAAGTTTTTTAAAAGGAATAAAAAAATAAGCAAAAGAAACCAGATTATAAAAAGAACAAAGTAAAATTTTAGAAATGAATAATATAATTGGTTTAAAAAACTTTATGCATTGGTTAAATGACAGATTAAATACAGCTGGAAAAAGAAATAACTAGAAAGCAAAATGAAACAAATAACTCAGAACAGCACAAAGAGAGAAGCATATGAAATTATGACAAAACCATTAACTGTTTTGGAAGACAGAATGACTGAACAGATCTTAGCAGAATCTCCGAAGAAAAGAATTAAGAAAATAGAAGCTAGGCAGTATGTGTACAGATAATACTTGAGAATTCTTGGGAAAGAGATAAACTCACAGATACACAAAGTACAACATATTAACAAGTAGAATCATTAAAAAGAAATCCAGCTCTAGCTGGTTTGGCTCAGTGGATAGAGTGTCAGCCTGCGGACTGAAGGGTCCCGGGTTCGATTCTGGTCAAGGGCACATGCCCAGGTTTCGGGCTCGATTCCCAGTGGGGGACGTGCAGGAGGCGCGAGATCAATGATTCTCTCCCACCACTGATGTTTCCATCTCTCTCTCCCTCTCCCTTTCTCTCTGAAATCAATAAAAATAAAAATAAAGAAATTAAAACAAAATAAATCCACCCTAATCACATTGTAGTAACATTTCAGATGCCAAAGACAAAGAAAAAAATCTGTAAAGTAGCTGAGTAGCTGAGGGGAAAGACTGATGCCATGACTGCAAGACAGGAATGAAGGAAACCAGGACGCATCCGTGTTACATTAGGTTGTGAGACAAAATAACTGTCAACCTAAAATGATGCATCCAGTAAATCTATATTTCAAGAACAAGATTGAAACAAATATATTTTCAAATATAAATAAAAGTGAATTCAACACCAAGAGAGCTCTCCTAAATGAAGTGACCTTGAACTATTCTAGTAGCTCCCTAACTGACCTTCCCTCTCCAGTCTTCTTGAATATCAGAGTAATACTTCTAAAATCACTTTGATCAGAACACTCCTCTGCTTCAAACGGCCAAATAAATCTCTACAACCTACATGAGAAGGCCCCAGTTTCTTAGCCTGGCATTGAAAGCGCTTTACAATCTAGTTACTCTTTAATGTTCTCTCCAATGGACAATTTGGCTCTCAGTTTACTAGCTATGGCCTGGGCTAGGCAATTAACCTCTCTGCATCAGTTGCAAAATGAAATCTCTAAAGACTGACTGTTGAGATCAATGGAGACAGCCCAGGTAAAGCTATCAGCACAATGCCTGACACACAGTTTTCAATAAATGGTAGCGGTTAATCTTTTTATCAGTATAACACATTGGTCCCAAAATACAACATAGGGATTCCCAACTCCACACCTTTGTGCATACTATTTCCCCCACTTAATTGGCCCTCAACACCTCCATCCTCCCAAATCTGCACTTTGTCAATCAAAATTATCCCTGCAAGGCCACTCCGTCTTGCAATTCTCCCCAAGGCAGTCCAGAGCAAGTGCTCACACATCTCAATACACACACCTTTTACCCTAAATGCTGTTAGTTCATTATCTAAACTGCATGTTCCTTCTGGTATGGAAAAGACTCCATCTTACATTTCCCTGTTTTTGCCCAAGGAAAGCTTTACTGCCATGAAAATGGGGATTCCCAGGGAAATAGGGATTCACGGATTAAGTTCCAGCACCCGATCGAGATACCTTGGGGAGGGTGGGGGAAGGCAGCTGTTTTAGGGTTTGCTGCATTCTTCGTTTTGTACTCCTCCTGACAGCTGCACTTCATTCTGAGGACTTTAAATATCTTCTTAGAGAAAGGTCTCCAGCAAGGAAGTCTGTGGTGGGCAGGAAGAATTGATAAGGGCGCATCAGTGAGGCTACTGCAGGAAACATCTTTCAGCGCCGACTTTCCAAGGAAGTCTATTCGATCTGGTAACCCTCTCGCCCACGACTGAGAGGCAGGCCCTCCAGGAGTGGCCTGGCTAGCACAAAGCCGGCGTTCCATAAATGTGGGCTGACTGACTCTAAACAGGCAGACCTAAGTCACTACTCGGATTATTTTGTTGGTTAAAAAAAAAAAGCGGGTGGGGTGGGGTGGGGGGCAGGAGGAGGGGGGGAGACAAATGCTCTCGTCAGCTCTTTTAGCTTTCCAGTTAACCATTTGCTGAGGATGACACAGCTGGCTTCCCCACCCAAAAGCAATGACAGCAAATCTCTCCAATGAGTCACTACGAATGCATAATCAAACAACTGACCTTCAAGTCGGCCCCTCCTTCGTCCACTGTGCCTGACACCAAGGAGCTCGCGAAAGGCACAATCCACATGCTATCACACGAAACTAAACCGAGTTTCTGCATTTTAAAATAAAATCCTTACTAGTGTCAAATTTAAAAACCCACTATTTATCTATTGGAGCCCAAAACAAAATGCACTTATTTCCATGATACAAAAGCATCCTCATTAAAGAAAAACTTCAAAAAAAGACAAAAGCATCAGCCAGAAAAGAGAAGAGTAGAAAACAATTGGCCATGAGATGTACCACTCAAACACACACCTATCAATATTTTGATTCACTTCTTCCAGGTCCCCGCCCCCCTCCCCCCCGCCCTCCCCCCCTGCCCAAGCATTAGATGTTTTGTGTAATTGTAACCACTTGGTATATACCAGTGGTCGGCAAACGGTGGCTCGTGAGCCACATGCAGCTCGTTGGCCCCTGGAGTGTGGCTCTTCCACAAAATACCACGGCCTGGGCGAGTCTATTTTGAAGAAGTGGCGTTAGAAGAAGTTTAAGTTTAAAAAATTTGGCTCTCAAAAGAAATTTCCATCGTTGTACTGTTGATATTTGGCTCTGTTGACTAATGAGTTTGCCGACCAATGGTTTATATACTAATCATACTTGCAGCTTGTGCCACTTAAATTATAACATAAGCATTTCCCCATGTTCTTCTTCTTAACCTTATGGAACTGCACGGATTAGATGGTAGAAGGATTTTTAAACTAAACGAAGTCAAGAAACACTTGCCTTTCTTTTTCTTCCACAGACACTACTGTGGTAAAAAAAAAAAAAAAACAACTAAGAATTTCCAAAAGTTTCTGGGCTGCTAGAACAAAGATAAGATGGATTCAAAACGCCTGGACACACAGGCAGTGTTTAAGAAATGTTAACTGAGTTTCAAGTGACAAAGAGAATATTCACTGTAATCATCTCTGAAAAGATACGAGAAATTAAATTCAGCCTCTGTTCTCAACAAACTTTTTATATCGCTGACAAGATAAAATGCATTTGCACCCAACAACTGAAGCGCAACATAGTTCAGAATGCACTCACCCTGGCTCCCCAGGGCTGGGGATGCTGTGTTCATTCTGCACCCCCAGCATGAAGAACAGCACGTGGCATACTGCAGATACGTAGGAAGTTTCTGCTGCGCTGAACTGGACTAGAGCCCTGAGCCAGACGTAGAGCTATGCTCATTTAGACAGGGAGGGTCGCTGGGAGCTGAGGCAAAGCCCACAGCATGGATAAGGCAGATTTTAATTTTGGCAATAATGTGCAGAAAGAAGGCTGAACCAAAGCAGCCTTGGGGTTCTCTGAAAATGAAAGGTGATATTAAAAAAGACTGCATACTCCTAATTTCTTAAAAAGTTTGAGGTTTTGTCCCAACCAGCGTGGCTCAGTGGTTGAGCATCAATCTATGAATCAGGAGATCATGGTTCGATTCTTGGTCAGGGCACAAGCCCAGGTTGCAGGCTCCGTTCGAGCAGGAGGTAGCCGATAGATGATTCCCTCTCATCATCGATGTTTCTATTTCTCCCTCCCTCTCCCTTACTCTCTGAAATCAATAATATATATATGTATATATTAAAGTTTGCTATTTCTACACAACCAGCATTGAAACCCCTGCTGTACATATTAACTACTCATAGGAAATATATAACCCATAATAGATTCTCCTTTAAAACAAAGAAAACACACCAACACAAAATACAGCAGCATTCCTTATCACGGAGACGGGTACTCATTCTCAGGAAGCTTTCTGTGTGAGATGGCAAGTGGCAGAGCAGAAAATGAAGGCTTTAGATATCACTGTCGAGTTCCAGAGTCGATACTGTCCTTGCTAAACTAAGTGGAAAAGAATGTGCTTGCCCAAGCTTTCCGATCCCTACTCCAGCGAGGCGATTTGCATACACTGTTAGCATTCAGAGGGTCGATACAGAAGATCTGAAATCTGCATGCAGCTCTAACAGCATCATATTCATACCACCTGACTGCAAACATATCTTAAAAGAGAGAAGCTGGTGGGAAGAGATTAATCAAAGAACTTGTATGCATATATGGACGCAGACAATAGACAAGCGAAGGCCTGGGTGAATTGGGAGCCAGGTGGAGGTACGCAAAGGGGGGCGTGGGGGGGAATGGGAGACATCGGTAACTCGCACCAATAGAATTTAAGAGAGAAAGAATGCAACTTCATGACTAGGGTATCCTTCAGCAGACGCCATACATCCTAACTTCATTCACACACATGTTTTCCTCTCTTTTCCTCCACTTGTGCTCCGAAAAAATTCAAAGAATGTATAGCGAAAGAATTTGCTAATATCACATCTCTAACAGCTGCTAGTTGGATGTACTAAACCCACCGCTTCTTCAGTTCCACTATTGGGTCCTTTCAGAAAGTGTGCTTACTACAAATCTGGTTTCCTTCAAAAGAAGTGATTGAAGCCTACCCTCCTGGGCTGCCTTTAGAGCAAGCTGCAGAGAGCACAGGAGTTGGGTGTGGGATAATCCCACCGGGATGTAACTGCAATTTCTTAGGATTACGTGTTTCCAACAGTTATCCATCAGGCTCCCTAGCCTGAAGCACCGAGAACAAATGCCTACCAAAGAGTCATCAGTGTGAACAGCTGACATGAGGCACTGCTGGCATCAGACAGGTGTTCCTTGTTTTTCTGAAAATACACGCACCTTCCAATCATGATCACACCTATCAGACCATTGAAAAGAATTAAAATAGCATAAAAACGGGTTATTTTTTTTTAAATGTTTCAAGAGTTCAAACTCACGCAAATAGAAAGCTGAGAACTTTTTTCCCCCTTTGTTTTCTTTTTCAAAAATGTCCTGGAAGTTTTGATTTTCTAATTTTCTTAGGTTTCAGCACACTGTCTTGTCCCAGGAATGCAAACTGTTACTGTTTTAATTCTAAATGGAGCACTTCACTCTAGGACATCAAAGATTTGGGAGCCTAACAGCAATAATCTTTAAAAAAAAAAAAAAAAAAGGCATGTGGCGGAACATTTGTAAACTTGAATTGCACCTGTCACCCATTCAACAAAAGAATATTTTATACACAAACCACACAGCTTTGAACATCTGATAATTCGGTTACACTGATCCATAATAAGAACTCCACTGTCAAATGGAATAATACAAGTAACCCAAAATTGGATTAACACCAACTGTTGAAGATTTCCAAATTACACCTCCCTTAGCAAGTTACTGAGTTTTTCTGTACTTCTGTGTGTGTTTTTCATTCACAAAATGGAAAAAAAATAATAGCGACCATCTCTTAGAGTGGTTATTAGTAGTAAATGAATGAATACATGTTAATTTCTTATAATCCAGCCTGACAAAAGAAAACGAATGAAGAATGTTTGTATTATATCGGGAACCCCGCGTTTTTTTTTTTAAATGAGAATACTAAAAAGCAATAGCAATTAAAGAATAAATTTTTTTTAAAAAAAGACACAGCTATCATGACTTGTGGAAGAATAAGGTTTTCAAGCTACTGGAAATATATTTAGAACATAAATTAATGGAAAAAGAGCTCCCTCCTAAATAAATAAATAAATAAATAACTATGTCCCTACAAAGAGAATTAACACATCCTACCACCTTGATTCTTTGTCACTGGTCCCATTCTGCAAAATCTGATTCTTTCTCCTCTGCTGTCCTTTAAATCGAGAAAGCCACCGACAAGCTCCTCCAGGAGGGCTAAGAGGTTATGGGTCTGTGAAGTCCCTAGCGTCTCCCAGTTTTATTTAAAAAAAAAAAAACCACCGCGTTGAAACTCCCTCCTGAACTACATTGCCAAATGCTCCTGCAATAAAAACTGCCAACTTTCATGTGAGCAGACCTCCGCAACAATAGGGAGTTGTTCCCTCTGTGAATAGGACAGTGTCCGTGTGACCAACGAAGCCGGGAGCCGGGCATTCCTGACACCCTTGTCCCCTGGCTAGCCTCTGACCACTTAGATCACTCAGCCACCGTACGTTTCTGGCAATGACTTCCAGGCAAAGTATACGGTGGACACTTCCACCCTGAAACTGTTATCCTTCATCACAGAGCCCGGTTTTCACAGCTTCTGTCCCAGACCCCCACCTTTCACCGCCACCATTCTGGACACGTGCACGTGAATGCGCATCACACACAGGAATGCTTTGTTCTCCTGTCCCCCCACCCCCACTCCGAGACAGTCCCTTCGTGTGTTCACTTGTATATTCCGCAAAACATCACGGGAGGACAATGGTCAAGCAGCCAGACAACGAAAGGACCTAAGAACCAGGGAAGAAGAGTGTGGTACATACAGTCCTTGGTCGGAATGGGGTTTGTGTCTGCACCCCTGACTTGGAATACAGCTTTGAAGAGAGACTTGCCTTTGGTCTGCGCTTTCTGATCTAGAAAACTGGAGGCCTGGTGCACGAAATTCGTGTGTGGGGGGTCCCCCCCCCCTCAGCCCAGCCTGCACTCTTTCCAATCTGGGACCCCTCAGGGGATATCCGACTGCCGGTTTAGGCCCGATCCTATGTAGATAGATGGTTTAGTAAGGCCCAGCTCTCAAAGTTGTCCTAAAGACTAAGAACACTAGTTTCAAAGTGTCCCGGATACACTACGAGCCCTCACTCCTCACAAGCTATTTCAGTCCTTCTGTCCAACTGTCCCGGGACACACGCCTCTAGTGGGAATTTCGGACAGTGGGACAGACAAGTCAGAACTCCCAAATGCATCGCTGCGTCCTGATCGCAACGGCCCGGACGCTATTTCGGGGTCTGCGAGCTCTCTCCTCCGTCGGGCTGGAGACGAGAAAGTACTTGAGTGAGATCTGTTGCCATTTTATTCACACGAAAGGAAAGTTGGGTTGGCCCCAACCGAGTCCCTTTGTTTACAGCAAGACACGAGGGAGCCCCAGCGAGCAGGGCTGGAAGCCGGGCGGGCGCCGGGCTGCGCGTCGCGGGACCCCGCAGGCCGCCCACCCGCCTCTCCGCGCGCCGGGGTCCCCCGCAGGGTCCCGCGCCCGCGTCGGGCCCAGCCCCGCAACAGCTGCCGGGCCTCCCGCCCGGACCCCGCCTCCAGGCCGGGACCCGAATCCTCTCCCCGGGACCCGAATCGTCTCCGCCGCGGAGCCCGGGCCGGGACCGCTATTCCCGCCTGGATGGGCTCCAGCCGCTCGGCCCGCTCGGCTCCCATCGCCCCCGACCTCCTCGCCCCCCCACAGGCAGAAGCACACTCACCCCTGAAGAGCAGCATCAGGAAGAAGTCGGGCAGCCGCGCGCAGAGCTGGAGCCCCCGCCGCCGCCGCCGCAGCGCCATGTCGAGAGAAGCCGAGGGGTCGCGAGCGTGCAGCGCAGCCAGGCTTCCCCCGCGCGCGCGCGCATGCGCCCAGCCCGCCGGACCCTGCTACCCGCCCCCAGTTACCATGGCGACCACCGGGCCGGGCGAGCCGTCACCATGGTGACAGAGAAAGCTGAAGTCTGGTTACTATGGATGCAGGGATGCCCTGGACCGGGGCCCGCAGGGTCTGTTTCAATGAATTGGGTGGGAGGAAGTACTGGTAAAGAAGGATGCTCAGGAATGAGCTGGGGTGAATTTCCGTAGCTATAAAATGAATACATCGCTACAGATCGGAGGAGGAGCGCTCAATTAAAACTTGGAAAAGTTAAGTGCTTCTGGTTTTACAAATAAGGATGCAGCCCAGTTATCTTGGAAGCATTAGTGCCTGCACCTCTTTTGAGGCCCTGATTTCAAATCTGATGAAAGGAAAAAAGCTCAGAAATCTATATACAACATAACCAACACATATATTTTACAGTACATAAAAATGACGTCCTCAAATAAGCATAGCCCTGGCCGGGGGTCCAGTGGTTAGAGCCTCGGCCTGAGAACTGAAGGGTCACAGGTTTGATTTCTGGTTAAGGGCAAGTACCTGGGTTGCAGGTTCCCCTGCCCTGGGAGGGGCGCTCGCAGGAGGCAACCAATCTCTCTCTCTCTCTCTCTCTCTCTCTCTCTCTCTCTCTCATCCATCAACGTTTTTCTCTCTGCTCCCTTCTCCCTCCCTTCCACTCTCTCAAGAAATCAATGGAAAAAATATCCTCAAGTGAGGATTAAAAATAATAATAATAAAATAAGCATAATTTGTTTCTGTGGTAGATGAAAGAATGATGGTATACCTAATATTTTTTCGGCAGGAAATCAGACTAATTATTTGCTCTGGTTTCTGAATATTGGGAAATGGTAAGGCTAGGGAGAAAAAAATGGAGCAAAATCTTATGAGGACAAGTGATAAGATGAAGGAAGAGAAGGATAAAGTATACTGGAAATTGGACCTAAGGATGCAGGTGGTTTTGAGTGTCATTTAATATTATGGAAAATTTTGAAACAGCTTGTATTATATCTAAATGGAAAGTACATTTTAATGTTCCAGGAAATGATTAAAACCTAATGTTGAGTATAGTGATTAGTAAAATATGTTAATTTCCAACAACTAATATATATATATATATATATATATATATATATATATATATATATATATATATTTAAACTATGTATTTCTTTATTGATTTCAGAGAGGAAGGGAGAAGGAGAGAGAGATAGAAACATCCGTGATGAAAGAGAATCACTGATCAGCTGCCTCCTGCACGCCCCCCACTGGGGATGTGCCCGCAGCCAAGGTACATGCCCTTGACTGGAATCGAACCTGGGACCCTTTAGTCCACAGGCTGACGCTCTATCCACTGAGCCAAACCGGTTTTGGCAACAACTAATATATTTTTATGTATAACTTAAGGGCTTCATTTTTCATATAGCCATCCTAAATTTATTTTAGTGTTTTTAGTTCTTACAAAGTAGAACAGGATGTGTGTATAATTTACATATATACTAAAAGATATATATTTTAAAATTTATAATATATGCAAATATCAAAAAACATGACATAGATTGAGGTTGTTGCCCAGTTTGTGTTTCAAATGCCATCATCATCTGACCTTCTTTATAAGCCTTTATAATGGCTCAAACCTTTGTATGAAGTAATTACATTCCCCCAAATCTCATGAAGACAGAATAAAAATTTTAAAAAACAACTCAATCACCTACTCTGATTCTATTTGTCTTTCATTTCCCAAAGCTTCTTATTGTCCCAGTTCCAAAGTCACAAGTAAAATGAATACATCACTAAAGAATATTTCCACTGGCCTGGGGCAAAATGTAAAAATTATTGTGTGGCAGTGGTCTCTCTGCCTTCATCAAACACATAATAGAGAAATTAAAAGAGAAAAATTATTCTTCGGCCCACTGACTATTTTTCCTCCTGCTCTCTCTTTCCTCTAGTACTTCCTTTAGCTCCTGGTTATACCGCCAGCATACTTGCCTAACGGAAGGAACCATTTTGGGTACCTGGGAAATGTGAGATGGGGTCTGACTGCGGACAGAGGACGGTTTTCAGAAACCAATGCCTCTTTTCCCCCTGCCGGATTGCCTGTGCGCGCACGATGGAATGGCTCTGTTAATTAAACGGTCTTGTCTCCTAGGAAATCTTTGGAAAGTCAGAACAAGATCACAGAGAGGCTCCATGAATTTTCTATAAGGAGCAGAGATTCCCATGAGAGGGGAGGCAGGTACTTGATTGTAAAACACTGATAATCCTCCACAGATGGAGTCTGCAAGCTCTGACCTGCGGCTGAGAGACAGGGTCCTGCCGTGGGGCCCAACTTAGCGATGCACCAGGACAGGGTAGGATGCCCTCGGCTGTCGAGTGATCTGCTCCTCCGTATGAGTGCCTTGTCCAGAAGGGAAGCCGAGCTTTGGACGCATCCAGTGAGCTGGGTTGTGGGGTCTGTGTTTCCATCATCACGTTATCCAACTGAATGTGCTTCCTTCTCACGTGTGGCTTCCTAAGGAGACAAACGTTTCTTCCAAGAGCTCGGGGAGCTAAATATGCTTGTGCTGAACTTGAGCGAGAGCACTTTGCGATACGTTTCGAGGTCAACATAACGTGCAAATCCTGCGGCAAACGAAGACGGGCGTTTCCTGTGGGACTCGCCTCTGAACAGACTGGAGAAGTCCCGGGAGGCAGCAGTCACGGGAAAGGAAACGTGGGCTCTGGAGTCTGTTGGACCCTGATTCAAATTCTTGGCTTTCATACATTTGGGTCAGTTACTTACCTTCTCTAAGCCTTGGATTCCTTGTCTGTAAAAACAGGGATAACAATCCCCACCTCAAAGGGTCATTGTGAGAATCATCTGAGACAGCGGTCGGCATACCTCGGCTTGCGGGCCACATGCGGCTCTTTGGCCCCTTGAGTGTGGCTCTTCCATAAGATACCACGGCCTGGGCGAGTCTATTTTGAAGAAGTGGCGTTAGAAGAAGTTTAAGTTTAAAAAATTTGGCTCTCAAAAGAAATTTCAGTCGTTGAACTGTTGATATTTGGCTCTGTTGACGAATGAGTTTGCCGACCAACTGATCTGAGATAAAGGTCTGGAATATACTAGGTTCTCAACATATGTTTATTGCCCATGTCCCTTCCCTTTCCTGCTATTTTAGTTCTGATCAGGCAAAATGGTTATAATATTCCTGGAGAGTCTTTTTTTTTATTTTTTAATTGATTTCAGAGAGGAAGGGAGAGAGGGAGAGTTTAGAAACATCAATGATGAGAGAGAATCATTGGTCGGCTGCCTCCTGCACGCCCCCTAACTGGGGATGGAGTTCGCAACTCGGGCGTGTGCTCTTGACCAGAATCGAACCCAGGACCCTTCAGTCCGCAGGCCGATGCTCTATCCACTGAGCCAAACTGGCTAGGGCCGAAGTTGTTTCTTTGAGGAAGTGAAGAAGCAGGGATTGGCTGGGTGCCTGTCCCAACGCCAGGGGAAGGTGACAGGAACAGCTAGTAAACAACACTCCACAGACCTTCAGGAAGGACACGGGGTGAGATAAAACAGACCAGGTCTTGTGGTTTTTTTTCTCTCTCTCTACTTGACCTAAAGAATATTTCCACTGGCCTGGGGCAAAGGTGGGAAACTTTTCCTAATCAGTGCTTCCGTGGAGGCTGCAGGAGAAGCATCCAGACACGCATGTTATCTGAATTGTCTTAAAGCCAAGCCCAGGGCGAGAAGATAGGGGGTGGGGGACCCAGTGTGTCTCCAGGACAGTCCAATTACTTTGCTTACAGATTGGGGGTAGTTTCATCCTAACCTTCCCATCAGAGGTCATTTTCTCTTCACACAAATGTTACCATCCAGTGTTCCTTCGGGGGAGGGGGGGAGGGGGGGTGGGCACCAGCGAGAGACCGGGGCCTTGCACCTCCCTCAGAGCCCCTTGCAAGGTCAACCCCTTCCGAGAGCTATGGGCCCCGGGGCCTGGTGCGGTGACTGCATGTTCCTTCCCAGGAGGGAAGGAGATCTTTTCTGGCTGCCGATGTGGAGAAACTGTTTCAGGACAGGAAATAGGGGCGTCTGATTCCACTTCCCAGATGTCTAACAGGATGAGGATTATACTAGAGAAGCGCCCCCTCCCCCACCCCCACCCCCACCGCCGAAGGAACACTGGACGTGACATCTCATTAGGTTAGGACATCTTCAGCTAGACCTGGGAATCTAGACACCCGAGATATTTGAACTTCTTGTAACGTGTCCGGCTCTCGCAAGTCTCCGAAGCTACCCACGTGGTCCCTTTTCGCCTGCACTGCCCGCCCCCTAAGCCCCGTCAGTTTTCTAGCTCTAAGGTGTCCCCTGGGACCCACTTGAAGCTCCTACCGTGTCCTCCTCAAGGAAGAATGTTCTGACCCCACTGTTCCCTCCAAGATGACTTAGTGGCCCCCTTCTGTCCTGCCATAATACGCTGCATTGCATGTGCATCTATCTTACACTTCACCGCATTGCATCGTGATGCCATCTTTCCTCTGTAATCCTCCCCAGACTTCTAGAGTTCAATACTGCTTTCACCCTTTTTTCTTTTCTAGTGTATGCCCCCAAGACGGCCATTCCTTTCTAAGGGCTCCAGTAGCTGCATCCTGCAAGTTGTACTATAGCTTGTCTTCCTGGGCACTCGCTTCCCAATACTTCCTCATTTCTTTCATTTCTGCTTGACCTTTCATCATGCAGATGCTTATTTTCTGATGACTGGATATAGAGCTCTAAAAATAGCCATTGTGCTTCTTTGCTTTTTTTATTAACCTTAGCTATCAATTTCTGAAAACGTTTTGTAAAAATATCACGATGATTCTGAGTTTCTCGTGATCTCATTCTAATCCTGTCCAAATGCTTTTAGTTTTTAACCCCGTGGCAGGAGCGTTGTACTACTCTGGTGACATCATGAAGCATGCATGTGGCTTTGACCCTCTCATTGCTTCCACTGCTCTTCCCCTCTCTCCGCCCCTCCCCCCTCACCCCCCCCTGCCCTCTCCTGCTCAACCAGAAGAATGCAACCCTTGCCTGACTTCCATTCTCAAGTTCCCTGGAGACATAGCTGCTCTCCCACACTGGCCTGTTAAACGTTTTCCTCCAAACACACTCCTCTCCACAATGAAATCATGGCAAACACAAGATTCTCTGTTGCATCTCGAGACAGCCAGGCTCTCCATGTCACATCCTCCAGCTGGAGGACCAGGCGGGCGGGCTTTGTGTCTCTCTCTACATTTGTTCTTCTGAGGGCCTACTATGTAAACCAAAATTAATTTTAGGCTGCCGTAGAGAACAAAGAGCATTTATCTGAGCTGAAGGAGCTGCAGCCCAGCAGAAATCATTTTAGGTAGCCACCTCAGTTGTGCTCTACCAACATACAACAGGGGCCACCTTCTATAGAGAAAGTTTCTGCCTACATCCCCAATTTTATGCCGTGGAGGTTTCCAAACTGTGCAGTTCTGATTGGTCCAAATCCTGACGTTCTGGTTGGTTGGTGTAGATGCAAATAAGGATACGATTTCTGTGGTTCTGATTGGCCATGGCAGGTCTCAGTCCATTGGTAGGCAGGTGAAACCAGGGCTCACGTGCACTGGTGGACTCAGAAGGCGTAAGGAAAGCTTGGCGTGTGCAGGAAGCCAAGGGCTCGGTCTGAGGTTCTCCCCTGTGCACAGAGCATGTGTGGAACCCCTGTCAGCAAATGGCCACGAGGCTCTTACTATTCATAAAACTGGGACCCTCCGTTGGCCATGGGGAGTTCCTCTCAGCAGCTAAATTCCTTCTCAGGGTTCACATCACATGAATCTTTCTTGTTGGGGCCCGAAACTACATAGTAGTTGCTTAATAAACATGTTAGAATGTTAAGAAAAGCATGCCGTAAAGCCACTTTGGTTCAGTGGATAGAGCATCGGCCTGTGGACCAGAGTCCCAGGTTCAATTCCGATCAAGGGCATGTACCTCGGTTGCAGGCTCCTTCCTGGCCCAGGCCCTGGTCTAGGCACATGCAGGAGGCAACCAATCGATGTGCTTCTCTCACATCGATGTTTCTCTCTGTCTTTCCCTCTCTCTTCCACTCTCCCTAAAAATATATATAAATAAGTAAGAAGAAAGTTAAGAAAAACACAGTCACATAGGTGTTGTAATGACCTATGTTACTGAATCCCTTAGAACAATTTCTCATTCTAAGCACACTATCTCTGTGCTTAGAATGATGGAGGAAGCCTTTTTCCTACAGATGTAGAAATAACTGTATCAACATTGCCACCCTCCATCAGTTAAGCTTCCATCTAGCACACAGCGTACTGTGTTTGTGTCTAGTACTGAGCTAGGGACCAGAGACAACGTGGGCACAGTTTCCGTCTTCAAAGATTCCACAGTCCGGTGGGAGAGACGGGGGTAGGGCGGGATGGTTACACCTCAGGGGTCAGTCCCTCACAGAAGGAGCCAATGTGGAGATCCACTGCTCCACAGCCTCACACAGGAACGTCCTGGATAAAACAGAACAAAACAATTAAATGCATACTGAACTTGAAACGGGGAAGACAGTCCCAAGTGACAGACCCCAGGAAGAAATTTAAAGCCAAATAGCAGGCTTGCAATCTCAAGCCACGTTAAGGTGAAGAGAAAGAGGGGGGAGTCCCAGGACTAGGAGCAGTAGAACACCCATGTGAGTGAGGGGACTGGTCTTAGTGTAACCGGACAACCAGTGGGTCTGGGCTGCCTGTCACTACTTGAGCCAATGAAGCAGAGACAGGGTTGAATCATATATGAGCGTTGATTCCAATAATGCCGGCAGCAGGTCATCCACAAAAATCTACTCTGCCTCTACCCATGAGCCAGCTGCTTCTACTGGGTAGGAGGCAAAGATTACGTGAGAGAGTAAGAATTACAGGCGTGGGAAAGTAGGCAAGGTATAATCGTTACAGGTTCCAGGCAATGCGGGACTAGACTGTTTCAGCCACGAAGTTGCAAATCTTTCCATTATGATAGGCAGTTCTCGGGACAGGAGGATGGACTGACTGCATTCTGACGTTAGCTCCCATGTCCCCGGGCGTACAACTCTTAGCCAGGTTAGAATGTGTTTTCTCTAATCAGGACAGAACAATCGCCCTGGCTGGTTTGGCTGCTCAGTGGGTAGAGTGTTGGCCTGCAGACTGAAGGGTCCCGGGTTCGATGCTGGTCAATGGCACATGCCCGGGTTGCGGGCTCGATCCCCAGTAGGGGGCGTGCAGGAGGCAGCCAATCAATGATTCTCTCCCATCAGTGATGTTTCTATCTCCCTCTCCCCTTCCCTTCCTCTCTCTCTCTCTCAAAAAAAAAAAAATCAATAAAAACATATTAAATTTTAAAAAAGAAGAGAACAATCATGATTAATAGACCATGATTAATATTTCTTATAATTGTAGCTAGTCCCCAATATTCTATTTCTGCCCCTAATATTAGGGCCCATTCCCAGCGGGGTTCTGAAATGGAAATCTCTGCCCTACTCAGGAAGCCATGGGTAGGAAAAAATCTCCATCCATCTGCTTGTGCCCTAGCCTCTGAGGGGAAAAGTTTTCTCTAAGAAACTCAGACTTTCCGGCCTTATCACATTCTCCTGTAGGGTATGAACTCACACTATTTCCCCAAGCCCCCCAAAAATTAATGTCAAACCTTTTCTCATACTGGGGACACCTAGCAAGGAGTAGAAGCAAGCACCTAACTCTTCCTAGCATGTCCTGAGAACATAAAGGCCGCATGGAATAAGACAGTCCCTGAGGAAGGCTAACCATCAACATGCAGGCCACAGAGGAAACACCTTGCCAAGAGGCAGAGGTGGCATATATAACAAGTCAGAGAATCAGCCCCCTCAAATGTGAAAAAAGATGGTGGAAGATGTGAAATATATGCTGAATGGCCAGATTATTATGATCTCTGAACGCATAATAATCTGGCCACTCAGTATATATATATTAGAGGCCTGGTGCATGAATTCGTGCATGGGTGAGGTCCAGCCAGCCTGGCCAGGGGGAGGGGACATGAGCGGTTGGCCAGCCTGCCTGCTGGTCAAACTCCTGGTCGAGGGGACAATTTGCATATTAGCCTTTTATTATATAGGATATGCACTGAGTGGCCAGATTATTATGCGTTCAGAGATCATAATAATCTAGCCACTCAGTGTAGAATAAGAGTTCTGGAGGAATAAAATAAAACCAAGGAAAAGGCAGTCATTGAAGAGGCAATGGCTCAGAATTTTCCCTTGATGAAAGACATGTGTTAAAAAAATTTTTTTTTATTTTTTTTTTGCAGGATTCAACCTCTCCCAAGAATGTGACCTTTAAACACTGAATCTGAAATTTCCTGATTAGCATTAGTGAGGCGATCTCCACGAAAAAAAAACAAACAAAACCCTGTAGCTCTCTAACTCCCAAAGAAGACATTCTGGACTGAGCCATCCTTTCTTTGCTAAATAATCACCTTGCCCCCTCCCACACCCTTTCTTTCTATAAAAACCTTCTGATTTTCTTTTTTAACCCTCAACTGAGGACACTTTTCCCCATTGATTTTTAGAGAGAGAAGAAGGGAAAGGGAGAGAGAGAGAGAGAGAAATATCAATGATGAGAGAGAATCATTGATCGGCTGCCTCCTGCACTCCCCGTACTGGGGATTGAGCCCACAACCTGGGCATGTGCCCCAACCGGGAATTGAACTGCAACCTCTTGGTTCATAGGTCGAAGCTTAACCACTGAGCCACGCTGGCCGGGAAAGCCTTCCACTTTTGTACAACCCATCAGAGTACCCTTCTAGTTACTGACAACAATTGCCGGATGCTGCCCAATTCATAAATCACTTCATAAGACCAATTAGATATTTAAATTCAATTGATTAAATTTGTGTGTTTTTTAATAGACGCGTTCTTAGTTTAAAGAAGCTATCCCAACCCCAGGATCCCGGGTACAGGACTATATCCCATTTTGTTGAGTCATCCCCTAGTCATGTGGGTTATTCCTAGACATAACAGGGTGAAATATTAGAGCCTCAGACTAAAAGTAAATTCTCTAAGTTAGTTGGGTTGGAAAGATAGACTATTTACAAGGGAACAACAGTAATGGTAGAGGCTGGAACAAAATGGAATAATTACTTCAAAGTGTAACAGTGGGAATTGTAATCCACCCTATCATTCACTTGACATTGTAAGTGCTGACTCTGACTAGTATGTAGCTTGTAGATAAACAGCATGTTTGTATAAGAGGTTTTAAAAAAAATACTAGACAATAATGATATAAAAAAACCAGAGTTGGAAGAAATATAAAGCATGGGGAGGATGGTAAAGGTTTAAATTAAATTTAAACTTTTAAAGCCTTTAATTTAAACATGTTTTTTTTCTTTAGCTCACTTTATTGTAAAAATATACTATATAATACATACAAAATATGTGACTGTGTTATTGATAGGGGTTTTGGTCAAGAGTAGGTTTTTAGTAATTAAGTTTTTGGGAAGTCAAACGTCAGATGTAAATTTTTTTCATTACCATTTATTTCCTCTTCCACCTCCATTAGCTTAAACATTTAAGCATAACTCTTAAAAGGATAGAAATAAAATACACAACTTGCAAATTAGTAGAGTAGGTGAATAGGAAAGGGCTTTCAATTTTAGGCTAAATTATTTGTCATTTATTCCATAGGACAGTGGTCGGCAAACCGCGGCTCGCGAGCCACATGCGGCTCTTTGGCCCCTTGAGTGTTCTAATGCCACTTCTTCAAAATAGACTCGCCCAGGCCGAAAATCGACTTCTGCACATGGGCCACGAAGTTTCAATCGCACTGTACGTGCGTGTCCACACGTGGTATTTTGTAGAAGAGCCACATTCCAGGGGCCAAAGAGCCACATGTGGCTCTCGTGCCTCGGTTTACTGACCACTGCCCTAGGAGCTAGAACTATCATAGGCATTCTAACAGCTAACTCCACCTTATGCTCCCCCTTACCCGCCTACGCATAAGAAATCCATATATTTTGGAGCTGTTGACATAAGGAATGTCCAAATCTATAGAGAATTTTTATGAGTTTACTTGAGCCAAGCTGACAACAATGGCCAGGAAGCAAAATGTCAACAAATTGTGAAAATGCTCCAGAGAATGGCAGTTTTACAGCTTATTTTATGCACTAGAATCAAAGGTGGAGGCATTGGGGGTGGGGGGGGGGGGTGACGTGAAATTTATTGGTTGTAGGTTAGGGAGGCAGGAGAAAACAAAGGGAGGAAGTCTTTGTTTGAGATTGAATAAAAAGTAAAATACTGCGTTTATACTGGTGGGTGCAGGACAGTTCATAGCTAACATTTACCGCTCACAGAGATGGTCTTTGGGGAACAAAATAATGAGGTGTTTTGTGGTCTCGTGCTCTCTGAGATGGGCGTGCCCTGAGGGACCTGGAAAAGGAACCGTCTCTGACATTTCAAGGTCTGTTATCTTAAAAAGACAATAGGCCAGCTCTTATTAGGGCAAGACTGACCTTTGCAAAGGAAGCTACAGGCCTGGGATGAGGACTATTGACCACTTAATAGTTGATCTGCATTATTAGCCAGTTAATAGTTGGGATGAGCATTATGAACCCACATGACTGGCTTTTACTAGTTGTACTGGTTAATAATGTGGATTTTTTCAATAGATGGAGTTACACATATGTTGATATAGATGCGGTTTGATATGTATGCTATTTTGTTGTATTGCTCCTTCAGATGACCACTTGTTCCGATCGATGGCACACGCACTTTCTGAGCAGCACTTCAAAACGTACGAAGAAGTGGGAAATTGGGTCTCTGAATGGTCTGCCTCAAAACAAGAAAAGTTCTATTGGGACAGTGTTCACAAATTACCTGAAAGATGGGGGAAATGTGTAGCTAGCGATGGACATTACTTTGAATAAAGCACTTTTGATGTTTCTCTTGAAAGTATCATGTTTTCTTTGATTACAAAATCCGCATTATTACAGTTAATAATTCGGATCAACTATTGACCGGTTAAAAATGCAGATTAATTATTAACCAGTTAATAGTGTGGACTAGCAGGGGGTGAGGGGAGGAGACATATACTTACAACAATAGAGATTTTAAAAACTATAAAAAAAAATAAAAGAGCCAAGCCAGTTTGGCTCAGTGGATGTCAGCCTGTGGACCAAAGGGTCCCAGGTTTAATTTCGGTCAAGGGCACATACCTTGGTTGCAGGCTCCTCCCCGGTCCAGGCCCTGGTCAAGGTGTGTGCAGCAGGCAACCAATCAATGTGTTTCTCTCACATCCACGTTTCGCCCTGTCTTTCCCTCTCTCTTCCACTCTCCCTAAAAATCAATGGAAAAATATCCTTGGGTGAGGATTAAAAGAAGAAGAAGAAGAAGAAAACAACAGACACAAACACATTTTGGAAGAAGAAAAAGCAAGTGGCTCACACGAGGAGGATGGGTATTCTCTGGAGTAGAGAGAGCTTTCCAGCGATGGCTCCTCCCCTTCTCCTCTGGGCTGGAGTCCCGCCCAGCTGCAGCCAGCGTCCCTTTGGCCAAGCTTTGAGGCTCAGGGAGGCCTCCCGACCGAATTAGGAAGGCTGTCTGGTTCCCTGTGCAGGGGCTGAAAAGCATGAATAGCTGTGGTGGGAGGATTAGCCACATGGCGCTTAGCTCCAGTTAATCAGGATTGAGGGAAGCTTGTGCGCGTGAGTGACAGATGAGCCAGGCCTCCTAGGAGCTGCTGGCGCCGCCCCTGCCCTCTCAGGCCTGGCAGAGCCCGCTCCTCCCTACCCCCCCCCACCCCCACCCCCTCCTTCTGTCTTCAGGTTCCCCCGCTCTGGTCCCTTTCTCCCTGCTCACTTACCAGATTCAGTTTCCTTTCTGCTCGTCCACTTCTGCGTGAACATTCCTTTGCTTCTGCTTCCTGATTTACTCCTTCTCAATTGCTTGCTTTCACTGCTCTGTGTGTGTGTTTTAAATATATTTTTATTGATTTCAGAATGAAAGAAGAGAGGGAGAGAGAGATAGAAACATCAGTGATGAGAGAGAATCACTGATTGGTGGCCTCCTGCACGCCCCCACCGGGGATCGAGACTGCAACCAGGCATGTGCCCTTGACCGGTATTGAACCCAGGACCCTTCAGTCTGCAGGCTGATGCTCTATCCACTGAGCCAAACCGGCCAGGACTCACCACTATGGTTTTATCCTTTTCTCACCCTGCTTTGTTCTTCCCTCCTCTCCCCCCACTCCCCATGACCTCATAGCTTCTCTTTCTTGCATCAATAAACACCCTGACCCTTGGTTGACCTGCAAAGGTCAAGCTCAAAGTTCTGAGGTGACCCTTTCTGGCTCCCACTGAGCCTGGGTGTGTCTACCTCACACTTTGCAGACCTCACAGAAGATCCCACAGCACAGGCTCCCTCTCCGTACGTACTGTTTGCCTTCATGGATGAGGAAAGGTTGCAGTCAGACTGACAAGCTCTCATTCCTTCTCCCTCATCGGCACCTCCACAGCTGCGCTCAGGCCCCGTGCGTGTGCTGTCGGCCGTTAGATCAGACATGAGCAGAGCAAGGACGACGGGCCAGGTCCAGGAGGTCACCAGGTGTCCAGCAAGGGACAATCAATCAATTGTAGGTTAGGACCTTGATCCCAGGGTGACCTTTCCTCCCCTAGCATATCCTGGTCTTGAGGTTTGGACCCCCGACCCTTCCTCCCTAGAGATAACATCTAGGCCTCGGTTGCATTTCAGCTCCAGGCCCAGATAAGCAACAAAACCAGCCAAGGTTGACGTCAGGACCAGCTGCATGGAATCATGACCCCCAGCCTGGGTGCCCGCCAATCTATCAGTAGAGGCCACAACCCTGGAAAGCTGCTCAATATTCTATTGAGATCTTTCCCTGGAACCTCCCCTAAAATCTCCCCCCTTAAAACCCTTAGGATGGAGGACCCAGTGTGCTCTCCCTCCAGGGAGCACGCCTATGTCTTTCCCTTCCTCCTCCCTCCCCTCCTCCCCAGGCACATGACCTTTAGCTTCCTCACCCCCAAGCTCCATGGGCCCTTCCTTTACCTCTAGAACTTGTTTGCTAAGCCCATTTCTTCTAGGAATGACTTTTTCTACTTCTGTAACTTACCCAATCAATGTTCTCTTACAGTTTTGGGTCTGGCCTTTGAATTCTTTTCTAGCCAGAACCCAAGTACCAAGGTTGCCGAACCCAGGTTTGGTCTGACCCACTAGTCAGACACCTGCCTGCAGCACGTGCAAGATGAAAACACTTCCCACGGCAAGGCCAAACGGTGTGTGGCCCTCACCGTGCGTGGGCACTGTTATTCCCGGCTCTGTATTACACTGTGTGCTGTCTAGGTGTGTGTGTGTGTGTGTGTGTGTGTGTGTGTGTGTGTGTGTGTTAGTATGCGTGTGTGCATGGTCACGCACCTATTTTTTCTGTGTGGAGAAATGCATCTGAGATACCTATGCACACGACTCTTTGTGCAGCACCTCACGTGAGAAGAGAGGGAGAGGGTAGACGTGTGGGAGGCAGTTAGACAGACGGGAGCAGAGCAAGGCCAGCTACAGAGGACACGGGGCGGCGGAAAGCCCTGGGCGCCTAGCAAAGGACAATGGGAGGGTGGGACCTTGTCCCCAGCGAGACGTTTCCTCCCCTCGCATATCCTCGTCAGGCAGTTTGGACCCTCTGACCTTTCTTGCCCGGAGATAACATCTAGGCTTCAGTTGTACTTCAGCTCCGGGCCCAGAGAAGCAGCGAAATTAGGCCAATGGCGGCTGCCTGGGGACCAGCTGCATTGACTAATGACCCCCGGCCCCGGCCCCGACCAATCCATCAGTGGAGACCTAGACCCTGAAAGGAGGCACCTGGAAAGCTGCTGGATATTCTATGGAGATCTTCCCTGGGGCCTCCCCTAAAATCTCCCCCCTTAAAACCCGAAGGATGGAGGACCCAGTGCACCCTCCCTCCAGGGAGCACGCCTGAGCCTTTCCCTCCCCCACCTCCACCCCCACCCCCAAGTGCATCACCTTGACCTTCCTCACTTCCAAGCTCCGAGGGCCCATCCTTTGCCTCTACCACTTGTTTCCTAAGCCCATTTCTTCTAGGAATTGCTTTTTTAAAAATGTTTGTTTTTCTTTCTATTAATGTTTAGAGAGAGAAGAAGGGAGAGGGAGAGAGAGAGATAGAAACATGGATGAGGGAGAAACATCAACATCCGGCAGCCCCCCCTACTGGGGGTTGAACTGGTGACCTCTTAGAGCCTGGGTCAATGCCCAACCACTGAGCAACACGGGCTGGGCGTACCAGTGACTTCTTCTACCTCTGGGATGTTGCAAAGGAAAGTTCTCTTATAGCTTGAGTCTTGGCCCTGAATTCTTTCCTAGCCAGAACTCAAGTACCGAGGGTGCTGAACCCAGGTCCGGTCTGATGCCTGGTGTGGTTCCCGCACCCCCAACAGAAGTGGGTATGTGTCGAGGGCGTGGCAGGCTGAAGATGGCATGCGTGCCTCTGTGCGTGCATAGATGTGTTTCAGAGAAGTATCTTGCGGAAAGCTATTGAGGGGTGCCAGCAAAGGGACATTTGCAGAAATGCATATTTAACAACCGATGTGAACCGAGGTGGGAGGCATTTTTGTATTTGTGGGGCCTGGTGTGGGATGAATTCTGGGTGAAGAGAGAGAGGATGCTCTCCTGGACTTTTCAGAAGCATCCAAACCCTCTCCCTGGAGACATCCAATTCCAGGGTAGCAGCAAATATTCAGGATATGGCTTCCTTCCAGGAATTGACTTTGTTTCCAAGCAGCTCATTAGACTCAGAAAAAAGCATCTTTGCCCCTGCCCACCAGTCTTCCAAACCTCAAGGACACACACGCACGCACGCACACACACACACACATGCACACATTTCCTCCAGTTGTTAGGCAGAGTCTCCCAGCTCTTCACCCCGCATTTCAGGACTGCTCTGCCTCCCACCTGAGAGGTGGTTTCTCTCCCTCCCTCCCTCCCTCCCTCCCTCCCTCCCTCCCTCCCTCCCTTCCTTTTAATGTATTTTTATGGATTTCAGAGAAGAAGGAAGAGGGGAAAAGAGAAAAATCAACGATGAGAGAGAATCATTGATTGGCTGCCTCCTGCACACCCCCTACTGGGGATCGAGCCCGCAACCCAGGCATGTGCCCTGACCGGAATCCAAACCTGGGACCCTTCAGTCTGCAGACCAGCGCTCTATCCACTGAGCCAAACCAGCTAGGGCCAGGTGGTGTCTTAGAGCGGGATCCTGCTCTTGCTGCCAGAGAGCTTATTAAATGAGAGGAGGTGAACAAAGAGCAAACACTGCTCTCACCCTTCCCCCCTCCTCCTGGATCCCGCTGCCACGCTGTGGTGTGTGGCATCTCTTAGGAGAAAGTTGCCCACTTGGGCCGCGCCCCCTTCCTTGGGGAGTTTCTGCTCCCAGCCTGGGCAAACCCTTCCGCCAGCCTCACAGCACCACCTTGTGGCCGACTCTTCCTATTACAACTCCGTATCCCCCAACAACCAGCCCTTCAAGGCCAAATGACGGCTTTAAATGCTTAGGGTTTTTTATGGTGTTCTGCGCTTGGCTGTTCAAAGGGAGTTCTGTGTACAGTATCCCAGGATTTTAAGAGTTTTCAGCCATAAACAGAGACCTCTACATGTATGTGAGCACTCGTTCCTTTAGACAGACCTCGGTTCTTAAACTTGGCTGACATCGTCATTTTTTGCTTGAAATGCCCTCCCGCTTCGTTTGTGCCTCTAATTTCTATCCATGCCCAAGATGAACTCAAATCCCGGTGCACCCAGGGAGTTCTTCCTGCTCTTCCCACCTGCGTATTTCCCTTTCCCCCTCTGAAACCCACCCTAGGGCCTCCTGGGTCCTTCTCCTGGGTGGTGCTTCGTAGTACATTCTGGCCATTTGTACCTTTTCCAGGTGACAAACTCTATTTGCCGACAGTATATTAGCTCATCTTTATGTAGCATGCCCAGCACTGTGCTTTGGCCACTTTAAGTGTTGCTAAGACCCATTATTGAATGAGATGGAATTTTCTTTTATTTCATATCTCAACTTAGATACGGTTTCTTCCAGTGAGTCTCTATGAACCCCCCCCCCCCACCCGACCCTACCCCAAGTGGGATGACATGCCTCTTGGGCTTTTAGACCATGCAGTCTTCCCGCCCCGGGGCGTCCGGCACTGTATTACCTCTGCCTTTCCCTGCCTTATCGCTGGATGATCAGCTCCTGGAGCAAAGACCGCGTCCATTAGGCCCCGATGCCTAGCTGCACGGCAAATAGCAGGAACTCAAGAACTATTTGATGAGTGAATAGACAAGATAAATGCATGGGCGGGTGGACGCGTGAAAATGGGGAAGGAGAGAACAGGTTAAGGATGATTTTTCAGATTCCTTTAAGCTCTGATATTGGGCTTTTTTGTTTGTTTGTTTGTTTGTTTGAGGGAAAGTAGTCCAAGCTATTTGAGAAATAACGCAGCGATCATGGCAGTCATGTGGGGATTTTCCCTTTGAATGGACATGATTGGCTTCTGTGGGGGATCTGCCCCCATTCTATGGGAACATCATGTTCCCTCCTGGCCTCAGCCCGGCTCAGAACTTGGCAACATCTCCCTCCCGGGGCATTCATTTTTGTCACCCAGCCTGGGTAGGAGGGGTGGACGGGTGGGAGGGAGCCGTTTTGGGAAAGAGTGTTGGGGAGTGTTTATGTGTGTGATGAGTCAGGCCAGGGAGCTCAGAGCCTTAATCTCTGCTCAGCTCTCTCCGTGGGGGCAGTTCTCACCGTCAGTGGCTGGGGGGGGGGGGGGGGGGGGCGGGGGGGGGTGAGGGAGGGGACCACCAACTGTCTGTGGAAAGTTTTCTTAGTCACAGCTTGTACCAGCTCAGCTGGAGCTTTATGTAACCGGGCCTTTGTTCTGCCACAAAAAGGGTACGAAGGGTTCAGAGCCAGAGCGGCGGCTGCTCTTTCTGCAGCACCTCTTTCCCTCTTCCAGCCCCTCCCAATGTCAGGGCCAGGTGACCTGCCCCCCTCTCCCCCCCCAAAGGTGGCACATTGAGGGCGAAAGGCCACCTCCTCACTGGGAGAAGGGTTAGGCTGTCTTCATGGGCCCCTATGGGAATGCCTCGGTGCCCACAGGGGCATCCATTCCTTCCTGTGGTGAGGGCGAGGCCGGGCCCCAGAGCATGCTGGGACTCTTGCCTCTGCATGAACTTGAGCAGCAGGGGTCACCAGGGCCTGGGCTTCCGTTTCCCCAGCTGCTGGCAGCCCAGTCTCCGCTCCCTCCCTGCTCTGATACCCGAGCCAATTCGCCTGTCACAAGGAGCGTTCTGTCAGAGACAGCTCCAGATAAGGCCGTGGGCACGCGCCCCTGCAACAGAGAGATGCATACAGAGACCCCGAAGAAAGGGGGAGGAGCGGTGTGGATGCTGATGACCAGCCCGGCCACGGAGGCCGGCCACTGGGTCCGCTGGGAAGAAGGAGCAGAGCTCAGAGGTCGTGGGGACGTGCAGGGCCCACAGCAGGGGAAGGCTTGTGCCTCGGGGCCGACCGAGGAAGGAGCTGGGGCCTGAGCTTTGGAGAAGGTAAGACAGGGACCTGCTTTCGTGGGGGGTGGGCCTAAGATAACAGCGTGATCGCAGGGGCAGGCCTGCCCCCCCAAACAAACAGGAATGGACGCGTTGGAGAAATAAACTGGGGAATAAGGATGGATTTCTCGACAGGGAGGATGGCCGCGCTGGCTCAGGGGCCTGGGGCGGAACAAAGGTTCTGGAAGGAGAGTGACAAAATCAGGCGGTTAGTCCCTGAGCGTGTCTTGGGCAGCAGGAGTGAGGGCTTCTCGGGGAGGCTGGGGAGGTAGGAGGAGCAGGTGGCTTGTGGGAGCCCCCAGGCTGTCGCTCCAGCTCTGGCCTGTTCAGGGCCAGGCAGTCCCCTGGCTGAAACCAGAGGGAGAAACCAGAGGGGAGGACTTCATGGGGGTCCGGAGACTGAGGGAGACAGTGGAGAGAGAGAGAGAGAGAGAAGAGAACCAGGGCCAGGGGGCCGACAGGGAGGTGTGAGAAAGGCGGGGAGGTCCCCCCCCCCCTTCTGAGCCCTGGCTGCAAGACACAGGCTCTGCTGCTGGGTGGATGGGGCTAGTGATACTAGTGCTGATGGGAAAACAAGAAGGAAGGAGCCCCCCCACCCCTAGCCCACCCCCCACCCCGCCCGCTCAGGTGCCTGTAGGCGGCGCTCCACAAGAATTCCCTGGGTCTGGCGAACTGTGAGTCCAAGCTGGGCCGGGGCTGGGCGATTCCTGCAGCCGGAAGAGCAGAAGGAAGCCCAGAGGGCCAGGAACGGAGGGGGAAGAAGGCACGGGAGTTCCACGGCACACCAGCAGGGGCCAGGCAGGGACGGCGCGGAGCCCCCACCTCTGAAAGGCGGTCTCCATCCAGGCCGCTGCCTCCTGCTCCCGGGCTGGTGCTGAGAGCGGCGGGGGATCTCCTTCCACCCTCGCACGCTGAGCCCCAAATCCCGGGGATGTCATGCTCCCCCGCCCCGCCGCCGGGGCCGCCTTGCCGGGGCCTAATCCGGAGGATTACCGAGGGCTTGGGGAGAGTCCCGAGCAGCTTGGACCCTGGCAGGTGGGGATCACCGTGATCGGTGTCCAGGCTGCCCTTGTTGAATTTGCTCCTGGGCCTGCCTGCCCCCGGAGGCAGCTCTTCCGGCCTTCTTTCTGGACCTGAGGTTCGGCCACGACTTCTCAACAGCACTTAAAACATTATATATATATATATCTCCTCCCTCTCTGAAATATATGTATATGTATATGTATATGTATATGTATATGTGTGTATATATGTGTGTGTGTATGTGTGTGTGTGTATGTGTGTGTGTATCTCTCCTCTCTCTCTGAAATATATGTATATGTATATGTATATGTATATGTATATGTGTGTATATATGTGTGTGTGTGTGTATGTGTGTGTATATCTCTCCTCCCTCTCTGAAATATATATATATGTATATGTATATGTATATGTATATGTGTGTATATATATGTGTGTGTGTGTGTGTGTGTGTGTGTGTGTGTGTGTGTGTATTTCAGAGAGGAAGGGAGGAGAGAGAGATTGAAACATCGCTGATGAGAGAGAATCATGGACTGGCTGCCTCCTGCACGCCCTCCACTGGGGATCGAGCCTGCAACCCGCAGGTGTGCCCTTGCCCGGAATCGAACCCAGGACCAGTCCGCAGGTCGTCGCTCTACCCATTGAGCCAAACCGGCTAGGGCCCTCCCCACCTGCTTTTAAGAGGAGGGGAGGCAACAGAGGTCCCGCCTGCAAACATCACAGCCGCACTGCCTGGGCTGAAACCCCGCTCTACCACCGCTCACGGCGCCTCCACCCCAAGCCAGTCACGTTCATCTGGGATCGCGTTCCCGCTCTCTAAGAGAAGGCCAGTGATGGGACTACCTGGAGGGCGTGCTGTAGGGATTGCACGAGATCATGTGGGGAGAACCATCTTTCTCCTGTGGCTCACCACAGAATACGCTCTCAATCAATGATGGCCCTTGTTTTTACCCATGACCGGCCACACATGGATCATCTTATTTGCCCCAAACAAAGGCAGGGCGTTCCAGCAAGCTGGCCTCCTCCTTCCCGTTCCCAGAACAGCCTGTGCTCGGCCCCATTTTCGTGCACAGAGCTGTCTTCTTACCTCCAGCGACTCCCCCGCCACCCCCACTCCCTCGAGACCTACCTAAAACGCCACCTCCTTCCCAGAGCCTCCCCTGGTGATTCAAACCGCTCAAGTCTCTCCCTCCTCTGCCTTGCTGTGCTCCCAGCCGGGGCCTTGCCGTTGAACACGGAAACCATCGAGTCATAGGATCTGAGAGCTGGCAGAGCCTCACAAAGGTCCCCGGCCACTTGTGGTTAATCAGGAATGGCTAAGAAGCAGCACTCATTGCCACAGTCTTCTTTGGCGTCCACCGTGGGCATCACTAACGAACCCCAGCACGTCTCGAAGCCCGAACGCTGCCTCAGAATCCTTCTCAACACAGAGCGCCGGGCAGTGAGCACCGGCCCATCAGCAGTGCCCCTGCCTCCCAGCATCCAGGCAAGCGGAAGTCATCCACACGGATGGGGTGGATGGAGCTCCTGATGGCGCAGGCACCTGCCTCGGGCCTGGGCCTCGGGCCTCGGGGCACGAGGGTGGAACTCAGGCCTAATCGCTGCCCAGGCTCCTTCCACCTCACCGAGGCCTCTGGAATGGTCTGTGGTGGTTCTCCGCCATCTGTCTCGCCCTCCCAGTCGGTGCAGTATTTGTGAGGGTAGGAATGACACCTCAGAGGGCTCTAGACGTCCCTCCGCACCGGGCACAAACCGGGCCGCCTCACGTGGGGCTTCTCCCCAGCTGCCTTCCTTGTCTCTGGAGCTCAATCCCAGGCAGGGGGAGCTGGGCTGCGAGGAGGCTCAGTCCCAGCGCCCGTCCAGCCGCCCGCGCTCCGAGGTCCTTCCTCTGCCCACCGCAGGCCCCAGGCGCTCCGGTCGCTGGAATGTTGGAGACAGGGGCTGGATCTCAGGGGCCAGAGTGGCCGTCTTCGCTCTTGGACTGGTCTGCTGAGGGGCCTCGGGGTGCTCAGGCAGGAGTGGGGGTGGGGGAGCCATAAGGGAAAAGGAGAGAGATTGCATAACCAGAGGCCCGCCTCTCCTGGGCCCCAAAGAGCATGGCAAGGGGGTCTCTCTCCCTCTCTCTTTCTCTCTCTCTCTCTATAAAAATATATTTGTATTGATTTCAGAGAGGAAGGGAGAGGGAGATAGAAACATCAATGATGAGAGAGAATCATAGATCAGCTGCTCCTGCACGCCCCCTACTGGGGATGGAGCCCCCAACCCGGGCATGTGCCCTGACTGGGAATCCAACAGTGACCTCCTGATTCATAGGTCGACGCTCAACCACTGAGCCACGCCAGCCGGGCGATAAGGGAGTCTCTGAAAGGGTGGGGAAGGGTGGGAGCCGGTGGCATGGAGGGGGCACAGCTGACATCAGATCATTAGAGACACCTTCACCCCCAGCCAGGACTCCTGGGGGCCAAACAGAGTCTCCCCTTCAAGCTGGGGCCACCACCCACCTAGTCCCACAAGCTGCAAGCTCCGGCGTCACCCCGACCCCCCACGCCTGTTGGTCCCTCCTGCCGCGCAGCCGCAGCGGGTTCTCTCCAGCCTCCCCTTCCCAAGCCCCTGGCGTGTGCCTCCTCCGGGCCTTGCCGCCACTCCGAGCCCCTCTCCTGGAATCCTGATGATCTGCGCTCTGCGGTGGCCTCATTGCGTTCTCCAGTCATGTCACCTCTTGGCTGGGCTTTTCTTTCTAAAACTTAGATTTCATTATGTCACTCTCTGCTGAAAAATCATTACCACCTCATTGTGCTCCGGAGAGAGGCGAACTTGCTTAGCCCGGGCTTTCTCTCTCTGCACTGCGGACATTTCGGATGGCAGAACCCGCGGGGAGGCCGCCCTGGGCACCGCGGACGTCTGGCAGCACCCCTGGCCTCCGTCAGCGGCATGCCGGTGGCATCGCCCCCTCCCCCAGGTTTGAACCACCCTAAGTGTCCCCAGTGAATGTCCTCTGGAGAGCCACCTCGAAGCAGGCTTCGTGAATCAGCACATACTTAGCTCCGTGCCCACAGCTTTGCAAGCACTGGATCGGGAAGGAGGGTCTCCAGGCCGAAGGTGGGGGGGGGGGGGGGCTGGGCTGGCATGAGTCACAGGAGATGCCTGGGTGGAGCCGCCGGCGTTTCTGGTTCCCTATTGGCAGTCAGAGCAGGGAAAGAGCTCCTGGGAAGACGTCCATATTTTGGGGTGGAGATGGCTAAGCAGAGACGAGAGAAGATGCAGGGCCAGACGCACACACCAAGACAGGGCCCCAGGACTGTGCCTGCGGCCCCGTGTGCACGTGAGCGTGCCCGCCGGAGCGGTGTGAGGCGGTGCGGCCTGGGTAGTGATATGAGCACAAACGTCAGCCCTCCCCCCCCCCCCCCCCCCGAGAGTTCAGGCAGTTGGCGTGGGAATGTCTGACTTGTGCGCCTGCGCGTGGACACACCAGAGAAGGACATTCCGTGTGTCAGTGTCCCCAGATCCCGGTGTGCACTGGTCTCTGCACTTCCAGGGGCTCCCACCATTCTGTCCCACTTAGAGCCACACGGGCACACACACACAACACTCATGTAACACTCGCAGCCCCAAACTCCTCTGCATTTGAAAGACAATGGGGGGAAAGAGGCCAGGAGATGAGAGGAAAGAAAAATAGCTGAAAACAAGCTCTTCAGATAAGAAAGCTCCCCTTTTCAGTGAGTCACCAGTTTTCCACACTGAGAGTACACACACGCACACACACACACACACACACACACACACACACACGCTCACATGCACGCACACACACGCTCACAAAACACAAACACCCAGGCACGCTGCCAAGCCCTGCACATGCCCTCACTCGGATGCCCTTGTCTCAGACCCTCTCACATGCTGTCCCCCTGAAATAAAATGACCCGCTAAAGGGGTACCTTGGGCCTCTGGGGTGCTCCTATTTGAGGCTTGGAAGGCACCAGCCACCTCCCCAGTTCCCTGCAAACACACATCCCCCTTCCCCTCCCCTTCCCTGCTTCTTCTGACTTCTCTGTAGTTCCTGCCCCTCCCCTTGGAATGGGGCTCACGCAGGGAGGGGTGGCCTTGTGTCCCGTGAAGGGGTGACTCCGCTTCCTTCAGGAGGCCCCGGCACTGGGCTGGCCAGCTAGGTCTCCGCGCAGGATCGATCCCCGGAGCCGGCCCTGTGCTGGGGAGAGAGCAGACAGCCCCGGATGCCGTGCAAGATTTATGAATGTGCTTTGTTAATTGCATTAGTGGCTCTGCGGGAGGATCGTGTGTGCTTTGGCCTTAAACACGGCAAGTCCAACCGTGGCATCCGGAGAGGAGACAGGACTGGAGCAGCGTGTACGAGCCCCCTGAGGTCCCGTGGCCACCCTACCCGCCATTCCCCACCCTTGGTGGACAGGAGGGCTCTCTCTCCACTGCTCCTGTTTGCAGGCAGGGACACCAGCCTGCCCTCCCAGGCTGCTCAGGTAGACAGAGCTGCCAGGTGGGCAGTCTGTCTTCGAGAACCCACTTCCTCTGCCACTCTTTCTCTCTCACCTCTCTTCTTCCTTCCTCTTCCTCTTTCTCCCTCTTCTCTTTCCTTTCCTGTCCATCTCTCTTTTGCCCTTTTGCATCCTCCCCGGCTTCCTCTCCCCACCGTCACTCCTGTCTGAGCAACTCAAATCGGCTTCATTCTCCGCATCTAATTAGCTCAGGATTGAGGTCCTTAGCTGCCCCTCCCGCCTGTTCAGGGAGCAAGATCTGGGGTCTGTGGCTTCGTTCCTCTGAGACACTGGGGCCCTTGCTCCGTGGGAGCTGGCTGAGCATCGGGTCCCTGCACCTTTAAAAAAAATAAAAAGGGGGGAAGTGGCGGCCTTCGGGGGTGGATGGGGCAGCTAGAGAGGACGGACCTAAAGCTTCCAAGAAATTCTGAGGACATGGCTGCTGGGTGTGGGCCTAGGAGCTCGTCCCATGTCTAGGATTCGAATGAGCGCTTCAGAAGGTGGGCGCTTAGGCCGCCACGCCCATCTCACGCGGAGCGCCCTCTTCCTCCACCCTCAGGGCCCTGCTGTGGTTGGGGGTGTGGGCTCTGCACCTGGGATGCCTGAAGGGGACCCCTCCCCCCACCGCCCCCCAGTTCTGGCTCTGACAGTTTGATGAATTTGTCTCTGGGCCTTTGCTTCTTCAACTGCTAAAGGGAATCATAATAACGATACTGTCATCATTGGAGGGTCTTTTTACATCTGTGGGGCCAAAGGCAGTGACACCGGCACCTAAGTTTGTCATCAACATTAGGTCCTAGTGCCTGACCCTGGGCAGCCTTTAGGGCCTCTCTGGGCCTCATTTGCCCCCCAGAACCCTGGCTTCTCCCTCAGGGACTCTCCAAGAGTCAGGGGAGACCAGAGCCAAGATGCAGGACTCAAGACGGTGCCCTCCCTGCTCCTGTCGCCCTGGTCTGTGACCATCTGGGGGCATGTGTGTCTTGCCCTGCCTTCTGCCTGCTGTGCCCCCACCTGGGAGCTCTCTGCACAGCTCTGCCTGGCCCTGAGCTGGACATGGACACGGAGCAGCTATTTTTAGGCCCAGACAGGAGCAGCAGCTGTGCAAACCCCACTCAGCGCTCCTCTCTCCACAGGAGGGTCCAGCCTCGTGGGCGAGGCTGAGGAAGGGGGAGCTGAGATCCCAGCTCCGTCTCCTCCATCCTCACAGCCCCAGGGTGAGTATCTCTCCGGCTTGTCCTCCTCCCCCAGCTTCTTCATCGCCAGAGGTCTAGCCGCCCAGCTGTAGAGGCTGCAAAGTGGGAGGAAGAAGGAGGAACAGAAGAGGCCGAGGCGGAGGAGGGAAGTCCGTGTCCTCAGGTGAGGTCCCCCCGGATCTTGGTCTCATTTGGAATTCTTCTGAGAACTCAGATTCCAGACGTCCAGGGTCTGAGGCCAGCTGCACAGTGGCCCCTGCTCCCAGCAGCCGTTCCTTACTGTGTCAAGGAGCAAGTTACCCCAGAGGTTCTTGGCAGTCGTGGGACACACCACGAAATGTGTCAGGAGATCAGGACTGCCTTGATTTCCCCAAGACAACTAGTCTTTTAACAGTACACAAAAAAGGCCCTTCAGCCTGGCCAGCGTGGCTCAGGGGTGGAGCATCGATCTATGAACCTGGACGTGGTGGTTTGATTCCCACTCAGGGCATATGCCCGGGTTTCGGGCTTGATCCCTATGGTGGGGCATATGGGCGGCAGTTGATCAATGATGGTCTCTCATCATTGAAGTTTCTATCTCTCCCTCTCCCTTCCCCTCTGAAATCAATTAAAAAATATTTTTTAAAAAGGTCCTGAAATTCAACATTAATTTTTTAAACAATCTGTGCAGGTTTTGCATCAGGGTTCCCCTATTTTGTAATTCTTGTGGTTTTTGGAGGCCACATACCTGGAGTGGGCCTGGGAAGAGAAGTACTGTACAGGTCAGTGAACGCGTCAGAGTTTTATTTCGATAAGGAAACCTTCACAGGCGCCCAAAGAGTAAGGTGACCAGAAGTCCCGCTTTTGGCGGGACAGTCCCGATTTTTAACAATTTGTCCCGCGTCCCGCGGCGTTTTAAAAAAGTCCCGATTTTTGGAAAGAATGCACAAGCTAGGGAACAGCGGGAGAAAGGGAAGGGAATATACGGTTTTCGGCGGCCATGTGGCTATTTAGCCAGGATATGAGTTTTATATTATTTTTGTTAATTTCATAACGTTAAACTTTAATAATAACAAGTAATTGTTGAGAACTGATTATCGAGAACTGCTTATCAAAGTTTGCATTGTTGATCAGTTGTTAGAATTCGACCACCATTGTTTGGACTTAATGAACAATGGCATTTTTTGGGATTGGCAACGACGAAAACATTTTGTAACTGTCTCTCAGACGATACACATCGTACTGCGTGCTAGTAAGCTAGTTAAGCAAGTGTAAGGTGACCAGACGTCCCGCTTTTGGCGGGACAGTCCCGATTTTTAACAATGTGTCCCTCGTCCCGCGGCGTTTTAAAAGACCCCCCCCCCCGCCTCCCCCTCCCCCCCGCCCCCCGCCCCGGTCAATGGTGTCCCGCTTTACCAATGTTAAAATCTGGTCACCTTACCAAAGAGACAAGAACCTTACCCTAGAGGAACTTGCATTCTAGAGCTGAGGAGCTCTTTCCTGTGACAAAATACAGACTCCCCAATCTGGGGAACAATAGTCCAAACCCTTTCTTGTCTGTAGCTGCTGCTGAGGTGCCTAGCAACCGATGGCGCGGATCCGATTTCTCCGGAGCCTGGATTCCTGATGCTTTCGGGCGGGGATTCTCAACCTTTCCCAGGCTATGCACCTGTTAGGAAATTGATCAACACTGTGAACTTCTCTGCGGGGGTGGGGGGGGGGTGGGGGTGGGGGGAGAAAGTCCAGGGCACAGACACTCAAATATCTGCCTGCAAGTGGAGGGGCTTGCGAGCCCAGGAAGCTGGCACATGGGCCTTGGTTGTGGAGATTGGGAGGTGGCTGCTTGGCCTGCCCTGAGGCCATGTCCCTGCCTTTCCCAGCAGGAGGTCTGCGGCGGCCTTTTAATCACCAATCACCGCACCCACCGTCTCTATCAGCGCGGAGTAGGGGAAGCTGGCCACTTGGCCCGGACTGTCTGGCCTTCTGAAAAAAAATACCCAAGTCCTACCAAACTAGGGAAAAAGCCCATGTGCAAAAGCCCTAATAAGTTATCATCTTGGTGCAGTCACAAGGGACTCTGTGACCTTGGGCAAGTCTTTTCCTTCCTTTGGGGGTGTGTGTGTGGAGGAACTCAGCTTTCTTATTTGTGAAATGAAGCGGCGGGGGGTGGGGGTGGGGTGGGGGGCTGGGACACGGAGGTAGAGCTAAGGTTCCTTCCAGCTCTGATGTGCCTTGAGTCTGTCATGGCATCATACAGGTGAGTCCTCTTTAGGGGAAAGTAGGAGAGAGAGAGCCTCCAGGCGCTGCAGCCCTCAGAGGGGCCAGGCCCAGAGCTCCGGAGAGGAAATTTTCTCACCGCTGGCCTGAGCAATGCTCCTGGCCACCCCCAGACCTCAGGCCTCCCCCCGGGGCATCATGCCACTGGCCCCCCCTGCAGCTGACTGCTCCTGGGATTGGGGATTAAGCATCTGCTCTCTGATTGACGTGGAGGCTGCCTCCTCGGGCAGAGGTTACTGTCTTGAAAATCACAGATGCAGGGATAGCGGGCTCCTCTGTGCTGACAGGGGGCTTCCCGGGCAGCTGGGCCTGTGAGTGGGCGTGGGAGGGCTCTCTGCTCACGGGACTCACTGCACACTTTGGGAGGGGGTGCCTTCCTGCCTGCCCTTCTCTGCTTGGGGCACCCGCTTGGAAGGGTAGAGAAAAGTAGTCTGTCTGCGCCAGGTCACGGTGAGCTGCAGCTTGGGGCGGGTCCTTCCTATTGTCACCCTCCGCCTTGCAGCTTATGGCCCGGCCATGGCTTCAACACAAACCAGGGGGCGCTGGGTCTGACTGGAGGACTGGACAGGTCAGCCGCCAAGTGACAAGATCTGCTAACTCCAAGTCCTTCTTTAGAATCCACACCGCCTTTTCCTTCTTCCCTCCCAGGGCTGCCCCTGCCCCTCCAGGACAGAATTTAAATGTTATTAGCTACAGATGATCTGCTCAGGAGAGGAGAGGAGAGGAGGCCCGAGGTGGTGCGGCCAGGTAGCCCAGTGCACAGAGCCCTGGGCTCAGATACTCTACTCTTTGTTTGTCCCGGAAAGGAGGACAGAGAAGAGTCTGAGCAGGCAGCCCCAGGAAGCGCCTCCTGCAGCTGGTGCTAGTTTTCTTTCCACGTGTCCTCACCATGCGTACACACAGCCACACACTTGCACACCCATACACCAGCTGATGCTCACAGACCCAGTCGTAGACCCGTCTCGATCATGTTTGTCTTACCGTCACCTGGGAAAATGTATGCAGACCATGCTCACGTCTCCACACACACACATCATTCCCATCCTGCACATGCATGTGCCATCAGGATACATGCCACTGTCATAGCTATATGAGTTACCTCGCGCTCACGCATGTGCCCTTTCCTAAGTCGCCCTTTAAAACACGCGATGTGTGCACACGCCGGAGACAGGCCTGCACCTCCCATATGGGCACACTGTGCCTCTCCTTGCCCCGTGCTCGCTACTCTCTGCCTGCCTCAAACAGCGATCCGGTGGGTGGGGGTTGCCTCCCCTAGTCCCTCTGGGCGTCTCTTCTTTGGGGGCGAATATCCCGGGCAGTGTCATGCAGGGGAAGGATGGGGACGCTAGGAGTCTAGGAGCCCAGGCTCTGGGCTCAGCCGGGTTCATCATAAATTATTTTGCTTCTAATCTCACATGCCTTGTGAGGCTTCCAATAAACAGATGCTCATATTCAGCCTTAGTTTCCTCATCTGTAAGAGGGATTAAAATACCATCTGCTTTGTCTCAAGTCGTGGCCACGTGATGGGAACCAAACCTGATCGACAAGGAAGCAGCCTGAAGCCAGCAGGATGCGTGATGGCGTGGGCTCTAAGGGCAACTCATTTCCCTGTGGAGTCTGGAAGGGGCATCGTTTTCCTGGTGGGCGTTGGGTCCTAGCGCTGGTCTTGCCCAGGGCCCCTGGTCCAGGGCTCAGTGAGTCAGAGTGGGAATTTCTCTCCCAGTCCCTCCTTTCTCCCCGCCAGTTTCACCCTCACCCTCACTTGTGTCTGTCCCGACACATCATGGCTGCAGAGCCATGGGCTTAGTAAGGGCTAAGAGCGCATGGCACCGAGCCAAGCATCTGCCCTGCGCCCGCACGCACGCACGCACGCACGCACGCAGGCACACGTGGGCCTGGCTCCCCGGCTCCTGAGGGCTTGCACCTGGAAGTCTCCTTGCTCCTGGGCCCCGGGGCTGTGCCAAGCAGCTGAGCCCGGAACAAGAGGCCCTGTGGTGTGGTGAGTTTCGCGGAACAGGCGGGGCTGGCTCTTGCATCTGTTCCACCCCAGCTCGGTACACGGATGCCTGTGGCGTCCCCAATAGCACCTTGACATCTAAGGGGGGGATGGGAAGGCCAGATGATGCCAGCCCCAGGGATCTCAGTACCCCCGGCCACAGTGGCTAGGTTGGGGGAGCCTGCAGGAGGGGAGGCGGGGTGCTGGGGCCAATGCCAGCTTTGGAAGCAGGCCAGCAGCTGGCATCAAGCTGGCTTCTGTCCAGCAGCGTACGGGAGAGGTGAAGGGGCCATTCTGCGGGGCCGGGAACAGTTAGCAAGATTCATCTCACAGCTTTAATGCTTTAGCTCAGCATGAACCAACCCAGGCGAGTGCTGGTCTCCCCTTACTCCTCCCTGGGCTGGTGGCATTCGGAGAAGAAAGTTCAGTGCGACACCTCGGATGCATCCTTTGCAGATCAGAAGGCCATTCTGGACGTGCTGTGGGTTGAGGGGGGCTGAGGCTCGGGTACCAGGAAACTGGGGTCCTAGCCAGCTGGCTCAGGGGCCTTGGAAGCTCGGGGCTCCACTAAGTGAAACTGGGAAAGAACATGGACGCGGAAGACGAAGGCCCCGGGGAAAGTAAGCCCATCCCCTGCCCAGGCCCGGCTTCCGCAGGGGGCGATGCTGCAGGACGCCTCCCTCCTCCGGCTCCGAGGGCACCAGCTCCGGGTTGCCAGCAGGCGGATCTGGAAGCGGCAGCCTGGGGGGATGGGCAGACGCGCCCCGAGGCAGAGCGGGTCTGGGGGTGGGGCCTGTCTCCTCCGCAAAGCCCCCGCCTGGCTCCACCCCTTCCCGCCGGGAGCTCAAAGGGATGACGTCACCCAGAGCGAGGCTTCGGCCCGGAGGGGCGCCTGCCGCGTTCCAGGTCTTCCCCGGTTTGCCCTGCGGCGGTTCTCGGCTCCTCCCCCCGAATCCCGTGGAGCTCTGGGGGAGCTCTTGCGTTGGGGTCTGGGGAATGGCAGCTGGCGACTTAGCCTTCCAGGTCTGGGGCTCGTGCTTCCACCAGAGACCAGTCCCTTGGGCAACCCGTGCAAGCACAGCCTCCCGCTCCCCTTCCCCCTCCTCTTCGCCGCCTTCCCCCCCCCCCCCCCCCCCCCACGCAGCCCTGCATTGTTCTGAGGTTCCCCGGAGAAGGACAGGGTCCCTGGTGCTGACTTAGCAGCAGTCAGCCCACAGCGAACCCCATGTCCCCTCCCCGTGGGTCCGCAGCCCTCCCCACCCAAACCCCTACTGGGTGCTTGTGTTGCCGGCTTGCGGAGCATATGCTTGGCGGGTTGCTTGGTGTCTGCTGTTTATCCGTCTCTTCCTACTTAACTTCTGTTTCTGCTTGTCCATCTGGCTCCGGTACCTGCCTTTCTCTCCGCCTCTGGGCTCCCACCCGGCGCCCCTCCCTCTGCCACTTCCCTCCCAGGGCAGGGCTCCGGTCCACTCTGGGGCCACCGGCAGGAGCCCTTGACCTTGGGTGTAGGAGCCGTGAGGAACTCCTCCAGCCTGTGCAACTGCCCAGGCACATTGGGGAACCCTGACATCGGGTCACTTCGGGGTCCTGGGGATGCCACTGGGGGGTGGAAGTGGGTGGTGGAGGGCAGCATGGGGTGGCCTTGCACCAGGTAGAGGCAAGCAGGCACTTCTGAGCTTCCTTCCTACCCGAGGGCATTCTTGGGGTGGGGTCCCCGACCCCAGAGTCCTGGTGTCTGCTTCTCTCTGTCCGCAGCAGGGAGAGGAAACAGACCTGTGAGAGGCAGCAGGAGAGAGGGAGGCCAGGAGGGCCCCAAAGTTCTTTGGACTCAGAACCCCAGGGCGCACCCGGCTCCTTCCTGCTAAGAGGGGTCTGTGGCCAGGCTGGCTGGTGGCTTGGACACAGAGACAAGGGCTCCCAGGGGAGAAGGAACGCCCGCCGCTTCCCCTGGGGCCACTCCCACCTCCGTGCAGCCCAGATGCTGGACTAGGCCCTGCACCCCGAGTCACGGCTCCGCCTCTCTGCCCCTCTCCCCAGCTGGCACATCCATGAACACACATGCACACCCATGGCACGGCTCACACTCACCCTCCCTGCAGCCACCTCCTTCCGGGGCGAGGTGGCAGCTGACCGGCTTCCTTGGACTTGCCAGGAGGAGGGTGGAGGAGAACGGGACCCTCCTACAGGGCCCGGCTGTCCTTCCCCGGCCTCTCTGGACCTGGCTGCCCCTCCGGGCTCAGGCTCGCTGCCGAGGAGGTGGCACTGGGCCCGGAGTCAACAAGGCTCCACGTGCTCCCTGTAAGCATCTGCTTCCCACGGAAACCCGCGGGGCTTGGCTGCCCGGCTCGCACGGGCCTGCTCCTCCGGGGCTCTGCTCTCTGTCTCTGTTGCTCCATCTGCTGCTCCGCCAGATCCTGGCTCAGCTCTCTCGGCCTCTTTATTTTTCTCACACAGCCTTCTTCCTGCTCTCCGTTCCTCCCTATCCTTTCTCCCTGTCTGCATCCGACCACCTTCACGCCATCGTCCCTGAGGTCTTCCTTCCCTCTTTGTCTCTGTCCATCATATCATTCTTCTTGCTGCTCTCCCCCATTTTCACATCCTCTCTCTCTCTCTCTCTCTCTCTCTCTCTCTCTCTCTCTCTCTCTCATATTCAGTGGCTCCTCGGAAACCCACCCAGATCACTCCACGTGCTAAAAGCCTAGATCTGCTCTGGGACTCCGGGAACACTTCTTAGACTACAGCTCCAGATCCCCGTCTCTGACCTCGGTCTGGAGTAATCTCCTAGAAAATGTGGGCGAGTTCGCCGACCCCTCCACTCAAATGTGACTTGCTCTCCACCATGCCCCCTCTTCTGATTTGGAACCAGGTGGCTATGAGGTGTGCAGGGGCAGCCACACAGGCCACCGTGCTGGGTCAGGTGATCTGGCAGAGGACTTGAGCGTCTGGGGCGAGGGGCTGCCCTCCAGGGATCTGAGGGGTTCTAATCCTGGAAATAGCTTAAGATCGATAATGTCGGACCCTAGCCGGTTTGGCTCAGTGGATAGTGTCAGCCTGTGGACTGAAGAGTCCCGGGTCCGATTATTGTCAAGGGCACATGCCCGGGTTGCGTGCTCGATCCCCAGTAGGGGGTGTGCAGGAGGCCGCCGATCAATGATTCTCTCTCATCATTGATGTTTCTCTCTCTCTCCCTCTCCCTTCCTCTCGGAAATCAATTAAAATATATTTTAAAAAATCTATAATGTCTGATCCTTCGGCGCCATTACAGTTATTTTACGACTGCTCTGTTATCCCCTTACCACGCTCATGGGAGGCTCCTTAATGAAGAAACTGGTGTTTAGGCTGGGGGTCACTCCGCCAGCACCACCTGGCATTCCAGGAGCAGAGCCCGAATCAGGGTCCTGGCTGCAGGGCTCTCAGCCCTGGTCTGTGGCAGGTGCATGAACAGAGAGGGCCGGAAAGGTGCCGTGCGTGGCGGTTAAAGGATAAGGAGGTGGGAGACATGACAGAGGGAGAACGGGGAAGAAGGAGCGTGGGGCTGCGCCGGTTCGTGTCTGTCCAGGAGGAGCAATAATAATCCCACCTCCCAACGTTGTTGAGAAGATTAACTGAGAAAATACAAGTGTAAGCCCTTTTTATAAAATTATAAAGAGCTGGAGAGAAGCTATTATGGGTGAAGCAGACGCGGAGTGTTGGGACGTCAGGACGAGGGAAGAGGAAGGCAGCAGGCACACTGGCACTAAGAGGCTTAGGGGATTGCGAGAAAGCACCCAGGGACCGCAGGAGAGGAAAGCAGCTCTCCCCCGCCTCCCCCACCTCCATCTGCAGTCTCCTCATCGGCCTGGACAGACGCGGCCCGTGAGTCACAGCCCTCAAACCCTTGCCTTCGGGGTTGCAGAGATGTGGGGACAAGGTCAACACATCCAGCTATGAAGGAGAGTCCCCCGAGGGAGGAGGGATGGAGTCTTGGAGCAGCTTGCCTTTCTCCATAAATAAGAAGACAGAAGGCAGGAGAGTGGCTCGAAGACAGGCACCCAGTATATGATAGTATTTGAACGACCAACGTGGGAAGAGAAGCAGGAAAAGGCCTTGAGAAACCCCGTGTCCTTGCCCACCGCCTGGACAAGGACCATGTCCTTTTGGACTCCAATTGTGCGCCGTGCCTTGCAGACACATCCACTTAATACCCATTCCTTGACTGGATGATTGGAAAAGCGCAGGAACAAAGCGAGAGGGGAATAGGAGGCGAGCTGTTTCTACACAATCCATTGTGTTGGAAGACCCGAGCAACCTAGCCTTTGTGCTGATTTGGGGCACAATTTAAATCCCACGTCCTGCCTGAAAAGGAACCGTAACACCAACACCACGTTGCCTTGTCCGTTTGTATTTTGGCAGGATCTGGATCAGATAGGAACATCTGACTGTGGGGGGTGGAAGGCAGGGCTGGGTCTGGGAGGGAGACAGGGAAGAGATGGAAGGAACAGCAGAGCTCAGGGAAGCGATGTAGAATATGAGCATGGACCAGTGGGTCCAGTGATGCTAGACGAGGAAACGGAGGCCCCGAAAGGCTCGGGGACTCGCTCAAGACCCCAGCTGGTTGGTGGCAGAACTGGGAACAGAACAAATGTCTTCTGACTCCCAATCTTGAGCTCCTCCCAGGACTACAAAGGACCCCCTAAGAAATGATTCCCAAAGGGGACACAGCACCAACACCAGGCTGAGCGGGAGGTCTCCTTCTGGCGTGGAGGGGGAAGAGAGACGGAGGCTGGGAGAGTCCATCCCCAAGAATGGGTGGTGTCCCGCGGAGACTCGCTTTCCCCCCTGGGATCCGGCAGGGCCTGCGGAGGCGAGGACTTCCCTGGGAAGCGGAGTCAGGGAGGGAAATTGGGAGCGAGCACAGCCTGCACCCAGCCAGCCTCAGAATGGAGACTTCCTCGCCACCCTGACGACCCCTCCTTGGCCCTCAGGCTTGGCGAGGGCTCCCGTCGTCGTTGGAGGAAGAGATGGACGGAGAGCCTCGCTCTGGCTCCTGGCTTGTTGGCCGACTCCCGGTCTCCTCCTTGGACAGAGCCAGGAGGGTAAGAAGAACAGAACAAAGAAATAAAAATAGCTGGAGGGTGAACGGTGCCCATCTGCTGTGTGGGCGAGAGAGGCCCTAGGAAGAAAAAGAAGACTTAGACTGGCAGTTCAGAGGCTGAATGGGGGGATTCCTGGCTTCAGCAGGCCATGCGGAGGTCGGAGAAGAGAACAGAAAGCAGACGTCTTCCGGGGCCAGTTGAATTTGGGCTGCAGTCCTTTTTCCCTAGGACAGTGGTCGGCAAACTCCTTAGCCAACAGAGCCAAATATCAACAGTACAACGATTGAAATTTCTTTTGAGAGCCACATTTTTTAAACTTAAACTTCTTCTAAAGCCACTTCTTCAAAATAGACTCGCCCAGGCCGTGGTATTTTTGTGGAAGAGCCACACTCAAGGGGCCAAAGAGCCGCATGTGGCTCACGAGCTGCAGTTTGCCGATCACGGCCCTAGGACAAATTACCTCACCTCCATAAGCTTGGTCTCTAACCCCATAACGTGGGGGTGATAATAACATCCACCGTTGGGCGTTATTGTGAAGATGAAACAGATCCATGTACTAGAATTTCTAGGCCATAGTAGGTGCTTCTAAATGGTACCTCCCTGATCGCGGCCCCGCCCCGCCACCTTCCTTTGCTCTCCAGGCTCCTGAGAGCAGAGAAGGCCAGGCGAGGTCCTCGGGCTGCCGCCCCCCTGTGGTTTTGGCAGTGGAGTATCCAGGGATTCCCATCCAGGTCCTCTTCCTAGGGGAGCCTCCTGGGGGTCGCCACCAGGCCACTAGAGCCCTGGGTCACAGGTGAGATCCCTCTACCTCTGTACACGTTTTAAAAACAATGATGCACACCCTAGCCGGGTTTGATTCCGGTCAAGGGCCCTTACCCTGGTTGGGTTGCAGGCTCCTCCCTGGCCCGGGTCCTGGTGATGGCTCATGCAGGAGGCAACCGATCGATGTTTCTCTCACATCAATGTTTCTCTCACATTGATGTTTCTCTCTGTCTTTCGCTCTCTCTTCCACTCTCTCTATAAATCAATGAGAAAATACCCTCAGGTGAGGATTAACAATAAATAAATAATAAAAAAATAAAAGCAACGTTGCACAGTGATCACCATAGTAGGTTCTGGGGTTCAAAAGCAATCAAACTGGCTGCTCTAAAACTACCTGTGGCAGGATGCACGGTGGCAGGCCCCGAACCCCAACATCCCCCACTGAGGTGCTTGCTCTTGTCTTGAGAGGTGAACAGATCTCACCCATTTGGCCGTGCGCCTCTCTGCTCTCTGCTGGCATATCAGTGAGGGATAGGCTTCGTAGGCAGACAGACACAGGTTCAAATCTCAGCTCCCCCACGTTCTGGCTGCATGGCTTGGGCAAGTAATTGGACCTCTCTAAGCCTCAGTTGCCTCCTCTGTAAAACGAGGACAAGACCTCACTCAGAATGTTGCTCCAAAGATCAAGTTGACATAGGCACACACTTATTTTTAAAGTTAGCTATTATTACCATTATTATTTTTATAAACCTGTTTTTATTGATGAGAGAGAGAGAGAGAGAGAGAGAGAGAGAGAGAGAGAGAGAAATAGCGATGTGAGAAGTATCGATCAGCTGCCTCCTGCACGTGTCCTACTGGGGATCGTGCCCACAACCTGGGCATGTGCCCTTGTCTGGAATCGAACCTGGGACCCTTGAGTCCACAGACAGACACTCTATGGACTGAGCCAAACCAGCTAGGGCCAACCTCATTTAAATGAGACCCAGTGACCATCGGTTCCCAATCTCTCAGCCCCTCCTCATCCACCTGATCTCCCGAGTCACTGCATCCTCTGGATGGCTCTGCTGGAAGTGACCACAGCCCACCTGGCTGCTGGCTCACCTGGCACATAGCAGGCCTCTTCCTAGGATGACTCCCTGGGCCCGGAGTGGGAGCTCCTGACAGGAGGGGCAGAGCTCCCCAGAAAACACATCTTTGTGTTTGGGGGCTGTCTCCTCAGCAGTTGGGCCCTATGCTGGGGGGGCTGGCTTGGAACCCTCCCTGGCCTCAGCCCCCAGGGAGCCTGCTCCATGCAGAACACGCAGGTGACGAGCCCCTTGCCCTCTGTGCCCCTCGTCCACTCACGGCAGACCCTTTCACACCTCAATTAGCCACTTAGGGAGAAGAAAGAGCAAGTGCAAGCTGGGGAAATCTGTCCAGACCATGATGAATAGTTTCCCAAGCCTGCTGTTGCCATGGCAGCCAGCTGGGAACACCGTTTCCAGGGCCTGAGGCGCTCAGACATGCACGGGGTGGGGGGGCTGCCCTGCTGGGCTGCTGCCCACTCGCCTTCCCCCACCCTGGCCTCCTGGCTCCCTTAGCAACAGCCATCACCATTGCCATCGCAACCACCCTGCGGCGTCTGCTGTCCAGGAGCAGTGTCCAAGGAAACTTTGGGAGGGGGAAGGTAGGGAGCGTGTGTGTGTGTGTGTGTGTGTGTGTGTGTGTGTGTGTGTGTGTGTCAGAGTCAGGGTATGAAGTTGGGAAGGAAAAGGCTTGGCAAGCTTAGCCATGATGATGATAAGGATGCTTCCCGATTATAGAGAAAAGAAGCTCATCAATCGGAGGTCCAATGGACCCCTTGGTGATCTGATGGTCCCCTTTGAACCTACAAGAACAAGCCTGTGTATCTGGGCGTATGTGAATTTTTCTGGAGAAAGGGGTTATAGCTGGATCCATTTCTCAAAGATGAGGAAGTCCCTAGTAGGTAAGAATCGTAAATGACAAAATCTTTTGCTTTTCAGAATCAGAATTATCTTAGGGACCAGTTGATCAGACTGGCTGCTGAGATATGCTTAGAAGAAAGAGCAAGCTCAGCCGGTGTGGCTCAGTGGTTGAGCGTCGACCTATGAACCAGGAGGTCACTGTTTGAGTCCCGGGCAGGGCACATGCCCAGGTTGCGGGCTCGATCCCCAGTGTGGGGTGTGCAGGAGGCAGCCGATCAATGATTCTCTCTCATCATTAATGTTTCTCTCTCTCTCTCCCTTCCTCTCTGAAATCAATAAAAATATATTTAAAAAAATAAAGAAGAAGGAACGAGTACAGGGCAGGGTGGGAGCATATGCATGCCCCCCCCGCCCCCCGTCTCTCTCCAGAGTCCCCCAAGGCCACTTGCCCCGCTGGGGACCTCTGGGAGTAGTGACTGGGAGTATTCCTGCGAATGCCATCCTAAATATTCTGTCCTTCTTGCCCGCCTCGGAGCTGCAGCTTTACCCGGGGTTAACTGTGCGAATGGCTAGTGTGTGCTGTGGGCCAGGCCCGAGCTCAGGGCTGAACAGACACTGTGCACATCGTCTCATTTAGCCATCACACAGCGCCGGGGGGGAAGGGCCTCTTACCCCGGCCATTCAAAGATGAGCATCCTGAAACCCCAAAAGAATGCAAGCGATTTGCGCAGGTTTATGGAGGTAGAAGTTGGAGATGTGAGGGGCAGCTTAGCGGAGAGCACAGCCCTGGACCAGAGTGCCTGAGTCTGGCCTCAGCCGCACCCCTCTTACCCTCCGTGGCCCGAGCCCCTGTTCTCGCAGCTGTGAATCGAGGACGCGGATCATCCCTACCCCAAAGGACAGTGACCGGAGCTAAAAGAGTTGACGTTGTATTTGAAAAGGGCTTAGACCAGTATCCATCACCAGATCAAATAGGCTTACTAGTAAATGGGGAGTAGGATTCAGTCCCAGGTCTTCCTGGTTTTAAGGCTCGTGTGCCCCAAGGAGAGGTTTTCAAGGGCGTTAGTCATCCGAATGCTGGGCTGGGTCGTGACCCCAAGAATACCACGAGCTCTAGACATAGCTGCGGCCCCTGAGTGAGCCTCAGGGTCCCCCCGCCCCCTCCCCCCTGAAGCAAAGGGGCAATAATCCTCTGCACATTCTCAGGGGCTGGTTTGTGTGCCAGAGTCACCACCGATTACAACCCATGACATGAAGATCCAATGAAACACGACCCGGGAAGTTTTTGCAAGCGGAGCCAGGCCACAGGCGCGTCCTCAGTCCCTAAGCCCAGTGCTCCTCGTGCCGGCTCAGCTGGCAGCGCGGGGCAGGGTGCCCAGTGTGACACCCCGAGGCGGGTGGATGGCACGGTGCCTTCCGTGCCCATGTGCCTGGGTCAGCAGCCAGAGCCAGGATGCTTAGGAATTCCGCAGAGGGAGAGAGAGGCGCGGAGCCCAGCTGCCTCGGGCTGTGTTGGCAGCATGGAAGGGAGGCAGGTGCTCATGCGAGGCCACGGATGGCAATGAGGGGCGGGGCGGGGCGTGGCGGGGGGAGCCACGGAGCAGGGTCCAGGCCACGCCAGGCTGGGTGGCCTCCTTGTCTGTGAGGAGGGGTCATTAGTGGCAATGAGAAAAAGCTTTGCTAGTCCCTGCTGAGAAGAATCAGCGACTGATTATTCAATCAGCGAATAGAGGGCTCAGTCATCTCCAGGCTGCTGGGGCGGGGAGGGACTTGGTTTCCCTGTACTTTTGACCCTCCCCCCCGCCGGCTCCCCCCGCGAAGGCTCCCGGTGTTGAGAGCAGACGGTGAGGAGGAAGAGGTGGGTCCTTGTTCTTGAGTCACTTGCTGCTGGGGCACCTTTCTGGGGCGCTGGGAAGTGTAGCACGCAGCCGGCATCTGGGGCGAATCAGCAGCCGATGGCAGGGAGGCGAGGGCCCCACAAAGCGGGCGGTGCTGTGAATGACTCGCGCCCCGTCAGAAGGCATCATCGGAGGTGACTCGCCTGTGGAGGAGAAAGCCGGGGAGCCACCCCTGACTCAGGGCTGAGGTGGCTCATGCCGGCTGCTGTCCTGGCCTCCGGGTGCCCCACGCGCAGCCCAGCCCGAGGGGGCCGCTGGTTGGAAAGGGAGTGATTCAGAGGCTGTTACAAAAGCAGCGTTTTAGACGGAGGAGCTTCTGAGAGTCTGAATCAAAGCTTTGTTCTTTAACCTTTCAGCTTCTCATGGTCATAACGAGACGGTGGTGGTGGGGGTGGTCTCCTCTGAGAAGTAGGGCAGGAGCTGGCGTCCAGGGCCCCGGACAGGCCAGGCGGTGCCGTGCCCATGGCAGAAGTGGGCGCGGGGAACGTCTCCGCTGTGAGGTGCTCGGCCAAGGCTGTGCCGTTGAGGACACCTGGACCCGAATCCGGGTTTGAGCTCACTCGCTCCGGGCAGGTCCCTCCGCCTTTCGGCCTCCGCTTCCTCAAGTATAGAAGGAGGATGGGAGTCGCACTCACGGGGGTTGAGGGTCCACGTGCAGGGCTCAGGGAGCAGCGAATTGTCAACTCCGGGCAGAGGTGACATGGAGCATGCCCACCAGAAGTGACCTTTCCTTAGTCTCCCTCTTCTCAAACCCCAAAGAGGAGCAAGAGGAACTGACGGGTAGAACAAGGCTGAGATTGTGTGTTGTCGCAGGGAAGCAATAAGATGGGTGAGAGGATGATGCAAATTGCAGCAGATACTTAATAAAAGAGGCTGTTTTATTATTGGCAACTCCTTTGGGGAAGGGTCCAAAAGCCACACGTCTTGAAAATGCCCAGTTGGCTTTTGAGGGGACCCGGAGGTGCTGTGGAGGGGGCTGCTCTCTGTTTTGGGTGCAGAGTTTGGGACATTCCCAAGTCAGGGAACGAGGAGCATTCAGGGAGCGGAGTATAGGATAAGCAGGGTGGTTCCGTCTAGCTGTCCTCCTGGCGCCACGCGGGGAGGCCGGGCAGACTGATCGTGGGGCTGGGGCTAGACCTGGACTGGGTTTATCAGTTGCTCCGTCCATGTAAGGCTGGGGAAACGCCAAGCATATGCCCCAAAAGAAGGCCTAATTCTCTGTCGACATTTTTTACCCCAAAGGATAAGAAAACCTGATGTTGCATGGTCGCCGGAATGCAAAGATGGGGTGATTGCCATGGGATGCAAATGGACCCCATTAGGGATGTCATTTCTTTAACCTCTAGAGCAGCAGTCGCCAACCTTTAGGACCTCACGGACCACGAGTGGTCCACGGACCACCGGTTGGCGACCGCTGCTCTAGAGCACAGCTCCCCAGGTGCCCAGAGCTCCTGTGAGAATCCAGAGCTGAGGGCCAACCAGTCAGGGAGTTAGGGCTCTCCCAGGGCTGACCCGAGATGCCCGCTCTCCATTCCGCTTGCCTGGCACCGACCAGGACTGCCTGACTGTTCTAGGGACTCCTGCCATGAGCCGGCCTGCTCAGCAGGTGCAAACAATGTGGCGCTCTCCTCCCACTCCCCAGTGTTTACCGTGGAACCGGAAAGAGCAAAGGCCATTGTTGTCAGGAGTGTCCCTCGGCAGGTCTGGGGCTTCAGGCCTGTCTGAATCCTGGATGCAAACCGTTAGCCACAGAGCTCTGAAAGCCAGGATGATTTAACCATCAGAGTGAGTAGCCAAGTGATCAAGATACTTACCCCTGGAGACCATTAGAAATAAACCCCGATTCTTACACCAACCTGGAGGTCCGGCCCTCCCGGTGGGAGAGGCCTGATAGCATGAGTCCCCTTTCTCTGCTCCCAGGAACCTGTCGGTCTCCCCAAGTCCTGCTGCTCACACGTGCTGCAGCCTCCGTCAGCTGGAGAGCAATGGGCTCTCTCTGCGATGCTCCCTCCCTCTCACCCTTCATGGGCTGCAGCCCTCGCCATTTAATGCATGGATAGCAACAATCAGCATATAGATCGAGCTGCTAATGGAAGAAGAGCGAAGCCAAAAGGGAGACACTGTTCCAGAGCCGAGTGGGCCTCTCCTCGGGAGAAGGTAGCTGCTCAGGGGAGGGGCTCCTCAGCTGCCTCTGAGTTTTTATTTAAAAAATATTTTTATTGATTTCACAGAGGAAGGGAGAGGGATAGAAACATCAATGATGAGAGAGATTCATCAATCAGCTGCCTCCTGCATGCTCCCCCACTGGGGATCGAGCCCACAACCTAGGCATGTGCCCTTGACCAGAATTGAACCTGGGACCCTTCAGTCCATAGGCCGACACTCTATCCACTGAGCCATACTGGCTAGGGCCACTTTGAGTTTTAATAGGAGGTTGATCACAATCCACCTCCCCCACCTGGAGCAGAAAGTAAGGGGGAGGGAAGACCTAAACTGGGCCCTGGCTGCTGGCCTTGTTCTCTGTTTTTCTCCTCCATCTGTTAGTCGGCAAGCGACCATTCCAAAGCTGTCCTCTTTGCTGGAAAGATTTCCGCCGTTCATCCTCTATTTGTGGTTTTGGATCTTGGTCCTCCTTGAAGCCACCTACTTTGAATTTCTGCCCCAACCAGATCTCTGCTGAGTCTTGTTGCCATAAGGCATTTCAGATGCAATGTTAGTCCCCAGGAGCGGAGACCAGGATGGGGGAGTGGGGCGCTGGATCACTCTCAGGACGGGGAGCTTGAGGCAGACAACCATGGAAGCATGCATTTAGAATTTATGTTTGGGATTCCAGACTAGGGAACTGACGCCCGGTGAGATGAAATGGTTTGCCAAAGATCTGGCTCCTTTGTAGAAGAGAAGAATAAAACTCAGGTCATTGAACTCTGGCCCTCTGGCTGCTCTCTTAGCAGGGAGCTCTGCTGATGGGATGGCTGCACAGCCCTGCTGGTTGCCCTGCAGCCCTGCCAAGCACTGTTACCTCTAACTCTCTGCAGACATCCTGTGCTGGAACCAAGGGTCAGTGGGGGTGATGCTTGGGTGGAGCAAATGGAGGATGACTGGGCTAAGAAGGCCCTAGCCGGTTTGGTTCAGTAGATAGAGCGTGGCCTGCAGACTGAAGGGTCCTGAGTTTGATTCTGGTCAAGGGCACATGCCCAGGTTGTGGGCTTGGTCCCCAGTGGGGGGCAAGCAGGCGGCAGCCGATCAATGATTCTCTCTCATCATTGACGTTTCTATCTCTCTCTCCCTCTCCCTTGCACACTAATACCTCCTCCTAGGAAGTCAGGTTAAGAGTTTGTGGAAGATGGTGGTGAGGACCCTGCCCCTCCCTGCAGGACAGAGTGGGCTGGAGGGGGAAAGGGAGGCTCAGTCCCCTTTGTGTGGTCAAAATTCCCTCTGCCTGTGAACAACAGGACATTGGGCCCAACACATCACAACTGACGGAGATACCAGTGGGAGCTCTTCCTGTCACGATGTTTCACTCTAGCGCCTTCATTTCTATTATTATACCAAGTGATTTGTTCCCCTAACATCAGCCAAGCAGGGAAAGAGTCACTGGCTCCATAGGTCTCTTCCTCTCCCCCTCCCCCCTCCCCTGCAAGCTGGCTCCCCATTCAGAGTGCGGGCCTCGTGGATCTTGCTGAGGCCCACGCTCTGCTCTGCGGGAAGAGTGGCAGGAGGGTTAGGGAGAGGGGAACTCGAGGTCTCATCTTGAGTCTGCCCAGAATCCTTGGCCCTCACAGTTCTGACCAAGCAGTACTCTCCAAGTCTCTGCTTCAATTTATTTAAAACCTGGGTCAATGTCCTTCTCTACTTAGTGCCGTAGCTTCTTCACCTCTGAAATGGGGAGAAACGTCTTTTTTTTTTTTTTTAATGTAAATCAAATTTTATTTTTTTTCCTTGCAATAAACATTAACATTTCAAGAAAAACGATTTCAAATATAATAACATTACATGCAATGAACATTAATATTTCAAGAAAAATATTTTAAATATAATAATATCACCAAGACTGTACTAACGAGAAAAGTCTTGACGGTTTCCCTTTACTTGGGATGCTGAGACTTGGGCTCTGGCCAGATGATTGGTGAGATTGAAACCACGCCCTCTCTTCTCTGTTTGCCAGAGTTCCCACCTCAAGAAGATGAGCACAGATATGAGCAGTCCCCTTCTCCCACAAGGCCATCATTGCTCCCCAAACCAGGGGCCCGCCAAAATCATGCTTTCATGGAAGGCCCGAGGACTACCTGCTAAATCTTCGAAAACTAAAAACAGTGAGTTGTTGTTTTTTTAATCCTCCCAATAATTCACTTAGCGTGGCTTCCTCTGACTGAAACGGGTACTGGTTCAGCAAAGTCAAGTGGAGCCTGAGTCAGGTGGGGGATGGGATGGGCAGAGGCTGTGACCATGGCACCTTGGGTGATCACTTCCTCCTGGGAATCCAGGCGGACAGTTCGCTTATACAGTTCCATTCATTTGTCACTTGGCATACGCTATCTTATATTTTAGGGATCAAAAGATGTGCCCTAGCCCAGTGGTGGGCAAACTGCAGCTCGCGAGCCACATGCGGCTCTTTGGCCCCTTGAGTGTGGCTCTTCCACAAAATACCACGGCCTGGGCGAGTCTATTTTGAAGAAGTGGCGTTAGAGGAAGTTTAAGTTTAAAAAATATGTGGCTCTCCAAAGAAATTTCAATCGGTGTACTGTTGATATTTGGCTCTGTTGACTAATGAGTTTGCCGACCAGTGGTTTAGAACACCATCGGGCTCAAGGCTTCTTGCCTTTCTCCACATCGTGATTCCTCCGGCTGAATGAACAAAGGCAGCGATTTTGGGGCAGTCCTGTGAACCCTGAGACTGAGGCTTCGGAGGAGCAGGTGATGATGGCTCACGGTGCCCCGGGAAGTAAGAGGCCGAGCCTGGCATGCCTCTCGGGCCTCGTGACGCTGGGCAGGCATCGGCATTCACTTCGGGCAGCCTACAAGCCCTCAGCCTCACTGCAGAGGTGCTGAGAATGTGCACACGTATGCCAACACCGTGCAGACGTTCTAACATGAGGCGGTCAGGCTCTCGGGCCCTAGCGCAGGGACAGGTGCAGCCAGGCCCCCCCTCTGCCACGTCTAACTTCCCGCAGAGGAGACACAGCGCTCACTGCGGGCCCGTGTTGGCAATGAGGCCTCCAGAATGACCTCTGGGGGAGGCTGGTGCGTGTGTAGAGGGTGGGGAACGTCGTGGGATTAAAGGGTGCTTTCTTTTCTCTCGCCACAGGGAACTCCCTGCAAAGCGATGAGACGGCAGTGAGCTTTAAAGAGGGCTTTCTCCCCCCGCAGCAGCCAGGCCTGGATTCCGAGGCGACGGCGTTTAGCGCCGTTGCGTTCCTTTCCCACCAACTGTCTATTGTGACACTACGGAGCTAACTAGCAGAGCTGCTGAAATCGCAGTTGAGGGAAAGGAACATTAAGGCACGTGAGCGAGGGAAAAGGGATTTGTGTGAAGTAAGGAAGGGAACAGAACAGCAAGCAATAAGACAGACGGGAGCAAGACGTCTGTCCCAGGCGGCGGGAGGCTGGGCAGTCATTTGCGTGGCAGCTAAGACTCGGAGGTCAGGGCCGCGCTCCACAGAGAGGGCAGCGGGCACTGCCTGTGATGACACGGAGCTTCTCACGCACCTCCACGGCCTCCAAACTGCCACCCTAGGAGGAGAGGCCGACATTGGACTTGAGGGGCTAAGCATATGGCTTACACACTTGGAAGTTCTGATTCTTTTCTTTTTTTTAAAGATATTTTTATTATTGATTTCAGAGAGGAAGGGAGAGGGAGAGAGAGAGAGATAGAATCATCAATGATGAGAGAGAGAATCATGGATCGGCTGCTTCCTGCACACCTCCTTCTGGGGATCAAGCCCACAACCCAGACATGTGCCCTGACCAGGAATCAAACTGGTGACCTCCTGGTTCCTAGGTCAACGCTCAGTCCCTGAGCCACACCGGCCTGGCTGGTCTAGTCTTCTCTTGTTGAAGTGAATGAATCCAAACTTCTAAGCTCGCAAGCCATATGCTTAGCTCCTAAAGTCAAATGAAGGTTAGCCCCTTGAAAAACGGACTCTTTGCCTAATGACAGAAAAGTAATAACTTTAAAAGCTTTCTCTTTCACGTTATGCCAAAGTGTAGGTTAATTGATTAGGCTAGACCCAGCTTGGGCTTCCGGCCCCCAGACACGTCAGAGCAAAACTGGGACAGAGAGCAAGATAGGAGCCTTCCTCTTATGGGGGATGTGGCATCAAGAAGCAGGGGACAGGTGTTGGGAGAGCTCCCCAATTTTGTACTATGGAGCTCTCAATATGTGCCCACAAGCATCCTGAAAAGCATGGGAGAAACTGCCAGGAAGCCAAGCTAAAAATACCCAGGGAACAGCACAACCCAGGAGACATGCAGAGATGGGTGTGAGCACGCCGTGGAAGGTGTGAGACTCCGAGCATGAGAGCCGGGCTGCTGCGCTCGTCCCAGGCTCTCCTTCTAGGGGCCTGAACCATGAGTCAGTCGGATATAGGTGGGAGGAGTGTGTGCATCTGGTTTTAGACTCAATGTTTTATCTTTGAATCAGTCCCGTCTAATAGGGCAACACGCGTGTAATGAGCACCTGCCATGTGCCCTAGAATTAAAACTATAAAACCACACCCACTACTTGGGGAAGTGTGCATGAATTTTTGAGACCTTCTGATGGTGCCCCATCTCCCCTGGTAACAATTATAACTTGTGTGTGTGTGTGTGTGTGTGTGTGTGTGTGTGTTTTAAAAATATTTTTATTGACTTCAGAGAGGAAGGGAGAGGGAGAGAGAGAGAAACATTAACGATGAGAGAGAATCATGGATCGGCTGCCTCCTGCACGCCCCACACTGGGGATTAAGCTTGCAACCGGGGCATGTGCCCTGACCAGGAATCAAACCGTGACCTCCTGGTTCCCAGGTCAACGCTCAACCACTGAGCCACGCCGGCTGGGCTATAACTTGGTGTTAATGGCTTCCCAGTTCTCTGTCTACCCCACTTTCAGGATCTTACTTCTTGTAACACCTAATCATGTGTCCCTGACAAATATTTTCTCTGGTCTCCTTTTTCATTTATGAACTATCTGCTCCTAATTATGGGAAATATGTTACCATTGGCGCATTCCCTCCTTTTCCTCCAGGGCTTCCATCCGCACTTTCGGCAGGAGGGTCCTACTTCCTTGAACCTTGTTTCTGAATGTCATAAGCCTTCCCTCAAGTCCCTCTCAGGAGAAAGCAAAGAATGAGGTAGAAGAGAAATGGTGAGTCATGCTTTCTTCCTGAGGGCACACCCAAGATCAGGTTCTCAACGTTGCTGAAAAGCATTCAAAATCACACACTGTTCATATTTTTTAACCTTTATTATTGAAAGTATGTGTCTCGTCTTCCCCCCTCCATTGACTCCCTCCACCCCTGCCCCGTGCCCCCCGCCCCAGGCCTTCACCACATTGGTCTGTGTACATGGGTTGTGCATATATGCATACAAGCCCTTTGGCTGATCTCTTTCTACCCACCCACTCCTTTTCATTTTAACTACTCTCTTTGTGGTTTTAATTTTCATTTCCTTGATCACTACAGAAGCTCAGATATACATATATATATATATATATATATATATATATAAACTTACCTTTGCCCATTATAATATATATATATATATATATATATATATATATATATATATATATATATATAATAATGGGCAAAGGTAAGTTTATACTTTGTGAGTATGCAAAACAGTCTATTCTTGTATTATTCTCCATATGAACAACTGTAAACCTACTTTTGCCCCACCTTGTGTGTGTGTTTTGTTTTAAATCCTCACTGGAGGATATGCTCATTGACTTAGAGAGAGGGAGAGGGGGACAGGGGGGAGGGAGAGATGTGAGAGAGAACATCGATTGGTTGCCTTCCGTACATGCTTGGGGATCAAACCGACAACCTAGGTATGTGCCCTGACTGGGAATCAAACTCTCCAACCAACTGAGCCACACCAGCCAGCGTGCCCCACCCTGTGTTTAATGGCCTTTAGATGGTCTCTTTTGTGAATTGCCTGTTTAGGTTTATTATTCATTTTTGGGGGGTGTCTGACTTTTAAAATATTCTTTAAATATATTTTTTCTAATACATAATTTTTGTAGACTGTGTGTACATATGTATATGTATTTCTATCTCTGTCTCTCTATCTCTATATATGCAAGCCCTTTGTCAGGGCAGGGGTGCCATTGCTAGACCATTAGGTAAGGGATTAGGGACTCAGATATCTTTCTTCTCTCCACAAAGGGGAAAATATGCATCTTCCTCTCTTTGGGGACAGGATGCTGGAAGAAACCAAGAGTGAACAGTGGAGCACAGATGGCTCTAAAACAGGTAGCATTTGACGCAGGTATGATCCAATGTGTGCAAGGCAATAGAGCAGAGCTTGGCACCTCAGCGCTCTCCGGAAGTGGGATGGCCGAGTCCATCTGAGCTGTAGGGCAGGGACCCAGAGGTGCGACCCTCAGGCGAGTGTACCATGATGGCAGGCACCTGGGCAGGAGCAGAGGGGCTGGGGATGGCCTTGGCGTCTCCTGGCAACTAGAAAGCTCCGTCCCTGGATGACCACTGCTGCGCTAGGTGAACAGTCTTCCTGCTGGGCCAGGGCTTAGGGAAATGCTGGCCTCTCTGCCCTCGGCATTTGCATTTCAGCTCATCCTTCGGCAGGTCAACCATTTGCATAATGTGTTTGGGGCCAGACCGGCTGCATCCAGGCAGAGGCGTGCACGCTGCCCTTGGCCCTGAAGGGTGTGGAAGCCTGTTGAGCAGCTCTCCCCCAGGAGGGCTGAGCTCAGGGATCTCCGCAGGTTTCTTTTGTCAAATGCCATTATTTTCATGGGTGACAGCGTCCCAGCTGCCCTGGCATCTCACGGTCAGCTGTCCTTCCCGTGTTCCCCTGAGGACAGAAGCCAGGTGGTTCTGAGCAGATCAGCCTGATTTTATTACTCACCAGGGCACCCCGCGTCAGCACAACCCACCCATCTCTGAGATCATGTCTCTGTTTCACAGAGCCGGGGGTCCCCGGGGGCCACCCCAGCTCTCGGCTGTCAGCCCGGAAGGAGTCACGCACTGACGGGCAGGTTTTCCTCGCCTTCCTTTCATGTGGGAACTTGCGGGCTGGACGGGGAAGGGAGAGAAGAGGTCAGCTTACTTGCTTGTCAGCTTCTCCGGGGGCAGCCGAGACATAATCATCTGTGCCCACAGGGTAGAGTCAACCCCAAATGTGGCCTCACTCCGGGGTGGAGACCATAGGGTACCACCCAGCCCTGGCAGTGTGGGCAGTGCCCCTGTGACAGACTGCCAGGCCTGGGCCTCCAGGCCAGGAGGCGCTCCCTCCGGGACATGCCGCAGGCAAGGCAGCCGGGCCCGAGGACACCACACTGATCTGCTCAGCGGGGAAAATGGGAGCCTTGGAATGGTGCCTTAGAGCCGTGGTCGGCAAACTGTGGCTCTCGAGCCACATGCGGCTCTTTGGCCCCTTGAGGGTGGCTCTTCCACAAAATACCACGGCCTGGGCCAGTCTATTTTGAAGAAGTGGCTTTAGAAGAAGTTTAAGTTTAAAAAATGTGGCTCTCAAAAGAAATTTCAATCGTTGTACTGTTGATATTTGGCTCTGTTGACTAATGAGTTTGCCGATCACTGCCTTAGAGGATAACAACTTTCAATGTAATTTATTGTTTTTTTAAAAAATGATTTGAGAGAGAGGAAGGGAGAGAGAGAGAGAAAAACGTCAATGTGAGCCGAAACCGGTTAGTGGATAGAGCGTCGGCCTGCGGACTGAAGGGTCCCGGGTTCGATTCCGGTCAAGGGCATGTACATTGGTTGCGGGCACATCCCCGGTAGGGGGTGTGCAGGAGGCAGCTGGTCGATGTTTCTCTCTTATTGGTGTTTCTAGCTCTCTATCCCTCTCCCTTCCTCTCTGTAAAAAAATCAATAAAATATATTAAAAAAAAAAAGATTCTCTCTAAAAAAACAAACAAAAAAACCAACAAAAAACAAAACATCAATGTGAGAGAGAAACATCTATTGGCTTCCTTCTGCATGAATCCTAACCAGGGATTGAACCCATAACCCCAGTATGTGCTCTGATCAGGAATGGGACCCGCCTCCTTTTGGTGTGCAGGATGATGCTCCGACCAACCGAGCCACACCAGCCAGGGCAATTTATTGTCATTTCTTAATTTCAGTCTCCATGGCCTACGTTCCTAAAGGGGGGAAAATCCCAGTGAGACCCAGTTTCAGGGTCCGAGTCGATGGCCCCAGGGAGGCTGATGGCCAGGTAAAGCTTCCTGACCATAGGTCTTTGGAAATGCTTCTTTGTGGGGAATGTCCTAGAATCACGGGAGGAGAGAACAAGGGGTGGGGGGGAGCTTGAAATGGGCACAAAGGAAGGAAGACCCGCATCCCAGCCTAGGGCCAGGCTAGATGCAACCATTGAACTGTTTCCTTTGATGATAAGAAAACCACCGGCTGCGAGTCCAGGAGGATGGCATATGTCCATCCACAGATCCTCCCGCCTCCCTTATGTGTCCCAGTGTTGCTGGAGAACCAAATCTCTCCGTTGCTCATGGGAGCGAGTTTCTCGGGGTACTGCTGAAAGGAGCACTTTCGGAAGCCCCCACGGGAGAATGAGATGGGGTAAAGGGCTTTATTGGCGTGGAGTTACCTTCCTTGGGGTCCCAAGTCCCATGCCCCGTTAAGCCAGTCCTGAAAGAGGTGCAGCTGGGGTCCCAGCAGAGCCATAAGCAAGGCCCGTGTCCAGTGCTTCGTTCCGTGTTGCAGCCGGGCCCAGTTCCACATTCAGGTGAATGAAAGTCCATCAGTCCGTTGTGTGGGTCCCGCATGCCGTGAGCCACATGGGCGAATGCAGGGAGCACATCCCCCTGCAACAGGAGTCAAGGGCTCAGGCAAACTGGAGAGGCAAGAGCCAGGAGAGCATGCTCCTTTGTCCAGAAGTTTAAATATTCAGGTCTCTCCCCTCTCCCACCCCCTCACCCCTGCCCCACCCCATTGCTAGATTAGTATTAAAAAGAACTGCTGTTGCCCTAGCCCTACCTGGTTTGGCTCAGTAGATAGAGTGTTGATCCTTGGATGGAAGGATCCTGGGTTTGATTCTGGTCAAGGGCATGTACCTCGGTTGCAGGCTTGATCCCTGAGGCCCTAGTTGGGGCGTGTGGGGGAGGCAACCAATTGATGTGTCTCTCTCACATAGATGTTTCTCTCTTTCTGTCTCCCCCCTCATCCCTTCCATTCTCTCTAAAACAAAGCTTCAATGGAAAAATATCCTTGGGTGAGGATTAACAACACCACCACCAGCAACCAAAAAAGAACTACTGTTCACTAAACACATGCCACTGGATGAGGGTAAGCCTCAGAAGTGAAATGGGCATAGAGGATGCCCAATTATAAGTTAAAGAGGGCCATGGGTGGTCTTTCAATGAAGTGACTAGTCCTGTGTGTGACTGGGTCTAAGTCTAGACCTTCACAGGTGACCTCAGTCGGCTAGAACAGCGGTCGCCAACCGGTGGTCCGCTGACCAGTGGTGGTCCGTAAGGCCCGAAAGGTTGGCGACCCCTGGGCTGGAGCACAGTATTGATGAGATTAGCATTGCAGGTATCCCAGTCGAAAACAAGTCTCTCATTGCATCTAGTTGTATTCGCTGGCTTCCCTCACCATGGAGAAGAAATTAGAAGGAAGAGGGAATAACGCCATCATTTATTCTATGTCAAAGGCTTTCCTGACATAATTACATTTAAACTTGACAGCAACCTTGTGGGATAAGAGCTATGATTATCCCTGTTTGATGGGCCCCATGCTATTAAGCAACTTGCCCAAGTTAAAACACACACACACACACACACACACGAGTAAATAATGAAACCATCATTGAGCCCCGGGTCTGTCTGTCTGATTCAAATCTTGCCACGACTCTTTCTCCAGGATCTGGAAGGCGACTCACATCATCATTCAATCTAGACGAACTCTACTGGTACGCATGAGAGGCAGAGACTGGAAGAGGTTAAGGGGCTGATCAAAATAGCTCAGCTATTAATGGTGTGACCCAGATTGGCTTGGGACTTCTGGTTTGATTTCCTTTTTGCTTCCCCACTTGAGACAGTGAAGATTGACTTTGCGCCTCCCCTCACAATCCTGGAAAACCAACCCCAAGTTCATGAGGACTCTGATGATCGACAGAATCGTAATCTTCCTGGTTAAAGACATTCCATTAAAACAAATACAACTGTGGCGTTGCCGAAAATGGGGTAAAGACAGGGTTCTGACTTCCCTGCCAGCTTTTGTGCCAATGGGTGCTTTCAGTGGGCTGAGAAGGAGGAGCACATGGTGGGGACGTGGGGGTGGGGCGCCAAATACAGCTACGTCATCACGGTGGGGGGGTAAAGGGAGCAGGTGGTGATGCTGTAGACTGGGTAGGGCTGGTGGCTTCAGCAGTTACAGGAGACCCTTGCAGCCGATGGCGGCACATTCTGTGCTCTGCTCGGATAATAGCGCCAGTTTAATTATAACCGGGAAGTGTTAATTTCAGTTTGCGTACATCTCTAGTATGTTTCATTTCAAATGTGACTTTCCAGCTCCTCTCCCTCGCTCTCTTCTCTTCATGCCATACAATATTTGCATATCTGAATGTCAGATTTTTCAAGTGCTGGAAGGAACAGGCTCTGGTATGTTCTTGAGTTATTTTGTATAGCAGCATCTGTCTTGTTTCAACAGCTACCAGAGCTGAGAAGTGACCCAGGAGCAGCCTGGCAGGAAGAAGAACGTGGGATCCAAGGGGGTTCCTTCTAGAGCAGAGCCCCACAAGGCCTGGGGACCCTCCCGTCCCAGGCCACTTCGGAACAGATGTTTCCCCAGTTTATTTTTACTTTAATTATTTTTATTTTTTATTTTTTAGAAAGGCAGATCACCAAAGGAAACAAATACTGAATGACGACTACAGAATGTATCTTTGGAACTTGCTAGACTAATTACCAAGGCTCCAAAATCACTTTAAAAGCAACACATTTTGTTTTGCAATATACATTCTTGTTGCCAAAAAAAAAATTTTTTTTTTATCGTTTTAATCAGAAGCCACCTCGAAATGGATAGTTGATTGTGGGAGATGCGGAATTTGGAGGGACTACTCTCATTAGGACAGCACATTGCAAGGAATTCCGTGACTTTTTTTCTGTATGTAGAATGATGTCAGGAAGATTTTCCTACAAGAAATTCTAAGAGCTTTAAATAGCTTCCTTCTAAAATGATGCCTCTGTTTAAGCAATTATAATAAAACTGCTTACTATGTGCCAAGCAATATCTAGTTTAATCTTCTCAACTTCCCTAGGTGGTAGGCATATATATATATCTGCGTATATATATATATCTATATTTCAGAGAGAGGAAGGGAGAGGGAGAGATAGAAATATCAATGATGAGAGAGAATCACTGGTTGGCTGCCTCCTACACACCCCTCAGTGGGGATCGAGCCCGCAACCTGGGCATGTGCCATGACCGTGAATCAAACCGTGATCTCCTGTTTCATAGGTCGACACATAACCACTGAGCACACTGGCTGGGCTCATCAGAGGTAGTTTTTGCCTTAATCAGGGATGCTTCAAGGCTATCGTAATCAAAACAGCATGGTACTGGCATAAACACAGTCACCTATATCACTGGAACAGCATAGAGAGACCAGAAATAAACCCATGCCCATAGGTCAATTGATGTTTGACAAAGGAGGCAAGAAGAGACAATAGGGTAAAGACAGTCCACTCAATAAACTGTGTTGGGAAAATTGGACAGATATGTGCAAAATAGTGAAACCAGACCACCTTTCTACCCCATATACACGAATACACTCAAACTGGATTAAAGGTAAGGCTTGAGCCCATAAAACTCCTAGAAGAAAACATAAGCAGGAAACTCTGGCATTTCTCTTAGCAATTTCTTTTCCTGATACACCTCCTCAGGCAAGGGAAACAAACCAGAAAATAAACAAGGGGGACTACATCCCATTAAAATGTTTTTCCACAGCAAAGGAAATCGTTAACAAAATGAAAAGACAACCCACTGAAGAGGTGAAGATATTTGTCCATGATACATATGAAAATGGGTTAATATCCAAACTTTATAAAGAACTCATACAACTACACACACACACACACACACACACACACACACACACACAAAACAAACAAACAAACAAAAAAAAACAAGCAATTTAAAAAATGGGCAGAGGACCTGAATAGACACTTCTCTTAAGAGGACATGCAGATGACCAATAGGCATATGAAAAGATGCCCAAAGTTACAAATCATCAGAGAAAAGCAAATTAAGACCAAAAAGAGATATCACCATATACCTGTCAGAATGGCTACCATCTATACATCAACAAACAAGTGTTGGTGAGAATGTGGAGAAAAGGGAACTCTCATGCATTGCTGGTGGGAATGCAGACTGGTGCAGCCATGGTGAAAAACAGTATGGAGGTTCCTAAAAATAAATAAATAAATAAAAATGGACCTACTTTTTGACCCAGTGCTTCCACTTCTGGGTATATATCTGAAGATTACCTAAACAGTAATTATATATATACTAGAGGCCCAGTGCATGATTAAATCATGCACCTGGTGCACCAGCTGGCTGTCTGTCCGCTGGTGCCCCAGGCCTTCCGAAAGCCTCCGGCGCGGCGGAGGCTTTCGAAAGGCCTTGTGCCGGCGCAGACAGACAGACAGCTCCCCCGCTTTGGCTTTTGATCGCGGGGGAGCCGGCTGGCTGTCTGTCCGCCGGTGCACCAGGCCGTCTGAAAGCCTCCGGTGCAGCCATGACACAGACGCTGAGCTCGCTGCGCCACTGGTGCCGCGAGCTCAGCGTCCTGCTGGCCCAATCAGCTACCCCAGCCACCCTGAGTCTCGCCCCCTGCGCCTCCTGCTGGCCCAATCGTGGGCGTAGCGGAGTGATGGTAATTTACATATTACCATTTTATTATGTAGGATATACATGTTTATTGCAGTGTAGTTTGCAATAGTCAAGCGATGGAAATAACTCAAGTTCCCATCAATATACAAGTGGATAAAAAGCAGTGGTACATCTCTACAGTGGAATATTACTCGGCACAAAAAGAATGAATTCCTATCATTTGCCCCAGCATGGGTGGACCTAGAGGATATAATGGTAAGTGAAATCAGTCAGTCAGAGTAAGACAAATACCATGTGATTTCATTTATATGTGGACTCTAAAGAACAATATGAATGAACAAACAAAGCAGAAACAGACTCATAGACACAGAGAACGAACTGATGGTTGCCAGAGGGTAGGGGTGTTGGGGAACTGGGTGAAAACGGTGAAGGGATTAAGAAGTACAGAATGGTAGTTACCAAATAGTTGTGGGGATGTACAGTCCAGCATAGGGAATATAGTCAAAAACACTGTAATAACTTTGTACGGTGCTGGTAAGTACTGGATATTTCTGGGGGAACACATTGTAAAATATAAGATTGTCTGACCATTCTGCTATACAACGGAAACAGCTACAAGATAATATTGAATGTAAAGTGTAATAGAAAAGAGAAAGAACTGTCCGGCACGATGATCCCGAGAAGGTCACGGGAACAGACCGGGGAGCCCTGATTCTTCGCCTTTGCCTCTGTAACATCTGTCTCCCCTGGAGGGCTACTGCCTTGGAGGAAGTCCTACATGGGAAACACGCTATTTCCTGCCATCCTCAACACTGGCATGTACTAGTATGTATGGTCTTTTCTCTCCTCTCACTTAGCAGGAAATAACCCAGAAAATGTAGTGTTTTGCTGAAAGCTTCTTTAACTTGGAAAAACGATAGAAAACGCATCTTTGAAAAAGAGCTGACACCTCTGTTATATTTTGGTCCCCGCTGGAAGGCGGGCGGAGATTCAGAGGCCTGCGGCGCGCTCGCCGACAGCTCTGCAGGTGCAGTCCGTCCTGTGATGTGTTTCCTCTGGCGGCAGGTCGGGCTGAGGAGCCTGAGGCGGGGCCGGTGGGGGCCGCACATCTGGACCAGGTCTCAGGTCCTCGAGGCCTGTGGCTCGGAGCTCATCGGAATATGGCTGTGACACGTTCCCCGTCTGCCTGGGCCGTCTCAGAGCCTGGAGGGCCTTGCTTGGTGATGGTGTGGATCAGCAAAGCAGAACAGCCCAGAAGGAAGAGCAGCAGAGCCTGGACCTCCGTGTGGCTCCCCCGTACGACCTTGGTGGGGACGACCCAGGCTCTGGGAGCTGCGGGTCTGTGAGGGTCAGGAGGTGACGTGTGTTGAAGGTGTACAGCGTGATGATCTGACTTCCATGATGTTATGTGTCTATTCTATCTCAATAAAGTTGACAAAAAATAAAACTCTTCTGGAAAAAAAGAAAAAGAGATGGTGTGTGGATGATGACAGAGAGTACTACAATGCCTCAAAATGCCCAGCCCTGTGACTCCCAGCCGTGGCCCAGCCCTGTGACTGCCAGCCGTGGCCCAGCCCTGTGACTCCCTGCCGTGGCCCAGCCCTGTGACTCCCAGCTGTGGCCCAGCCCTGTGACTGCCAGCCGTGGCCCAGTCCTGTGCTGCCCAGCCGTGGCCCAGCCCTGTGACTGCCAGCCGTGGCCCAGCCCTGTGACTGCCAGCCGTGGCCCAGCCCTGTGACTCCCAGCCGTGGCCCAGCCCTGTGACTCCCAGCCGTGGCCCAGCCCTGTGACTCCCAGCCGTGGCCCCAGCATGGAAAACAGCTTTCACTTCCTCTCGTGGGGCCATCCCCTGCCTACCCCCCCCCCCACTCCTGGAGGTTGGCAATATTTCATTACTTTTTCTTTTAAAACATACAGGGTGGGGGCAAACGTGGATTTACATTTATTGGTATGGAAAATAATACAATAATTAATAAATAACAATACAAGAACAAACTCTGTGTTCCACCTACTCACAACTGTAAACGTAATTTGGCCCCACTCTGTATGTAATAAGCTCCTACTATGTGCCGTGCACTTTTTATTTGGAGATATTACTTACAAAGCCACTGTCTTTAGAAATAAAACTTCCCCCCACTTTCCTTTGGATGAGGAAAAAAGGAAGCGGAATCTCCCTGCTTGCCCTTCTCACCGCAGCCTCTCACTTGGATGGGCTAATGAGGAAGGCATATGGGGCAATGGTGCTGTGGGGTGCCAGGGGCAGTCATTTCCCCGGAAAAAGTCCCAGAAGGAACCAGGGACTGGGATGAGGCAGACATCACTATCCAGACGAGAGGAAGCGATGGCTTCTAGCCAGCTCTCACAGCCTCTGTGCAAGGACCCGGCGGCAGCTGAGGGCGGTGAGAGGGTTTCCTGCCTTTGTTCCGGAGATAAAACCTTCCCTTGACATTCAGCATCTGTTCGCTCAGGAGGGCTCTGTAGCATTCAGCAGACCCAAGCTCCACAAGGAGGCACTTGAGTCAACATTTGGAAGATCACACAGCGGCAGCCTGCAGCAGGAGGAGCCGGACGATCACAGCTGGGCGAGCAGGAAGAAGCAGGAGAAGAGGGACTAGAACATCCGCCTGGCATCCCCGGCACCCTCCCCCTCTCTGCATCCTCTTTACAAGCTCATTCATTCATTCATTCATTCATTCATTCAGCAACAATTTTTTGTGGCCCCAATAGGTGCCAGGTGCTGCTCTAGGTATTGGAGATATCGTGTAGAAGGAGAAAGCCTACCTTCAGGGAGCGTATTTGCTAGTGGGGAAGACAGACAATAAACAGATAAACGATCAAGTAGTGATAAGGGACATGGGAGGGAGCAAGGCAAGGTGAGGGTTAGAAATGTCACATGTGTGTATGGGCTGTGTGTGGTATAGGGTATGCATGTGTGTGTGTGTGTGTGTGTGTGTGTGTGGTGTAGAGAGTGTGTGTGATGTATGTGGTGTAGGGTTTGTGTATGAGATTACATTTAGAGTGATTAGGGGAGGCTTCACTGGGGAAGATTAAAAAAAAAAGTTTGTATTGATTTCAGAGAGAAGAAGGGAGAGGGAGACAGGGATAGAAACATCAATGATGAGAGAGAATTATTGATTGGCTGCCTCCTGCATGGCCCCTACTGGGGATCAAGCCCACAACCCAGGTATGTGCTCTTGACCGGAATTGAACCCAGGACTCTTCAGTCCGTAGGCTGATACTCTATCCACTGAGGCAAACCAGCCAGGGCCCAGGGCTTTAAAATAGATTCTCTGTCTTTCTGTTGACACATCCTATTGGTTCTATTTTGCTGCAGAACTCTGCTAAATACAGATGGGTATTATCCCCACTTTATAGACAAAGACATTGAGGCTCAGAAAGGTTAAGTCACTTAGTCATAGACTAGAGTCCCGGTGCACGAAATTTGTGCACGGGGTGGGGGGTGGGGGGGGAGGGGTTGTTCCTCAGCCTGGTCTGCACCCTCTGGCAATCTGGGACCTTTCAGACATCCCTCTCCAAATCCGGGACTGCTGGCTCCTAACTGCTCACCTGCCTGCCTGATCGCCCCTAACCACTCTGCCTGCCTGCCTGATTGCCCCTAACCGCTCCTAATTTCACCTCTAAAATTCAAGCTTCTTCTTTTTTTATTTTTAATATTTATATTTCTTCTTTACTTTTTATTTTAAAAGTCAAGCTTCTTGAGAACATGAGGCATTTAACATTATTACATAACTAGAGGCCCAGCGCACGATTCAATCGTGCGGGTAGGGTCCCTAGGCCTAGCCTCCTGCGATCAGGGCCATCTTCTGCCTGTTCGCCAGTCCCCAGGCCCAATGCTGCCTCCGCCGCCGCCACTGAGCTGCCAGGCTGTTGGGATCCCCAGCTCATCCCCAGCCGCTGCCGCTGCTGCTGGGGCTTGAGGCGCTGACGAAGGGGAGCACGGCAGGGGATCCGGGTGCGGACAACCGGCTCCCCGCCTCCGATGGCAGCGGAGCTGGGTGTCCAGGGTGTCCGAGGCAGCCCCCCTCAGCGGCCGCCAATCCAGCCGTTGAGAGGCGGGGGGGAGGGAGGGGCGGGAGTCCCGCGCCTCTCAATGGCCGGATATGCCACCCCGAGTCCCGCCCCCCAGCCTCCCACCGCCCAATCGTGGGCGTAGCGGAGTGATGGTTATTTGCATATTGCCTTTTTATTATGAAGGATTCCTTACAGAGAGCTAAGCATGGTAAACACAGCAAATACTTAATATTTAAGGGCTTCTATACAAACACTTTCCAACCAGGATTGTTTTAATAGGCAGTCTCCAAAAACCTGAACTGGAAAACCTAAAAGTACCATCCCACTGGCCGTTCAGCATTTCCTCGGCCTGCGGGCGGTTGATCTTGTTGCCCACATACCAGGTTCGTTCCCCATGGTGCGGGAGGTCATCCTCATCCTCCATCAGTGCATACTGGTCTTCAGTCTCCTTTTTGATTCCCAACCACTCGTCGGTTTTCTTCTGCCGGGTGCCTTTCTGACTGAGCCATACCAGGTGCCGGTCTCGGATCTTGCGCAGCTGCATGAGGTCTGGCTTCAGGTTGTTCATGCGCTTATCGCTCTTCCGGTTTTCCAAGGCCTGTGTGGGCAGCTCCTGTTCCAGCTTCGTGCGTGCGGTTCTCGTGGATGTGGGACGGACGTGAGCCGTTCAGAGTTCAGCGGGATCCTCTGCATCTCTTTTCATTGCCCTCACGCCGGAAGCGCTCCAGGCACTCCTTGTGCACTTCTCTTGAGTCTGGCCCTGCTCTTGGAAGATCTGGATGGTTTCATTGAAGGCTTTGATTGCCTGCGCTTCACCTGCAGTGCCTGGGAGGTGCGTGTGCACTCCGCGTAGAGCTAGTCATACTCGCGGCTCTCGTCTCCCGCTTCAAACCAACGTAACAAACGAAACCTTTAATTCTGATCGTCCTCGCCGCAAGGGAACAGCAAACCTCAATCGAAATAATTTCCCGCCAGAAGTCACGTCCAAATACCGCGAGACTGAGGACTGTAGGGCTGACTATGCACATGCGCAATAGCAGGCTCACGTTCTAGCGGTGGGCGCCCAGGCGTCCCCCACAATCCCACAATCCTCCGGTCACATACTTCCGGTTCTTCTAGCTCCTCCTCAAGTGGTGTTTCCTTCAGTCGCATTGCAGCGTCCCGGGCCTCTCTAGTTGGAGAGGATTTTTCGGTTTTGGCGTTGACAGCTGTTTGCTATTTGCAATCAGTGAAGTTTCGGGGGAACTGCCGCTGCCATGAACATGTCGGTCCCAAGCACCCTCATGAAGCAACCGCCCATTCAGTCCACGGCTGGCGCCGTCCTGGTTCGCAGTGAGGAAGGTACTGTGCTGAGCCGTTTTCCAATCGGTTCTTCCTCTTCCCCAGCACACTCCAAACCTACTCCGGGCTGACCCCCCAACCCTGCAGACCCTTAAGGCCTTCCCCCCTAATTATTTGTCTTTCCCCCATCAAACTCGCACCCTATCGCGTTGCCTAGGGGCCCCCTAACCGCTCCCTGGGGGGCAGGCCAGCCTGGGCGAGGGGCCGTGGTGTTCTGGTCTCTGGTCGTTGTGGTCCTTAGGGTAGCTGGCTTTTTATCTATATAGATGTGCTTGATAAAAATGTATAGATCAAATAAAAACACATGGTATGCCCGGCTGGTGTGGCTCAGTGGTTGAGCCTGTGAACCAGGTCACCCTAAGAACCAGGAGGTCACGGTTCGATTCCGGGTCAAGGCACATGCCCAAATAGGGGGTGTGCAGGAGGCAGCTGATCCATGATTCTTTCATCATGGATGTTTCTATCTCTCTCCCTTTCCCTTCCTCTCTCTGAAATCAATAAAAGTCTATTTAAAAAAATACACGTTATTAGAAAGTTTGCCAGTAAACTATATTGCAATTTATGTTATTTATTAAAGTAACTGCTGTGGTGCAAAAAAGTTATATCACAACATAATCAAACTTACTTGGATGTAAGTTTGATATTATTTTACTGAACAGAAATCTCAAATTCTGAGGACTCTTGAAAATTCTATTAGTAAGCAAGATCTTCCCACTTTAGAAAGAGATGTAGTGTATGGGGAGAAAAACAATTGGTTGCGTTTTTGTTTTTTTAAAAATATATTTTATTGATTTTTTTACAGAGAGGAAGGGAGAGGGATAGAGAGTTAGAAACATCGATGAGAGAGAAACATCGATCAGCTGCCTCCTACACACCCCCCACTGGGGATGTGCCCGCAACCAAGGTACATGCCCTTGACCGGAATCGAACCTGGGACCTTTCAGTCACAGGCTGACGCTCTATCCACTGAGCCAAACCAGTTTCGGCTGGTTGCGTTTTTTTAAACTTTATTTTTATTGTGGACAGTATGACGATGTCCCCATTTCCCCCTTCTTTGCCCGCCTCCTGGCGGCATTTTCCGATGTCTCATTTTGCTTTGCTCCCCTTACGCTTTGAGAATTCTCTTTGAATAATTTCAACCTGTGTGAACTAATCTAAGGCAACGAGCTAACTGTCCACACTGCAGGGCGAGTTCCACCAACAGGTGAGCATCCGTAAAGGAGGGGTGGAGGGGGTGGGCAGTGGTGGTGGTTCCCTGGGGAGAGCAGGGCACAGCTGAGGTGCCTGTGCAGGGAGCTGGGTGACATCTGGGGGTCCCTTTCTGCCTGGGGTGCTCTCTTATAGAGAGAACATCTCCAAGGTGTGACCTGAGGGGAAATTCTGAAACAACAAGTGTCTGCTGTGCTTCCTTCCCTCTCCTTTCCTCTCCACCCTTTTCTGGCTTCTTTCTTGGCCGGGATTTATCTGTTAGTCTGATAAAATGATAGTGTGCTAACTAGATGCGTTACTCCCCCAGTTTACATGCTAATAATGACGTTTACATTGTTAGTAAAGAGACAGCACTGGGGTGATAGGCATGGAGTGGGCACCTCCAGTCCCACCATGGGGCTGTGGGGCTGTGGAGCTGGCTGGGCCAGGCCCCTGGCATGGCTGCGGCTTCCTCTTACATTTGCTGTCTTGTGTCAGCTCCCTGGTCTCTGTAGACAGCCCTGGAACTTGGTTTCCAGGTGTGCTGTCACCTAAGAGATTTGCCCATGAGTCCCTGAGACATTGCTGGCCTGGAGTGCCACGGGGCCAGGAAGGAGATGTTTGGGACCAAATTAAAGGTCAGCCGGGATGCTAACACTCTCCTGAAGACCAAATCCTGGCCAGGCGGCGTCTTTCGGCCTGAACCTAAGTGGGTGTGTGCACCAGGCAGGCTCAGATTCTGGAACCCTGAATTGGAGGAGAAATGAGGTCTAGACCGAGAGGGGGCCGTGGGAATGTGTCCACGTTCCACGGCTCTTCCTGCACTGACCGCTGGCACCGATGAGGTATTCAGAGAGGCCGGGCAGACTCAGGCCAGCTCTAGGGTGGCAGAGGGGAGGAGGGCCACTCGGGCAGGTAGGGCCCAGCAGGGACTGAATGCAGTGCCCCGGTGGGTCATTGGCCCACTGAGTCAGATGCAGGAGACGACTGGTTTGGAGCCCTGGGGGAGGAGCTGGGGACAGCAAGGCTAGGAAGAGGGGTTCTGTGGGTAAGCGGGCTAGAGGTAAAGGGGCATCCGCACTCCTGTGGTCTGAAGCCCAGACATGGTCATGCAAACTCCTTGGTGAATGTTCGGTGCCTGGGACTTGCATTCAGAAACGCCAGGGGCCAGGATTGCTTATGTCAGCTGACCTCCGGGGCCTGCTCCTACTCCGGAGTGGGAGAGAGCTTATTCTGTTTGGCAGCATCTGTGCCCAGCACCACGTCTGGCTCATTGTAAGTTCCCAATCCAGGTTTCATCAAGATTGCCTGAGCTCCTACTAAGTCACGGCAATACAGGGGCGGAGGGCAGGATGTTCTTGTCCTCGTGGGAGCCCATAGATAACAGGGAAGTGAAGCAAGGATGCAAATGGACACAGTTATTTTCCAGGGAATGGAGGTTGGCAGGGCCTCCATCTACCTGCTTAGAGGAGTGCTATTGGATTTGGGGTAAGGCAAGCATGGATATCAGGGGGCATTTAGCATCTCTAGCCTTTGCCCACTAAATGTTAGTACTGCCTCCTCTCCTAAGTTATTCTGGCAGCCAGAATAGTCCCCAACATGTTTTCATTCCCACACACCGCCTAGTAGGGACCACTGGAAGATCAGTGTGTTAGGGTTCTTAAGAGAAATAGAGCCAGCAGGGTGTGTGTGTGCATGTGTGTGTGTGTGTGTGTGTGTGTGTGTGTTTATGAAGAGATTTATTATAAGGGATTGACTCAGGCAATTCTGGAGGCTGACAAGATCTGTAGTCAGCAAGCTGAAGACTCAAGAGAGCCGATGGTATAATTTCAGTCTGAGGGCCAGCAGACTCAAGACCTTGGAAGAGCTGATGTTTCACTTCAAGTTCAAAGACAGGAAAAAGCTGATATCTCAGCTCAAGGCAGTTGGGCAGGAGGAGTTCCCTTGTACTCATAGGAGGGTCAACCCTTTTGTTCTATTTAGACCTTCGACTGATTGGGTGAGGCCCACCCTCATGAGGGAGGGCAATCTGCTTTACTCAGTTTACAGATTCAATGTTAATTGCTTCTAAAACCAGCTCACAGACACACCCAGAATAACGTGTGACCAAATATCTGGGCACCCTGTGCCCAGCTGACACATAAAATTACCATCACAATCATGTAGGGCCCGGATATTCTTCCTGTGGTTCAAGACCGGAGTGGAGCTGAGGTTGCTGGGGTAAGCTGTAAGGGACTCCTGCAGAATCTGACTGGGGAAGGTAGGAGGTGACAATCCCTAGGCATTAAAACTGCCCGCAGCCTCGCTGGGGCAGGTGGGTTGTGATACAGAAATAAGGAAAATAATAACCAGAGTCTGTACTTTGCAAATCCACATACATAATCTCATTTCACCTCCCAGCTGTCTTATGAGGCAGCCAAGGATGCATTACAATTGCTTCTTTTTAAAAAAATATATATTTTATTGATATTTTACAGAGAGGAAGGGAGAGAGAGAGAGAGCTAGAAACATCGACGAGAGAGAAACATCGATCAGCTGCCTCTTGCACACCCCCCCCCCCCCCCCCACTGGGGATGTGCCCGCAACCAAGGCACATGCCCTTGACCGGAATCGAACCTGGGACCTTTCAGTCCGCAGGCCAACGCTCTCTCCACTGAGCCAAACCAGTTAGGGCCACGATTGCTTCTTGACAGATGAGAAAGGGTTAGAGGTTAGCCAAGGTCGCACGTTGCCGGGGAAAGCCCGGGCCGGGGTGACTCAGGTTTCCCCCAGATACTGGGGAACTCGGGGTGGATGGAACAGGATGCCCGCAGAGTGTGGCGAAAGCTGCAGAGGGCAGGAGGACAGCTGTGTGTGTGCTGCAGGCAGGAGAAAGTCCTCAAGGACACAGTGAGCTGCCTGAGCTGAGGCGATGTGACAGAGCTGTCACTTACAAGGAGAGGCTGCGGCCAGCAGAGCCTGCTGGTGGAGGCATCGGGGGTCAGGGTGGCTCAGAGGGAGCAGAAACCCAGGGCTGGCAGGGAGGCAGCCAGACAGGGGGATGAGGGTCAGCCAAATCTGCCACCTACAGCCTCGGAGGATAAGGCCCGAGAGGTGGTGACAGAGCGAGGACAGCTCTGGCCCCGCAGTCCGTCACTGGAGAACAGCGTGGGGGAGCCTGGGCTCAGAGTGTCCGCGGGAGCCTGGTGAAGGGCAAGCTAAGGTCTCCGTGGCCTCCCCGCAGCTTTTGCTGGAGCCGTCAGATGACCCGGGGCTGTACCGCCCTGGGGGACCCGAAGGGCCCTTCTCCCCTCTGTAGCTGGGTGTGTGCTCAGCCCCGCGAATCCAGAGCAGCCACCCTGTCCTCAGGAGTTCCCAGTGTAGGCGGAACGAGGCCACCTGACCAAGAGCGCCCTGCCCGAAGGGACGGACAGACAGCCTTCCATAGACACTCAGAGGCCGTCTGGGCCCAGCCTGGGGGCTTGGTGGGGTCAACAGCCAGCGGGGTGGAGCTGGCCTGGGAGAGATGGGGATGCAGGCCTGGGCTGAGGCTGTCTCTCTCAATGAAACAAGGTCACAGGGAGTGTCGGAAGAAGAAAACCTGGAAAACAATGCTCCCCCCCGCCCCCCAGATGCCTCCGAGGTGGCCTGATGTGATGGGGGCAGTGGTTTGGGTGTGAGGACAGGCTTTCCTTGTGGACCCGCGTGTCCCGGGACCGGTGTGGTGGGCTGGCTCCTGGGGCAGGGCTCCAGGCCGCTGTGGCCCGTGGCGCTCAGGTGAGCACCTTGGCGGACCCCCGCTGCTTGGACCCACCCCCCCCAGGGTTCTTATCGTCTAAGACAGGCCTCGTTTCCCCCTCACACAGCCAAATAGAGCCCTGAATTGCGCTGTGACTAACCCCAGGGCCTCTGGGGAGGTTTCTGACCCAGAGACTAGGCACAAAGATGTCCGGGGTTTCTCTTCCCTGGACCCTGGTCACTACTTACTCTTCCCACCTCTGAAGTGGGAACCACAGCGCAGAGCAGAGGCCTGGACCGCTCCCTGCGCCGAGCTGGGTCAGTTCACGGAGCCCTTGTCCCAGCTTATTCTTGGTTTTCTGGCACTAAGGGCAGACAAGGGCAAACGTCATCTAGCGAGGCCAGGGCGTCCTGAGATCCAGCCTGTCCTGCTAGGAACCCGCCGGGGACGCTACGGGCAGGAACACAGTGATGGATACAATTACTGGGAAGCTGTCACCCGGTCCTTTTTCTCTCTTACACTTGTGTCTGGGAGGCAGGGGCACCCGCAGGCCACAGAAGAGCAGTCTGGGTCCAGGAAGGCCTGCCTTCCTCAGGGCTCCTCGGGGCGGGCCCTTCCCTACTGTGCCCTGAAGTGGGACAGGCAGGGGCTGGCGGTGGCCTCCCACAGGGGCCTCTGGGAAGCCTGAGCGGGGGTTGGGGGGCCTCTGCTGTGGAGGGACATCTGACACCTTCACCCCTGTATAGTCACGCGTGGGGTCCCCAGAGTGCTGAGGCATGGCCCCAGCAGGCCACCTGGTGTGCAGGCCGTTAGGGGCTCCTCTGACCCTTGAGAGAATGACAGACGGGAGCTCTGGAAGCTCAGCTGAACTTGACCTCAGAGGCTCCTCCTGGCTCTAGCACGCAGCCCTGGACAGCGGCCCGCTGGGATGCCACTCTGGGTGGAGTCGGTTATATTTCCTATGCTGCCCCTGGCCCTCAATGGGACGTGGAAATGCTAGTGACTAACCGCCCCCTTGAAGTAAGAGAGGAGCAGTCCTTCAGGAGAGAAAGAACTGGACAATGACAGTGCCCCCTCCCCGCCCCCCCCCCCCCCCCAACACATCTCTCTCTGCCCTTCCGCGCCTCGGCTGCGGAAATGTGTTCTGGGCTCGATCCCCACTGCGGGGCATGCGGGAGGCAGCAGATCAATGACTCTCTGTCATCATTGATGTTTCTATCTCTCTCTCCCTCTCCATTGCTCTCTGAAATATATAAAAATATATTTAAAAAAAATCTTTGCCACCGGTTTTCTTTAAAAAAAAAAAAGCAAACGAGTGGATATTTTCAGAGTTTAGGCCTCTGGTGTACCTTTTCCTATGAAAAAGTCCCCCAAATAGTGAATCCTCCCTCGAAATGCTCTTGTCCTGCCTGATTCTCTCTCTCCTCTCTGCTGAGGGAGCCAGGGTCCCCTCCCTGGCCATACCTAATCCGGGGCTCCAGCTCCTCCTCACCTGGTGCCCGGTGCCCAGTGCCCAAGGGAGACCTCGCAACCCTGAGAGGGTCTGCAGGGCAGTGCAGGGAGGAAGCCCCCTGGCACTTGGATGAGGCTCAGGAACAGCTCACCGCCTGCTCCTCATTCCGGCTCTTGTTGTGTCTTAGGTGCCAGAGACCGGCTCTGTGGCTGGTGATTATGGCTGTTCTGCAAACCAGGTGGATTAATCAAATACACCACCATCCGAGGGTATTTATGGCCAAGTCCCCTGACTTCTTTGTTCTTACTTTATTATGGGAGAGGGGAAGAGAGAGAGAAACATCCATGTGAGAGAAACACATCGATTGGTTGCCTCCTGCACACGCCCTGACCAGGGCCCGGGCCATAGAGGTGACTGTAGCCAAGGTACATGCCCTTGACCAGAATCGAAACCGGGACCCTTTGGCCCACAGACCGATGCTCTATCTGCTGAGCCAAACCGGCTAGGGCCACTTCCCCTGATTTTAATGTTCAGCTTTTATTTGCTAACTAGACACGTATTACTCCTCCGTCTCCGTCATTTCCATGGTAAAGTGCGACTGGGACCTCGAAGCCTGTTTGAGCTCCGAGACCCTCATGAATAACATTCACAGGAAGGGGCTTCCGGGAGAGCCTTTCTTTCTTCCAGTTCGTCCCCTGCCCCGTTTGAACCCATCTCCAAGCAGAGAAGCTGTGATTACATTTCCTCCTCTAATGGAACATCAATGTCATTTTAGACGGTTTTCAAAGGAGCCAGGGCCCTCTTTGCTCTCTATACTGCTTCTTTGTAAGGCGGTCTTTCTCGCCGCAGGGTAGGGAACTTAAAGTAGCCGATGGGCGTTCTCCCCAACTTCTGAGTCGTTTTTAGTGCTTCAGGCCCACATAGACCTTGAGAAGTGTCCTCCCAGGATCAGAGAAAGAAATAGCGCGATCGGTTCCCGGGTCTGCGGGAGAGAAAGCCATGAGGTGCAGACCTCCCTTCAGTGGCTCCCTCCCGAAGCTTGTTGGCTTCCTCCATCCAACCTTTACTATCTGCTGAGTGCAAGGACTTCGGTGAGGTGAGACGTGCCCACCGTTGGGGTGGCCAATATCCTCTCCAACCTCAGGAATCCTGGGGTGCAGAAAAGTCAAAACACTTGTCCAGCCTCCCTTTCGGCAGCTCCTCTCGTGACGACGGGGAGTCTCGGCAGGTCATCCGGCCCAACGTTCTGCTCTGAGCTGCTCCCCTTGGCCCCATCCACTCCCTGGCTTGCTCTCCTGCACATTTAATAGCCAGGGAGGGAGGGAGGAAAGAAACTCTGGAAGGAACCCAAAGTGCCCATTAGATGATTGTGATTATGGCGGTGCCTGTTGCAACAATATATAAGTCTGAGGTCTTAATCAAATTCAACATTTTCCAATTAGCTGTTGCTTAATTAGCATCACGAATATTCAGAGCCCTCACACCCTTTTGCATCCTCCCTCCCCAAGTCTCCTAATTTAGCCTATTCCATCAGACTGGGTCCCTGACATGGTGCAGGGGTAGGCGGGGGGGGGGGGGGGGGGGGGGGGGGGGGGAAGGGGGAGACGGGAGGTGGAGGCCCACAGAGCTGAGGCCTCCTCCCGGCCTCCTGGCAAGGCCGGGCATTTGCAGGTCTGAACGCGCTCTCACTTCCTCCCCTCTTCCAGGGGCCAGAGGCTCAGGACATCGGATCTCCCCCATCTGAAAAGATGCAAAATGCAAAGGTTTCCTTATTTGCCATAGAGCCTGAGGCTAATTCCTTCCGGAAAAGGCCCACCTGAGTATTAAAATATACAGTATGATCCTTCGGCCCTGGTGGGTGTGGCCCAGTTGGTCGGCGTTGTCCCCTGCACCGAAAGGTTGCCTGTCCCATTCCCGGTCAGGGCACATGGCCCAGGTTGGGGGCTCAATCCCCCGTGGGGGGTGTGCAGGAGGCAGCCCATCGATGTTGCACTCTCACATCGTCGATGTCTCTCTCCCTCTCCTTCTCTCTCTCAAAACCAATAAAAAAATATACACATGTTCCTTCAGGCACATTATTAGAGCAATTAGACGTCTGGTGGCTCCTGGTTGCCAGTGGTTTCCTCCCTCCATCCTTCCTCTCTCTTCCCTCCCCTCCTTCTTCCCTCCCTTCCTTTTGCTTTTTTAAAAATTAGCAACAGAACCTTTTCCCCAAAGGCATCCTCCCCAGAACCTCAGTATACAGAACATAAAAACAGCGCCGATCTAGTTAACATGCAGTTGAGGGTTTAAAGCCTTCTGCCTTCTCTCCCCACCCTCCCATTCGGTCACCTCTGGGATCCCTTCTGGAAATCTAAGGAGCACAGTGTGTGGAAAACATTGATTTTAGTCTCCCCCACTCCCACCCCCAGGAAAGAACAGGGAGGGCCGGGGAGAGGAGGTAAGTGGCCCAAGATCAAACAGCTCATTAGGAAAGAGGGCGGGGCTTAGACTTGGGCTACTGCCCTCCGGGCAGCCTTTCCCTTCCCAGCCACTGAAGCAGGAGGACCAGACAGAGATCCAAGCCGGGCCGCCCCTATCTGCACCGAGAGCCAGTGTGCTTCCCCGCCAGGCGGTGCTGCCTCGCCCCACTCCCGACTGTGGGCAGAGAGAAGAAGAAAATGTCTGTCCTCTGCCCTCTCGGCCCTTCCCTGGCAGCCTCTCACCCAGGGCGGGCTTGAATCTGCTGCACTGGCTGTAATTTGGGTTTAGCTTGGAGGTAATTTCCCGGTGGTGCCCGCAGCTTCCTCATGCAGGCTGTCAAAATGATGTAGAATTGGGCTCCGCAAGCCGCCCTGGCTGACTTTCGTCAGCTACATCTAATGTGACAATTTTGTCAAAGCTGGTTTTAAAGAGCTGTTTTGACTGGGTATTAACGCAGCCTTCCTCATCAGCCAATTCTGCATCTGATCCCCAACACCAGGGATGACTGCTCGTGGCCAAGTGTCTCCCCTGTCCCCTGGCCACCCCTGAGGCAGATGCAGGCGTCCAGACGGTGGCTGAGCCCCCATGCCCCACTCCCACCCCCACCCCTCCTGATGGTGGTGGTGGTGCTGATAGACTGTCAGACCCTTAGGCTCAGGAGCTGAGCAGAGAAGAGCCCACTGAGAGCTGAGGGAGTGAGTGGGGAATGGGGCTCGGGGAGTTGGTGCTAATGAGGGCAGGTTACAGACCTCAGATGTGCTCTGAGAGGCTGCAACTGAGAGCTGGGTCAGCAGAGGGCCCGGGCCGCTGGGCTGAAGGGGTGTGTTGTTATCAGAGCCTCTGTGCTGGGCTGAAGGTCTCCTCACTGCACGTGTGGGCAGCAGGGAACGCAGCAGCCAGGGCTCTGGGCCAACAGAATTCCAGACCATTCCCCAGTCCTGGGCAAGGCACCAAGCTCCTCTGAGTTCCAGGCGCCTCATTTGCAAACCTGTGAGGGTTGAATATGATACCGCAGGTGGGTATGCTTGATAGGTACCAGAAGATCTAGCCTGGCAGCTGCCATGGCGTCTGGGCAGGCAGATCTGAGCAGCCGGCGAAATCTACATGAGAGTGTCGCTATCCACAGTCTCTGTCAGCCGCCGTTCCCCCAGGTCAGCGGACTGTTTACAACACCCCTGGGTGATTGCTAAGCTCTGTGTGGGTAGGCGTTGGGAATTTATTATTGAATGTATAGTGCAAGGTCCTTGTGCATACCTGTAGAATCCCTGGCCCTTGATTTAGCACGAGATGTTTAATCAAGATTTTTATCTTGGGTAATTAAAACAATTTCTCTAAACAGTGGGTCTTGTCTTCTGAGGGAATGGAAAATGAATGAATGGGTAAGTGCTTGCTGAGCACTGATTATGCACTGGGCCCTTGCTGGCTTGTACCTGGGTCACATCACAGAATGAGGTGCAGTGGGCCTATGGCTCGTCCCAGCTCACACAGCTGGTAAGTGGCGGAGCTTGGATTGGCACCTTGCCTTTGCCATGCAGAGAGATCCAGGTTTGTCCGGAGTGCCACTGCTGACTGTGCGAGCACTGGGTACCACAGGCCACTGAAAAATGGGCAGCTGCCCTTCCGTGCTGGTTCCTGAGAGGTGTGGGGCGGGTGGGTGGCCTCCGAATTGCCCTCAGGCCAGGTGTGCTGAGGGGTCAGAGGTTAGCCATGTCTCCTTGTCTGGTGTTCCCGCTTCATTTGCATCTCAAAATGTCACCTCCCTTCTCCATGCTGCTGGTTACTGCTGCTTGTGTTTACCTCGCACTCGATGAAGATAAATGGGAGCTGTCTCTCCCAGCTGCAGCTGGTGCTGATGGGGGCTTCAGGAGTTCGGATCTTCTGTGCTCTTTGGGCATCCCCTCTGTTCCCGATCAGTTGAATTGTCCCTTCAAATCTGATATCCTCTGCTCTCTGACCCACTGGAGATTCTTTGACCCGTGCTTCCGCTGCACCCCTGGGACCATCAGTTGGCAAAGTGTGACCGGATTAGTACTCTCCTGGGAGCAGAATGTGGTTTCTTGGTTTGGGGCCTGGGAGTCCTTTGGTGTGAGTGTGATTTGCGGGTTGGGTGTAGTTATGATGGGGCTCAGGGAAGGCCGCCAAAGGCCCCCCACCATGGGCACGTGCTGCGGTCTGCTCCGGGAGCCTCTTCGGAGCTTGGCGATCAGGTGGGTGAGAGGCGCTGTCCTGGACGTTCTGCGGGGCTGCGGCCACAGGGCCGGGGCAGGGCCGCGGTGTGGTGGAGCTTCCCCCAAACCCTACTGCCTGTTGCTTTTGCTCCAGCAGAGCCCTGCAGGCCCTTCTTCCCGACAGGTGTCCCCTCCGCCAGCCTGCTTGTCAGGACTCCGAGGAGCTCTCTCATCTCCTCAAGTCTTCACTTGAATGCCTCCTCCATTTCTGAAATGCATCCCCTGCCCGATCAGTGTGGCTCAGTGTTTGAGCATGGACCTGTGAACCAGGAGGTCACGGTTCAAATCCTGCTCAGGGCACATGCCCAGGTTGCAGGCTCGATCCCCAGGGTGGGGCGTGCAGGAGGCAGCCGATCAATGATTCCCTCTCATCATTGATGTTTCTCTCTCTCTCTTCCTTCCTCTCGGAAATAAAGAAATATATATTAAAAATAAAATGCAACCCCTCCCCCATGCTTCTGGCTCCTCCTGCCTGTTTTTCTCTATTTGCCCCAGAGCACGTTACCACCTCGTAACCTCCCGCCCCATTCATTGGTCAGGTTTAGGACTGTCTCCTCCCTCAAGAGCTGGAGTTTCCTAAAGGCAGGAGAGTTGCCTGTTTCGTTCAAACAGCAGAGCCCAGTAGGTGGTAGACCCAGGCAGTACTTACTTAGTGAGAGGATGGCTTTCCTTCTTTCTTCCCAGGCCCACTCTGTGCTAGGAAGGTGCTAGGATTTATGAAGTGGTCCACAGAGCAGGGGAGCAAACTGGGCCATCCATCCCGTGGACCACCAACTCGGCAGAAGAGAGCATGAGCTGCTGCTACGGGGAACATTTTGGGGAATCTCCAAGACACTGTGCTGGGTGAGAAAGCCAGTCTTCAAAGGCTACATACACATGATTCCATTTATTTGATAGGCTGTAGAAGACGAAATTATAGTGATGGGAAGCAAATCAGTGGTCGCTAGGGATTATGGGTTGGGTGAGGGCTTGGGTATAACAGGGTAGCCTGCAGGAATTTATTGGGTTTAGAGTTCATACTTATCCCAATCGTGGTGGTGGTGATTACATAAATAAGGAAAAATTCATAGAATTATACACCAAAGGAAATAGGAGTCAATTTGGCTGCATAGTAATTTTAAAATAAAGAAAACTATCTCTAAAAAAAAAAAAAAGGCGTGGAGTTGATCCAGAAGCTCAAGTGCCGGGCTAATCCATCATTACCGTGTTAGTCCTGCTTGAGGGAGGGCGTCTCCCGTGCAGAGGTGCCTCCCCCTGCCCCACCCGACTCGGTACGCCCTTGGCCTGCATTTGCAAGTGGGAGCTGTGCTTGCTCTCTCTGGATGTGCACACAGCAGACACATGCATGGTGTCTGTGTGCAATTTTGAAAGGACTCTGGCAGACCAGTTATAGCGATAAGAAGGAAATATATCACGGGTAGAATTTCCTTTGCAAATCCCCTTACTGGCCTCAGTCCCAGCTATGGATTTCCTGCTGTTAATAGGTTTCAGTTCTTTCATGTGCCTCCTCTTGCCTGTCCTGCTGTGGTTGCTGCACCCTCTGCCTCCCACAGCCTTCCCATCACGATCCTCCTCACTCACCACTGGGCCCAGCCCACGCCCTCCACCCAAGTGACAGATCCCCCCTAGGAAATAGTTTCTACAATGATGCTGAAAGTTCTTTTTTTTTTTTAATTATCTTTATTGATTTTAGAGAGGAAGGGAGAGGGAGGGAGGGAGGGAGGGAGGGAGAGAGAGAGAGAGAGAGAGAGAGAGACATCAATAATGAGAGAGAATCATTGATTGGCTGCCTCCTGCATGCCCTCTACCTGGGATCAAGCCCACAACCCGGGCATGTGCCCTTGACCGGAATCGAACCTGGCCCTTTAGTCCATAGGCTGATGCTCTATCCATGGAGCCAAACCGGCTAGTGCAGTGGTCGGCAAACTGCGACTCGCGAGCCACATGCGGCTCGTGAGCCGCGGTTTGCCGCTCTGTTGACTGATGAGTTTGCCGACCACTGACCTAGACTCTTGATTCCAATAATTACAGGCTGTTGTTGTTCCTTGTGATCAAGCCCCTATCCCAGTGGTCGGCAAACTCATTAGTCAACAGAGTGGCAAACCGCAGCTTTCAAGCCGCAGTTTGCCAACCACTGGGCTAGGGCAATGCTGAAAGTCCTTTCTGCAACGAGTCCTTCGGTGTGTCCTTTTGTGACTCACCCCTGGGTGAGCCTAAATGACTTTTCCTCCACCACTCAGCGTCCATTCTTTTGCTCTTTGGTCCACAAGGTTACCCGTGTCTTATATGGGATCACTGTGCTAGAGCTGGGCATGGCCGTGAGTGGGAGCCCCTCATGGGGCTTACATTCTGGCCTTTTCTCCTCTAAATCGGCTTCTTCACCTGGCTGGCATGGCTCAATGGTTGAGCATCGACCTATGAATCAGGAGGTCATGGTTCGATTCCCAGTCAGGGCACATACCTGAGTTGTGGGCTTGATCCCCAGTAGGGGATGTGCAGGAGGCATCTGATCAATGATTCTCTCTCATCATTGATGTTTCTCTCTCTCTCTCCCTCTCCCTTCCTCTCTGAAATCAATCAATCAATCAATTGGCTTCTTCCACCAATCAAGTAAGAAACCTGGGAGGGTTCCCTGGGTGCTCTATCGCCACATTCAGCCATCGGCTGTCCCCCAGTCTTCGGTGTTCTGCCTGAAACCTGGCTCAGACCTACCCTCTCTTATCAAGGGCTGCCAGAGCCTCTTGCGGGACCACTGGCCCGGGCTCCCCATGTCCTCCCAGTTCCTCTCCAGCACCCCCCTTTCCTCCAACCCACCCCACCCCACACCCCCAGGCACTGCAGATGTCAGAGTTATCTTTGTTAAGGAGTTTGAAGGAACACTTCCCTGTTTAAAAACATTTAATCTAAGCAACTGCCTATAGGATGAAAGTCAAGTTCTTCCACAGAGCCCTTCACAACCAAAGCACAGCCCTTTGCGGGCCTCATTGGAGACCATTTCCCTGAAGAAAGTTTGCCCTCTGGCTGACATCCCCACCTCCCTCAGACTGTTACTGGAAAGGGGACCTGGCCCAGAGCAGGTCTGCCTATGGCCAGCCCGTAGTGTGTGGGTTCTTGACTGCGTGCAGGAAAGATTTTGCAATATGAGTCCTGGTGATTTTGAGAGGATGTTTACTTCAGCTGGGACAGTGAAGCCAGGAAGGGCCTAGGGTAGAAGAAGCAACAGGAGAGCCTAGGCGGGGCTGCTCTGGCTCACTGGGAAGTCCGGGCAAAGCGGGCCTTGGAAGCAAGTTTATGGGGTTAGCCCGGGACGAGCTGGCACTGCCCATTGCTGCCCTGGTTGCAAGTCTCATGGGGTCCCTTAGAGTTTAGGGGATGCGGGCCTGAGAGTGGAGAAGAGGGGGGCTAGAAAAGGCATGGGTGTGCTCCTCTGGGGGAGAGTGCATACTGGGACCTTAGGGGGTGGGGTGGGGTGGGGCGGAGCTGAAGGTTTTTAAGGGCAGGATGTTTAGGAGAGGTCTTAGGGGAGGATCTCAATAGCATAGTCATCTGTTTTATGCTGATGTACCAAAATGAGATTTATTCCTTTAACTTCATTTGTCCTTGGGTGTGGTTGGCAAATGGCACTCACTGGATTTCTGCTCTGCCTCCCTGAGTAGGGTGACTTAAGCTATTTCCCCTCTGGTTGGGGAGGAGAAGCGCAAACCATCTACTCTTAACGTGTCCCTGGTTTAGGGAAGAGAGGACTTACTAGATGGCAGTAAATGGGTTGGCCATTTAACTATCTGTTTCCGTTTCCCTGTTCCCCTTGCCAAGGAGTTTTCCTGGCTTCTTACTGTCCTGCCTGAAGACCAGGCCACCCTGACCGCCTTCCCTTGGCAAAGCTGCCCTCTTTGCAGCACCCCCAATTCCCTCCCCAAGGGTCACAGGATGCCTTTCCTGAGAAATCTGCCCCTCCCGTTCACAACCCCCCTAGGCAGAATGAGTCTTTTCTTTCTCTGTGCCCTTATCACACTTTATTCATAACAACCGCATTTCAGGTTTCATGCCATGACCTTGGATGAGTTTTCAGAGGGCAGGAGGTGACTTTACGTCTCTTGGCATTCCCAGCACCTGGCAGGGTACCCTGCATAGAGCAGATAATGTAATGCACGCAGGTTTGTTGAATCAAATTGATTTCAATTTCACAGATATCATCTTTTCTGGGGGCTGTGTGTGGTGTGTGTGTGTGTGTGTGTGTTAGCGCCTGAGTGTAAGAGGGTGAGGGAGGGAAAAGGTTCAGGGAAGAAATGAGGTCTTTTCATTACCATTTGGCCTTAAGCTATCCTGACTCCCCTACCCCCAAGTCATGTAGACCCCTCCACAGGGCTGCTTAAGCGTGCTCATGGCATGGCAATGACGTCCCCCAAGTGAGAAATTCAGGAGACCAAGGTGGAAGCCACAATGCCTTTGTGATCCGGCACACCATCATTTCCATTGGGTTCTACTGGTAACACTGGTCAGCCCTAATGGAGGGGACTATATAAAAGCATGGGTTACCAGGAGGGCAGGCAGGTCACACTCTGTATCCTCCTCATATTGTGGGTAATCATACCAATGACCTTCAGAGGATAAAAGGACTCCTGAAAAAAAAAAATGGACAGGCCTCCAAGGGCCAAGAATACGTCACAGGCACGTGGCATGACCCCTGAAACAAGGCAGATGTACTCAGTGACATCTTCCCCGATAACTCCATCAGGCCCATCTCAGGAGCACATTCTCTTGGTTCTTTGGTGCCTCATCAGTTGTAGGGTATTTGTTTATACTTTTTTTTTGTACTTGGCTTGATATTCCTTGAGGTCAGGGAGCGAGTCTCCTCTCTCAGTGGTATCTTTCTGCTCCTCTAAGTCAGTGTCCGAGTTCGGGACCTGGACCAAACCTTTAAATGCCTGGTTTGACTGTCCTCGCTAGGTGGTCAAGGATCAAGACCTTTCACTGTTGTATCCTCTATGCCTGATGTGAAACCTCTTTTAGGATTGCAGTTCCATGAAGGTGAGAACTTTGTCTGTCTTGCTCATTTTGCCTAAGACAGCCCTTACCAAGGAAAGGCTTAACAGAATGTAGAAAAATAAACAAATGAATCCTGGCACAAAGTAGTGCTAAGGCAACACTGGGGTGGGTTAACCAGCTTCATCCTCTTTATCTCCCGGGTCCCAGGAAACTATCAAACTATCTTTAATCTTTTCTAGACCTTATTTTGCTTCCTAGACCTTTTCCCGCCTGGGGGGTAGAAATGAGGGGCGAATGGGTAACAAAGATTTGTGGGCTCCAAACTCAGGCTTTGGACACTGTTAACTTCGAACATGGACACCAGAAATTTATCCTCCTCTGACCCTACCTGTAAGAAAGGGTGCTGAGCCCAAGGCTGGCCCCTTAGGGTGTGATGAGGGGAGCGGGGGCGGTGCGGACTCAGGGCGAGCTGTTGTGGTGCCTCGGGATCCAGGTGGGATCTCCTAACAGACGGAGGAGAGACGCAGGGTGAGTGTGCATCATTATCCGATGATTAATATATAGTAATACAGTAATCACCAAGCAGCGCTATGTTAATACAACATTAGTCTTGAAATAATACCCACAGGAAGCACCATTTGAAGCCTCCCACAGCATCGGTAATTTGGCTCCTCATCCTGTTAGCTCAGGTGAAAGTAAGAGGACCCTGAAGACAATGGAAATACAGTTGGATTCCTAACACGTTCAGGCAGGGAAGTGCTGAATGGCTTAGCCACTTGGGTTGCTGGGATATTGGCTACCAGTCAAGCTTCAGGTTTCTCTGCTCCCTGTTCCCTCCCTCATATTATGCACAAGCGGAAAGAAGGTGGGTTTCCGTGGGCCAAGAGCAATAAAGGTTTGGGGCCAAGCTGCTACAGGTATGGTCTCTCTCTCAGGATCCCGGAGCCTAGAACTTTCCTTCTCTCCCACCGGTGAACTGTCCCGATCTGTGAACTCTTGTCAGGAATTACAAAGAAATGCTGTTGCTCAGCTGGTGGGGCTCAATGGTTGAGCATTGACCCAGGAACCAAGAGGTCACCAATTCCATTCCTGGTTAGGGCACATGCCTGGGTCACTGGCTCGATCCCTAGTAGGGGGTGTGTAGGAGGCAGCCAATCATTGATTCTCTCTCACCATTGATGTTTCTATCTCTCTCTCCCTCTCCCTACAAATCAATAAAAACATATATTTTAAAGAAGAAATGCCAGGCTTTCATTTTGTGCTTTGCTTGGGGTCCCCTGTCCTCTCTGGTCAAGTGGGTGTGGACCTAGAGAGAACAAGGAAGAACATTTGCCTCTGGTCTTGGCCACAGGAGATCACCATGGCCATAGCCTCCTCCCCAGAACGGTCTTGGGGTTTGCAGCACAAACGTCAGGAGCAGAGCTTGGTCTGGCTTTGCTGTCCATACGTGCATCTGTCTCTGTGTGAACACTGCAGGGTCCGGATGGAGTTGAGGATGAGCCGTGCTGGGCTCTGGGTCCCTGGCTAAGCTTGACCTCCTATCTTAACATGACTTCCGCATAGTAACAAAGTACAAGTCTCTAGAGGGTAGGGGCTGAGTGGCTTGACCTCGACATGCTCCCCAAAATTCAGCACATCTTTTGCATTTCCAGTTGTCCGTCATCGCTTAAGGAAATGACCCACGTGAGAGGAGACAGTCGCCGGAGTGAGGCCAGTGGCGTGTTTGCCACCGTGGAAGCGGATCCCAGAGGTGAAGAGCTGAGTGGGAGATGCTTGCTAGACACAGGAGGGATGTAAAAGGTAGTAAGTGCATAATTTATTTATTTATTGTTTGTTTTTTAAGTATATTTTTATTGATTTCAAAGAGGAAAGGAGAGGGAGAGGGTGAGATAGAAACATCAGTGATGAGAGAGAATCATTGATCGGCTGCCTCCTGCACGCCCCCTACTGGGGATCGAGCCTGCAGCCCAGGCATGTGCCCTTGACTGGAATTGAACCTGGGACCCTTCAGTCTGCAGGCCGATGCGGTATCCATTGAGCCAGACCGGCTAGGGCAGTGGTCGGCAAACTCATTAGTCAACAGAGCCGCAGTTTGCCGACCACTGGGCTAGGGCATAAGTGCAGATCTTAGCCGGAGAGACTGACCGGGCCAGCAGTGGATCTAGGCAGATTCTATGCTGGTGCCTGCTCTGCCCCATCTGCCCCTTCATGTCATTCACCTCTCCCTTAATCCCCTGGAGCCTGCCTGAGTCCTGGCCTCTTGGCTAGGCCTCCATTTCCGGCAGTTCCTCCCCATCTAGGGAATGTCCTACGGCACAACGTGAGCCCTTCTTCAGTGCTCTGGCTCAGGCTCTCCCTGGAAACAAGAGCCCATCTAATGGTCGCTTGTGCGCTGCCCGCCTAGTGAGCCGGGAGCCACCATTCGACGTGTCTCCTTGGGAACAGGAGTGGGGGCACCCCGCCAGGGACCTGGGGCTGGCAGGGCCAGGTGCGGTTCCACTGTGGCATCCGACGTCTCCAGACAGATTTCTGGGGCCTGTTGCTGTCGCTTTCTCTTATGCACCGAGGAGGTCTTCTCTTGGGCCAGTCCCGCCCTGATAACCACCGCCCAGCTTGTTGGCAGGAAAAGGCAGAGGTGAGGGAGCAGGCGGGGCTGAGGCTGAGGGCGGAGAAGCAGCCCAGGTGCGAAGATGCTCTGGGGAACTCCCTCCCCCAGCACAGCTTGTCCTGTGTGGGTGACTGGCCTCCCAGGAGTCCGCTGTAGGGGGTGTAGGACCCAGGACTCCTGGCTTAGAGGTGAAATGATCAAATAAACCAAGATGGGATCTCCCCCCAAGGCAGGAAGCATACGGCCCTGGTGTCAGTCCCTGGGCAGAGGCTCTCCCGCAACGGGTCGCTGTGGCATTGTCCTTGGGCCAAAGTGCAGGAGCCAGGGCACCCTCCCGGCTCCTGGACGGTGTCTTTTCCCTCTGGGCATGGCCGGCTGTGGCCAGCTAAGGGACCGCTAAGGATCGGCTCGGACGATCCATCCCTTGCGGGCTGAGTTGTAACAGGGCTGCCACTGCCTTCCCGAGAAAAAGCTTTGCTTGTCCACCCCAGGCTTCCAGCTGCAGAGAAAGCAGACCTCCCTGCAGGCCGGTCAGTCACCCACTGGCAAGATGCTGAGATGGCGGGGCTGGGGAAAGCATTTCAGGCCGAGTGGCGTGCCTGCTGCCAGACCACGGCCCTGGGGGTTGCCCACCTTTGGTGGCTCACAGGTCCCATCACACTGCTCAGAATTCACCACAACCTAAACACCAGCTCAGAATTCACCACAACCTAAACACCACTGGCATGTAATAAAAAACACATCCTGCCGCTTTGTGTCCTTAATTAATAAGCTCGTTATTAACCCCCAACTACCTGCAAGCATAAGCCATTCTGTGCGGTGACCATTGGCTGCGCTGGTGGGAGTCTGCTTAACCCACCTCTGGCTCACCTGATGGGGGAGAAAGGATTAGGACCCTCCTGTCTTCCAATGCTTATTCCCTTGGAAACCGAAGTGCATTGGCCATTTTATGCCTCTGCCAGTCAGTGCTTCTCCCAGATCCCTCTCTGGGGCTCACAGCTGCACTCTTCCTGCTGGGAAATGCTTGGGAGGTGATGTCCCCAACCTGGGGTGACCTGCAGCCATGACTGACTGATGCAGGTTACCAAAGGCCAGCCCTGCCCCACCCCCCCTTTCCTCTGTAGCGCGATCGGGACTGCAGGGGACGGGGGCTGGAGTTAGACTTCTGATGGAGCCCACACTTCCTTGGCTTCTTCCCCTGCCCATCCTGCTTCCCTCGACTTCTCTGAGGTCCCTCCTGCGACCCTCCCTCAAGAAGTCCCTCTGCCAGAATCCCCGTCTCAGGTTCTACATCCAGGGAATCTGGACTAAGACAGTTTATTCCAGAAGTGTGTGTGTGTGTGTGTGTGTGTGTGTGTGTGTGTGTGTGTGAAAGAGGAAATGTTAAAATGGAAATCAGACTCATTCAATCTACTGAACATTTCCTAGGAACCACGAGGAAAGGGTTCTGAGAGAGGTTAGCACAGGATAGAGGCCCGGAGGGAGGAGGTCCAGGAAGCCCAGGGAGACCTGGGGAGAGGATGTTTGCCCTGCGTCTTGAAGGATGAAGGATAACGAGCACAAAGGAGAGGAGGAACAGCAGTTTAAAACAAGGGACTGCCCCTCAGCTAGAGGGCAGGCAACGTGCCCAAGTTCATGTGGAAAGCACTGAAGCCCAGACTCTGACTCCGAAGGCTGCCTTCCTCCCACAAGGCCTCCCTCCCGCCCTCCCTCCCTGCGGCTCCTCTGCCCTTCCTGCCCCTGCCGTGTCCGGGCCTTGCTTACACGTCGCTGCGTTTAGGGGCCTTAAGTATCTGTCAGACTGGCCTGAACCCAGACTCACCTCATTTGTCAAGGTTCCGTGAAGGAACGTGTTTCCATTTGAGAGACTGTAAGCAGAAGAGAATTCAGAGCAGAAACGTGGGTGCTCACGGGTTGCTGGGAGGGCAGAAGCAGACTCAGCGTCAAGACTACTCAAGTGGCTCCTACGATGATGCAGGATGAGGGGCTGGGATGCTGAGGCTGTCCCTGGCGCGAAGCCCCTCGAGGCTGAAGCAGCGTCTGGCCCCGGAGCAGCCTCTGGACGCCCCGAGGTGGGAGACTGGACAGTAGAATCCAGAGATTAGATAGATGAAGAGGCTGCTATTACTATTGTTGAAATGTAGAAAATGACTAATGAACATTGGAAACTCCTGCAAGACTATTATGACCTTGAAAACTGCCCGGTTGGTGTAGCTCCATGGTTGAGCTTCGACCCATGAACCTAGAGGCCACTGATGGATTCCTGGTCAGAGCCCATGCCTAGGCTGTGGGCTCGATCCCCAGTAGGGGGTGTGCAGGAGGCAAGCCGACTGATGTTTCTCTCTCTCCCTCTCCCTTCCTCTCGCTCTAAAAATCTATAAAAACATGTAAAAAAAATCTGAGCAGCATTGTTCTTCAGGATCGCTTAAAAAACACACAATAACCATCAACAGCCAAGTCTGCAGGAACATCACCTCCACCTCCTGCTTGTCTTCCAAGGATTGCACAAGCATCTGTCACGAGTAGACAGAAGCATAGCTATCAGGTGGTTTGGCAAATGGTTTCTAACCTTCCCATGTACATGGTGAGGTGGCAGAAAATGACATGGTGGGTGACAGAGGCAGCCTTGGGGATCGCCCACAGACTTTTGCCTATCAGATGAAGTTTCTGTTGTTCCTGCAAATGACTGACAAATGGCAAGAACTGTCCCTCAGTCTAAGCAGTTACAGCTAGTGTGGTATGGGGGGGGGAGTCCTGGGGGGCAAAGTGGATGGTCTTTGGGCTCTGTGTGGGGAAGGTATGGCAGTGGGTTGCACAGAGCAGCTTCCAAGCATATCCCCTGTGGAGAACAAGTTCAGAGACTCCACTTGCAGGCACTGAGGTTCAGATAGAGATGCTGGAGCCAGGCCTGGGTGTGTGTGCATGGGCATGCACAGCACTGAAATGTTCTCCTCAGACCTGAGACAGATCAGCATCGGTGAGAATCCCATGACCTCACTTTATTTTTCATTTTTTAAAAAAATATTTTTTATTGATTTCAGAGAGGAAGGAAGAGGAAGAGAGAGAGAGAGAGAGAAATATCAATGATGAGAGAGAATCATTGATTGGCTGCCTCCTGCACGCCCCCTACTGGGGATCGTGCCCGCAACCCGGGCACGTATCCTTGACCAGGATCGAACCTGGGACCCTTCAGTCTGCAAGCCGATGCTCTATTCACTGAGCCAAACCAGCTAGGGCATGACCTCACTTGTTTTGAGGGAAGCTGACCCCAGAGAGAACCAAGAAAGAACTTGCCCATGGAACTTTCCTTTGTCACACAGGAAAATTAGCAGACACAACTGAGACCAAGCTCGAACTGGGCTTCCTCCACAGGTTGAAAGCAATGTTGGACATTTTCAAGATCTCCTCTCGCATGTGATCTTGCACAGGATCTCCACCTGCACATCCTTCTGGGAGTTAGATGACCTCCAAGGTCTCAGTCATCCTCCTCTGGACAGAGTCCTGTTTTGAGCACAGGGAGTAGAATTGTCAAACAGTGTTCCTTCCTATAAGGAGCTTCAGTAGAACCACCAATCATTTATAATTCAGTGACTCTCCTTCTTCATGACAATGGTGGACATCAAGGGAGAAAGACTTTGACAGGATTTTACAGCCGTTTAGCCAGATACTGGCTGCTTGATGAGAGTTCTCAGTTCCCGAAGGCATCCCAGTCACCATGTTTGATGGACAGCCCCCTGTTGAGAAGGTCATGTGGAAATTTGCACATTTGGGAGAATGGGCAGGGGGTGACCTAATCATCTCTAAGGGCTCTATTATTCCTGATGTTTTGTGTTTCTGTCCCTTGACCCAGAGATGGACTTGGCATGAGACCAGTGGTCTGGGTGTGTGTGGTGGAGAGGAGAACAACTTGAACACAGGGAAGGGGGCAGTGCAACCTGAGGCCTTAGGCACCTGCTTGGGCTGTATCGAGTGGGTGGTCCCGTTCCGCCTCTCTCTCTACTCTGACACTCTCGCTGTGCCCCCATATCTGTGCTGTATGGACGTGGGCTGGTGGCTGTCACGCTGCATCGGCTTCTCTAAGTCTTGGCACCTCATTTCCTGTTGTTCGGGGCCTCAGGTGCAGATGTGCTCCCAGCTCCTCTGAGGATGGAGGTGTAGGGAGAGCCCAGCTGAGTGATAATGGGCTCTGTCTGGTAGAGAAGGCGCTGGGCACTTCTGGGCACTTTTCCAACACCCCTGAAGGGATTAGCAGGCAGGGCACGTCCCGGGGCGGGGGTGGGGGGGCAGAGTCCTACACAGCTGGCAGAAGAGCTTGTGCTCAAGGTGGGTGTCACAGGAAGGTCGGGCTCGTTACACTGTGACTCACAGGCAGTGCGTGCCTCTGAGTGTGCTGTTGGGTGGGGCGAGGGTGGGGGGGACGGGGGAAGGGATGGTAAGGAGCTGAAATTCTGCTCATCACTTGGCCAGAGCACTCTTTCTGTGGTTCTAAGGGCCCTCCTCTTCTAGTCACCAGCATGTGTACATGCCTCATGTATGATTGTGTGTGTTTGTGTACCACGTGTAGACATACAGGAGAGTAGCCAAGCATGTATATCAGACTATTTATGTGTCTACATGCACATCTCTATGTGTGGCCCAGTGCATTTTGTGCACATACTCATCCACATGCCTTCTTAAGCGTAGGTGGGTGTGGGCGGGCGTGGGCGGGCGTGGGCGTGGGCGTGGGCATGCACATGCGAAGTTTGGGCGGACAGGTCTCTCTGCTGGGCTTTGCCCTGGGCCGTTCGTTTCCTAGAGGGTCAATTTGGATTCGTCCTCCCTGTTTTGGGTCGATGGCATTGATCCAGGAGGAGCGAAGAATCGATTGTAATTTGGTTGGAGGGCCTGGCGCCAGAGTGTGTGAAGAGTAATTAGAGGGAGAGGAGCTGATGCGGAGGGCTGGGTCCATTGCCCTTGACGGGCGGTGGCCTGGGGGCAGACTGGGACAGGGAGTGGAGAGGAGACTCATTCAAGGGGATCAGGGCATTCTCCTGATCCCCTTGAATGAGCCAGTCCAGCCTTCTTTCCCCCATCACCTGGCTCAGGATGGGCTCTGAGGAGAGAGCCCGTGAGTGGCGGCGCTGGAGGCCCGCCTTCATGGTGTCTGCCCTCGCTGATCTGCGGCCTGGGAATGGGCTCTCCTGACATACCCATTTACTCCCACGTGACTCTTACATAATCAAAACACGTCATTTGTTCAAGACTTCTAGCTTTTCAACCAGCGTTCACTTTTCTCATGTGAAGCTTGCAACATAATTATGAGGCAAAAGAACAAGTATCGCACTCCATCGGATGAGCAGGAAATGGAGGCACACGTGCCAGGTGACTTGCCAAGGTCCCATGTGAGTTCATGGTAGGGCTGGGTTCACGGTCTAGACCCAGCTCTAGGCTATAACAGGTTCTCCTCTGCTGGTGATTCTCCAGGGAGACCGAGCACCTGTGCGTCTGAGGACCTGACGCCCCTCGGTGAAGGTGAATGGGAAAGGTCGTGACCCAAACGGCGTGGGAGGCTTGTTCCTGCCACCCTGGGATCGTAGCTCCTCAAACGGCAGGAAGTCTGAGCCATGAGAGGCTTTGTGGAGTGCAGATTCTCGGGTCCTACCCCGGAGCATCTGCTTCAGTCTGGGGTGGATCTGGGGTGAGGCCCAGAATCTGAGCTTTATCAAATGGTCCAGGGGATGCTAAGGCAGGTGGTCCAGAAACCATATTGAGAGAGGCACAGCTTTAGGGGGTGAAAGAAGGAGAAGGGAGGATCTCAGGAAGCAGCTAGTTCTATAGAAGAAGAGGCAGCTAAGAGGGAGCATGCGTGATGGGGCTCTGTCTGCCTGGGGTAGGCGGGAGAAAAGGAAAGCTGCTGGGCAGAGTGAGGAATCTCCAAGCCACGAATAAAGAGGGGAGGGTAGAATGATGATTTTTTAAAACCTACGCTATTCTGAGGTTCGCTGGGACTCCCTCAGGGTGTTTTCAGCCTCCTCACATTTAGTAGAAACTCCTTAAGAATCTCATTCCTTGAAATGTAGAGAAGAAGCGATTGCAACATTTTGAGGCAGGAAGGGGTCCAGATGGAGTTGTAAGGGAGCATGATAGGAGATGGGAGAGGAGCAGGAGCAAAGGAGAGAGCTGGCAGCTTGGGGGCCTCCACAGCGCTGCTGAAGGGGTCAGGCTCACAGTCATGCCTGTTAAATGCCAGCTTGAGGGGCACACAAAGAGAACTCTGTCCTAATGGGTTTCTCACCCTGGAGGGGGAAGGAGGAAGGACTAGGCTGGGGGAGAGTCTGGAAAGAATAGGAAGATTGGGGAAAAGCAGGAGGTGGGGGTAGTGAGGGACTTGAAGGACCTTCTCGCCTGGCCAGTGACTATTCTGTCTTATATGGTGGCCAGTCAAAGAGGAGGAGCATGGGGCTCCCCCCTCCCAATGGGGCTTTTGTCATCTATGTGGAATGATTTCTTTCTGAGAATCAGTGACCCTTCTCCAGGAAGCAGTAGGTCATATCAGGATGAGTCCGGTTGGGCACCAAGGAGCATGTCCAGAGGTCTCCGTTTCCTCCAAATGGAGCTCCTGGTCTCCATGTCCTGCTCTTTGAGACAGCAAAGGGACCTGCTCTGATCCACAGGCGCCTCTCGACTTGAACGTACTTCCGAGACCTGCCCTAGGAGACTCTGGACTTAAACGGTGTTTTTCCCATAACAGTGATTCTCAAGTATGTCATGAAGCAGGACATAGGAGAGGGGACACTAGAGACTGGCTGACGAGTGGTGGACGGGGGGTGCAAAGGGGATAATACAGTGGTTAGAATGAAGAGAAACATTTCAGGGTGACTCGAAAATGATCGTCTTCATGTTCTACAAGGTAGTTTGACCTTCAAGCTTGACAAGGAGGGAACCAGAAGCCACGCAGGGATGCCTGTGGCTGTGTGCCCCTTTCGGTCCACCCTTTACCCATTTCTCTCTTCTTGGTGTGATGTGCCAGTCCCAGATGGCACCCATCCCCATCCCGTTTCCTGTATTCATCTCGGTTCTCACTTCTTGTGCAATTACTCATCGCACGAGCCAGGCTGGGATGCATAACAATATACCCTTCATGTTTGTGTAATGCTTTGCAGTCTTCGAACTACTTTTATTCCCATGATGTCATTTGTGAAGGAGGCAGTGTCGTGTGATGGATAAGAACACACGTGCTGGGGCAGGCTGCCTGGGTTTCAACCCTGTCTGTGCCCCTACAATTGGTGTGATCTTCGGCAAGTGCTTTCACGTCTTCTCCTATGACGTGGGGACGAACACAGATCATTCCACTTAATGCCATGGGAATTCAATGATTTAATCTTCATCAAGTGCTTATACCAGGGCCTAGCATGTGTTCGCTAATATTGCCAGGCAATAAAGGGGGGAACTAAAATTTGACAAGGTTGGGCGTGATCTCAGATCACCCAGCTCATAGCCCCACAACACGGAAATGCCACATCACCAAGCAGTTGGATTCTTTGCACAGGCTATTCACCTCCTTGTCCAGAAGTTCGTGGGGATGGAAACCAGTGTAGCTGTCACTTGTACAGGAGTTTTGTCTAGAATGTGCCAGGCACTGTGCTCAAAGCTTATGGTAGTCAAGTCAGTTGAGCCCCACCACAGCCCTGGGAGGCCCGCATATTTACCTCCTAGTTATGAGACTCCAAAGCTGAAGGAGCTGGGACTTGAGTATGCCTGGCTCCAGCTGCTCTTCTGCAGAAAGGGAGCTCCATCGTCAGGAGAGCTGCTCAGGGAGGGCCTTCAGGTCCCTGCTGGTTGAGGCGCTGTCCAGAGTGCTGGGGGACCTCAGCAGGACCATCGGGTAGGGGAGCTACATCCACTGCTCACATCCAGCAAGGGACGTGTGGAGTGGTTGTTCTCTGCACGCCTTCCCCGGTACCCAGACAAGGGGCTCTCGGATTTCATACTTCTCTCCTGGACCTCTAGAGGCTCAGAAACTAGGGTGTTGGACAGGATAGGGGAGTCATCTCCTCTCTGTTACCCTTGTCCCCCTTTCCTGGGAGTGGCGGCGGGGTTAGCACTGAGAAGTCACGGATAGAGTATAGAATGTGCAAGCGAGCGCACACGTGCATGGGCGTGCAGAGCCCATGTGTGCTGGGTGGCAGTGTGCATCTTGCCTGCATCTATATGTATTCCCATGGTTCTGCACACGGCCCGTATATATGTGTGAAAGTGTGTGGGTGGGCAGGTCTGTAAGTGGCAGCACAGCACCTGTCTGTGTGGGTGGTGTGAGAGTGTGGTGTGTGTCCCTGGAGTGTACATGGTGTGGTGAGTGTGTGGGAGGGGGCGAACAACTAGTGTGTGTGATGAAGGTGGTACTGTAGTCATGAGGAGCCGCTTGCGTGGCTTCATCTTTATCCCTCCCTGAGTCACACTACACGCAACACACACACACACACACACACACACACACACCTACACCTACACACCTACCTACAGTCTCAAGTACATTCACACCTACTCCTTCATATCCACTGACACCCAAGTAGCCCACCAGCATTACGGCCCGGCCCTCAAATGTGTATGCAAACACTAATGCATGAGCACCCACATGTGCAAACCTCTGACAGCCCACACAGGAGCGGGCTCTCCACTCCCCCTTCCTCTTTTCTATCCCTCGTCTTCAGTTTCCCACCTCCCCTAGAGCGCCCAATCTTTTGTCCTCTCCCTCCTCTTCCTTGGGAGTGGGTTCTTGTGGCCTGGTGCTCTTGGTAGATCCATTTATTGGGCTCAGCCTTGGACGCAGTAAGGAGGCTAAGGACCAGCATAGAAATGTAGGTTTGTTCTCAATACCAATCTTGATTACAAGAGTTCCTGCTGGCGCCACCTGCTGGTGGATGTTCCCTAGTGTCTTTAACAGGTGGGGGTGGTAGTTGGTTACTCTGGGGACAAGAATTATGGTGACAACTAGAACATCCTGAACACTGGGGTCAGGTGAGTTTGAGAAGGTGGATTTCATGGGAACAGGTCTCTTTGGGATCAGACTTAGACAAGAAGAATGGAACGTCCTAGGGGCATCTGAGCTCGCAGTCCTAATGTGGGAATGCAGGAGGTCCCATGTATATATGAACTACGGACCGGTGTGTGTTAACCTTATGACATATGGTGAAGATATGGTGCACATTGGCACACATCAGCAGGTCAAGAGGATGTGAACTCTGCAGATACACAGATGCAGATATGGCACATGTGTGGTTATCTGAAGAGATGTGGCCTGGGAGTCCGTGCACAGGCGTGTCCTGCAGTTGTGTGTGTGATTTTGCATACGTGTGTGAGTTTCTGTAATGGGTGTGTGTGTGCAATGAGTTTCTTGTGTGTGTGTGTGTATTTATGGAAAGATGTGGGTCTCAGTTGTACTGACATATCGTAAGACGAAAGCCTTGACACTCTCATTATGTCAAACCCTCCCACCTAGACACAGGCCCGGAGCTTGGGAAGTATCAGGATTTTCTCCTACACGCTCAGCTCCTGGTTCCCCTCCTCTAGGTACTGCTTAATTTTTAGTGAATACTCAGCGTTCTCCCCTTTTCTCCCTTTGTGTTTTTCTCTAAGTACCCATAATTCATGGGAGATACCAGGAGCCAGACTCTGGAATTCCCTGAATAGAGACCCCCTCCCCCCGCCAGTTACCATCATCAGCTGGTTCAGGGGCCCAAAGGCAGCTGAACCAGTCACTGACCCCGTTCTTGTCCGCTGGGTGTAGGCCACTTGCCTGGATGATGAATGGCAACCCACACACCCCAGGCTGTCTCAGGGAGCTCAGGCCTCCACAAAGGAGCAGCAGCCCGGGCCAGAGAAAGGCCCCTTCTCCCCGCAGCAAATGCTCTTTTCAAACCGGCCTCCCTCTTGTTGGGATGTCTCGGCGGCTCCTTGGTGCCCCTCCATTAACCTTGGGAAGCTGCCAGGAGAGCAGCCGCCACCGCAGCCTGCCCCTCCAGCCCCTTCTCTCCACGTCCCTCCTCTATCCGCTCATTGTCCTGGACTCCCTATGAGACTCTCTCAGTGCCTCCACTGGCTTCCATGCACTCACCCCTCCTGCTCCGCCTTCCCTGGCAGCTGTGGCCTCCCCCAGTCTACAGGCTCTTCCACGTTGGTTTCCTAGAAAGGGAAGGGGAAGGAACACCGCTTCTAAGCCCCCAGAAGTCAGGGCTCTGGGTGAATTCTTCTCCCTTCCAAATCAGTTCCCATCACGATTTATATATTTCTCCCATCATACACCTGGAACACATGCATCTCAAGCACACACACCAGGAACTCGCATACACTCTGGGTCTTCCCAGGCGGGGCGATCCTATCTCCTAGTCATGCCTCACTAGCTCATGTGGTTCCTTCGTTTCCAACCACCTAGAGACTGACATTGGGCTGCACGCGAGGCTAGAGGGTCAGTACCATCTTCTAATTTGAACCAGCGCCGAAGCAGCGATGTCTCAGGGGGAGATATAGAGGCCAGGCGGCTCTCCTCACCCGGCGTCCGATACACCTTCTGTGTCCTCTTGGACACCTACTATGGACTGCCCACTGTGCTACCCCTTAGCTCCCTCTGTTCCTCCGGATGACCCTATTGGCTATTCACTGTACGTTCTATGAAGCAAGAACCATGTCTGCATCGCTCACCCTGCACCTAGGAGAGCGTGTGGCTCACTGTAGGTGCTCGTTACATATCTGAGAATGCCAGCTACTGGCTAGACGGCTGGACATTGATGGACTTTCCAGTGAGGCTTAGGGAAGTTACGGCTCGTTGGTGAGGTCAGGTAGGGATGGGACTCAGGCTTCTGACTTTGAGCCCAGGACTCTCCCCTTTACACCGTATGTACCTCGAGTCCCAGAAACGTGTGGCTCTGGTCCCTCTGTCATGAATGTTTTCTACAGAATAAATCTGGTTTTGTCTCTAGGCTCTTCATACCACCCTGAAGCCAACCAGGAGCAGAACGGAGAGGAAGAGAAGGAGAAACGAAAGAGAAGTGAGGTGTGTGATAGAGGGGGCAGTGAAAGGAGGATAGGGACAGGGGCAAAGGGCAGGGGTGAGAGGAGGGGGCTGGCTAAGGGGATGAGACTGAGAGGAGGCAGCAGGGAGCAGTGGAGACTGAGGCAGGGAGGGCTGACTTTTCCATCTGACCTCTGGCTTCTGTCTGGCTTCCTGTTTCCTGCACCTGGTACAACGATGCTCATGCCAAGGCTTTGGGGAAGGGGAAGGGAGGGCAATGGAATAAAGATGCATTTGGCATCTCCTAGCACTTATACACAAGGCCCTTTTGTGTGGGGTTTGAGAACTGAGTGTGGAGGGTCCAAGAAGGAGAGGTCTGGGGGTGGAATGTGTGCCAGAAATCGACCCCCTACGGCCCTCCAGCTGTGTCTGCAGAGCTTCTCTCCCCCCTGCCCACAGCCTGTCCATCTGTGGGTCCAAAGCAGAACCACAGCCCCTTCTCATACCATTGCTCGGGCTGCTTGTCACCACCCATCCCCCACCTCTTTACCCCTTGGTTTTATTTGAGCCATGAGAGATGCTTTCTTCTTAGCCTTTTCTTTCTTTCTTTCTTTTTTAAAAATATATTTTTATTGATTTCAGAGAGGAAGGGAGAGGGAGAGAGAGAAACATCTATGATGAGAGAGAATCATCGATTGGCTGCCTCCTGCAGCCCCCCTACTGGGAATCAAGCCCACAACCCGGAATGTGCCCTGACCTCCTAGCTCGTTAGGTCCACGCTCAACCTCCAAGCCACGCCGGCCGGGCCTCCTTAGCTTTTTCTTAGGCCCAGACCCGTTTCTCCCCTTCTCCCTCCTTACTTCTCTAATTAACCCAGCACTCCCTTGTGTTACTCCTCTTTGCCTACTCCTCCTTCTCACCTTTCCCAGTTGACCTATTTCCTCATTTTTCCCCTAACATCATCTCTGCTCTAAACATGGATGCCTTTTCCTGGTACCTGGATCTGCCAGCCATGTCACCTATGACCACGTGGGTGCATTCATTCCCCATGAATGCCTACTGAGCACCCACTACCTAGAAAGTACCAGGGGTGCTAGAGAGCAGGAAACTGGGTAGACCAGCTCTTTGCCCTCAGACCAGCAGCGTCTCTGGACCACAGTGCCTTGTTTTACCCATCCAGTCTGTCCCCTCCTCTGTTTGAGATTTAGCTCACGCCTCACTTCCTTCATGCAGCTCTCACCTACCTCTGCTCTCTCCACCTTCTTGAGGTTCTCTAAGACACTGTCCTTCTCCAGATTCCATGTGACAGAGTCTCTTAAGTGGTCTTGAAGCCTCACCTTTCCAGCTAGATGCTAAGCTTCTGCGTGACAGCGGTTGTGGCTTGTCACTTTTGGTCCTCCTCAGTGCCTAGCACAGTGCCAACTGCCGATTGGTGTTTGGTGGCTACTTGTTCATTGGAGAATTCTTCCTTCTGATGCTTCTTGGGCCCAGGCCCCTGACCTTTCCGCTTCTTGAGTTCTAGCGTGACTTCTTCTTTGGCTAATTCCCTCCATCTTCCTGGTCCTGTGCTCACATCAATCTTTTGCCAACTTCAATGATGACAGCGACTCTAATCCATGACTTCTCGCGCCTCTGCAGAAGCTTCTAGACTACACGAGAATCTCTGACCATTCAAGGGGCTTTGAGCTCTGGAATAAAGCCAGGTTCAATTTTTCTTCTATGTAATGGAACACGGACAGAGAACTGAGCTATGACTTGAGACTGTTGGACAGTGTGTGACAGAGAAACAGCACACAAGAACCTGCATATTCCTGTCCCCTGTCAACCTTCATTCCTGTTACCTTCTACTGTCCCTTCTATAGATAGAGAAAGTTTAATTCAGACAAAAGAATGGCCCAGGCCCCCAACTTGCTAGGACCAGAGCACAGAATACTCAGCAGAGCCCTGACTCCTGTCTTTTAGACTCTGGAATGCCAGAGTGTGTAAGTGGGGCCACTGCTGGCTGTCTGTCCCAGCAACTCGCTGCTGGGGCCGTTACCCCTGGGCAGGCGAGGGCATACGCAGATGCTCCCCAGTCGCCCAGGAGGTCAGCAAACTGCATTTTCTATGCTGCAGCCCTAGGCAGAGAGATGGCTTGCTGAAGACTGATGGCAACATATTCCTATGGGCACTTCACAAGGAGGGCTGTCATCGGGGCTCCAAAATTCTGTAGGAAAAACATGATGTGAAGCAGAGAACATCTTTTCTGCATCCCTTACATACAGCCACAAAAACACGAAACGTGTCTTCTTTTATTTATTTATTTTTAAAAATATACCATTATTGATTTCAGAGAGGAAAGGAAAGGGAGAGGGAGAGAGAGATAGAAACATCAGTGATGAGAGAGAATCATTGATCGGCTGCCCCCTGCATGCCCCTTACTGGGGATTGAGCCTGCAATCCGGACATGTGCCCTTGATTAGAATCGAACCCGAGACCCTTCAGTTCTCAGTATGACGCTCTATCCACTGAGCCAAAGCGGCTAGGGCCCTGTCTTCTTTTACGGTATTCAGAGCTGGCCTGGGAAGCCAGGAAGGAAGAGTAAAGGCTGATCCTGCGGTGGCCGGAACAGGTGTCTGACACCTGGAAGGACTGGATCTGTCTCGGGGCCAGTCACTACCACCAAACCGAAGAGGTAGCCTTTAGGGGGACTGCCACGCAGGAGGTGAACACTGGGTATTCTGGGGAATTTGAATCATAATGAAGTTTGAGCTTTAATAAGAAAAAGTCTTCAGGAGTTTATTTTTGGAGCGAGCAAGGTGGACTGTTAAAATAGCTACTCAAGTCCAGAAAGACCACCTGTGAGCAGAGCCACCTGGGAAGAGCAGGGACCTGGGAGAGAGGGAAATGGGCAAGGGGCCTGCAAAGATGTGTGCCCACTTTGAGCCCAGATGGGAGATCCTTAGGATAAGGAGGTTTGAGAATCTTGCAAAGCTTTCCTCCACTTCTCCTGTATCAGATCTTAAGATTAGATGTTTATATGTCGGAAATCCAATTTCCTTTGTTTATTTTCTTCTCTGTTTGCGAGTTCTTTTAAAAACCTGCTGACTGGTCTCTGGCATATCAAGAGAAAGCAGGTGCCATGACTGACTTCACAAACGGGCTTTACTTACACAAAGGATTGTCTAAGGGTCAAGCTCCCCTCTCGTGTGCCTCGGACTGGTGGCAGCAGCTTGAGTTAAAGTGAGAAAATCCTAAGATCTAGATCCGGTTCTCGAGCCCTTCATTGCTAAGAATTTCTTGTGGAGTTCATTTTTTGTTTAAATTTTGAAGCCTGTTTTCATGGCAGGCTGTATCATTCCCAAATGGCGACAGCCCAACATCTCATCCCACAAGCTCTTCATGCAATGGGATGGGGAGACTGCTCCTCCTGGGAGGTGGGGATCTACGTTCTCTGCCTTGGAATTGGGGCAGGGCTTTCCCTTTGGCAGAAGTGATGAATTGCCTCTTCCAAGGCTAGGACAGGAAGGGATTCCAGCTCTTGGAACCCAGCCACCATGCTGTGAGGAAGCCCAAGCTGCCTGCGGAGAAGCCTACATGGAGAAGGACTGCGGTTCTTTGCCTCCATCCCTGGCTGGCAGCCAGCACTCACTTGCTCGCCATGTGAGTGAGCCATCTTGAAAGTCCGACTTCCACTCTGTTGGTCCGATGTTATATGAAGTAGAAAGGAGCTGTCCACACCAAGCTCTGCCCAAATTGCAGATCTGTGAGCAAATGAATGACTGATGTAGTGTTAAGTCACTACATATTGTGATTTAAAAAAAAAATATGGCAAGATAGCCCTAGCCGGTTTGGCTCAGTGGATAGAGTGTCGGCCTGCAGACTGAAGGGTCCCGGGTTCGATTCCGGCCAAGGGCACATGCCTGGGGTTTCGGGCTCAATCCCCAGTAGGGGGTGTGCAGGAGGCAGCTGATCAATGATTCTCTGTCGTCATTGATGTTTCTCTCCCTCTCCCTTCCTCTCTAAAATCAATAAAAAATATATTTTAAAAATATGGCAAGATAACTGATGTAGTTTCCTAATTATATAAAAACCCAGCATGCTCTTTGGTGTGTATTTGGGTAAATTGTTTTGACTTAGAGCTGCCTCTTTTCCTCACGCGCAGCTGTGCCAACAACTGTCCTAACCTCGATTCTACAAGGAGGTCTGGAACCACTGAGGAGGGTAACAGGCGACACAGGAGAGAACTATTGTTTCTGAGTCCTACTTGCTCAATGGAGATGAGGGAGGAGTGAAGACTGTCCTCTTCTCTTGGACTGGAGGCTCTGTCAGCCACCTTTCTCACTTGTTCTCCGAGGGCCTGGGGGGATGTGTGGGTAGGTGGCCAGCTGTGGTTTTTCATGGAGTAACTAGTAAGACTAGCATTTTGAATTTCCAAAAAGGAGAAGAGATGACCTATACTCCTATACTTGATGTACATCCACCAAGGTTATCAGGGACCTCGATGACGAATCAGGTCCACCTACGAGCTACTCATGGGCATGGTTCACAGTCTTCCCTCATGTCCCTCTCGGACAGCTGGGATCCATGCTAACTTTCAATCCTCCCATGGATGTATCCATGCCAGGGAGGGACTGCCATCCTTCCTGGGTCCAGAGTTTAGCCACATGCCAAGGGGGAAATACTTAATTGGTCCCATTCCTCACTGTGACCTGATGCAGCATGTCTCTTTTGAGCTGATACGAAACCAAACTAAGACATATCTGGCGATGATGCTCACTTTTCCCTTTGTATCTTAACTTTCCTCACTGCCTTTATTCCTTTGTACCACTCCATTTTCAATAGACTTATCTAGAAGAAATTCGGTCTTCTTTTTATTTAAAAATATTTTTATTGATTTCAGAGAGGGAGTGAGAGATAGAAACATCAATGATGAGAGAGCTGCCTCCTGCACCCTCCCCCCCCCCCCCTACTGGGGATCGAGCATTTTCTCTGTCTGACCAGGAATTGAACCATGACCTCCTGGTTCATAGGTTGATGCTCAACCTTTGAGCCACGCTGGCCAGGCTAGTCTTCTTTTTAGATAGTTCCTTTGAACCCTTTCTCAATCCAACTCATGCTCTTAAGCTCTTTGTGTGGTTTTTCTCCCTCCAATTGGACAGTCTTAATTCCCTCGCAGAAACCAACACACTGAGTAGGGCAGATGGCCAGCAAATACAATCAAGATGATGGTGAGATTGGTTCTCTTCTTTTCCTTATTCTGCGGGCCCCTAGGAGAATGTTTCTCTGAGCACAGGTGCTTCTCTCTCCTCTGCTTTGTCTGTATCTGAAAGGGGCCAGGGACGGGGGCTAACCCTTAAGAATCCAGCATTTCTCTCTAGGCCAGTCAGCTGCTTGGAGCCGTGGTCGGCAAGCCGTGGTCGGCAAACCGTGATTCGTGAGCCACATGCAGCTCTTTGGCCCCTTGAGTGTGGCTCTTCCACAAAATACCACGGCTTGGGCGAGTCTATTTTGAAGAAGTGGTGTTAGAAGAAGTTTAAGTTTAAAAAATTTGGCTCTCAAAAGAAATTTCAATCGTTGTACTGTTGATATTTGGCTCTGTTGACTAATGAGTTTGCCGACCACTGGCTTAGAGGTTTTGCAAGGAGAAGAATCCTGCCATCACCAGCTCTGGCAGTGGATCTCAGTAGGCTTTATAATGCTAGGTATATGCTGAGGGTGGACTTGTTGTTCTTGGGCATGCTAGCTGGTAATTAGCCAATCAGGGGGGACCTAGAGTTTCCAACTCACTTTATATCCCCAAAGAAAAGCATCTTTGCAGAGAAAGAGAACCTAGAGTAATTGCTCAGTGAGAGATGTCCCCAAAGTTAATGCATCTTGAGTGTGTTTGCATGACCGGAGGGAGTGGGTAGAGTAGCAGGTTATTCAAGGGTTTTGGTTCTTTAGTTTACATTCAGATGCTAAAACTCGACCAGTGTATTTGCTGCTCTGCTGGGGATCCCAGCTTTCCATCTCCTGGCTGGCAGTGAGCTCAGAAGCTTCAGGTTTAGGGAAAGTTGTTCGAGGCCACTTTTGATGTGTGGTGTGTGAGTGTGTGTATATGTGCATGTGTGTGTGTTCACAGAAGCAAATCTCCTTCTTGTTCTATTGGGAGCTTCATGTCCTAGAGCCAGTGTTTTGTGACCAAGAAGCATTTTGAGAAGGTGAAATTTCTAAGCTCTCCTTCGCTGCCCCCCTGTCTTCCTTCCGTGGCCATCAGCCCCTCCCTGGGAGCTCTGCCTCTCTCAGCACTGCTCTCAGTCCCGAAAGAACAGACATCTTCACTGCAGTCTCAGAATGCTGGTGCTTGTTTGTAGTAGATGTTTCCATGACACTCATTTATGTCTTCTGCAAATGCAACTGTATTGGGGGAGGGGACAAGGCGCGGTTATAGTGGAGAGACTGGGAAGTATGAAGACCTTCCCTGTTCTTCTGTCTTCTTCTGTGGGAATAAGAAGCCCACCTCCCCCTTTTTCTGTATCCCTATGTTCCAGACCCCATTCACTGCTCCCCAAATCCGTCTTGGCTCCATGCTGCTCACATGGGGCTAGGCCCCAGCTAGGTAGGGAGGGAAGGAAACTTGTGCATGAGGAAGCAGCCTTTTATAGAAGAAAGGAGAAAAAAAAAACTTTGATTGTTCAAAGTTGAGATTTAGTAATGATGAGCAACGCTGACCCCCACTGGGGGTGGCAGTGTGTGTACAGTGTGTTCCAGAGGCTGCTCTATGACACTCCTCTTGCAGCTGAACCAGTGACTCATTGGAAATCTTAGCGACTTCCAGAGGTCATTTTAGTCATTCCCCTGCCTTCAGGCGGGGTGGGTTAACTTAACATCACGTTTGGGTAGGAGGGGTGCGTGGCCGAGGGAAGCGTGTCCATGTGTGGAAGGGAGTGGGGGTGGGGGAGGTTGCGCGTGACCTCTTGGAAAAGATCTCCAGCGAAGGACGTTCCCGAGCTTTCCCAGGCTCCCCGTTCCTGGGTTTCCCCATCACTGAATCAGCATCCTCCTCCCGGGAATTGCTTTTAAGCTGGATGGAAACCGGATGTTGGGTTCCCTGGGTGGGCGGGGACGACGTCCCCTCAGAACTGTCATGGGTAATTTGAGACTCACAGGGTCCCATTATCAAACCAGAAAAGCTACCATTTCCTTTAGCAGAAACTTGCCTTGCAGTGTGAGCCGAGAGAACAGAGCAGAGCCGCTACAACGCCTTCTCTTAGGCAATGCGCATGATTCTGCGGCTCTGTGCTGGCTACACTTCAACGCACCTTGAAATGGGCTCGCCTCCCCAGCCGTGACGGGCAGACCTCAGAGCCAATCTGCCTCGAGGCTTGTGGGCGGTGGCCAATAGGCGGGAGGTGGGGGCGGTGCCGGAGGCCCGGCCAGCTAGGCTTCACCGTGGCGCTGGCAGCGCTCCGCCTGGGCTGGTAGTGCAGGTGCCGCTGCGCGGGGCTTGGGGAGCCTGCGCGCCGAGCCGAGCGGAGTCGCGGAGGGATGGGGAGCGGGCCGCCCGGGCTGCAGCAGCACCGGTGCGGGGCGTAGGCGGGTCGAGCGGGCGAGAGCAGGCGCTCGGGCGAGAAGTGTGCGGCGCAGGAGCACTTTGCGATAGGATGAGGCTCTTGGCTGGCGCGCGGTAGTACTATGATTTGGTATGTGGCCACTTTGATAGCAAGTGTGATCAGCACCCGAGGTCTCGCGGCTCAAGGTGAGTTGAAGTGCAGCGCCCCTGCTCTGCCCTCCCGTTGTTCTCAGCCCCTTCCTCCCCATCTCCCGCTCCCCGGTCCCTCGGAGCGCCGCGCCTGTCCGCGGGCGAGGCTCCAGCTCCGGCTAGGCGGGCTCCGGCCAGGCACTGCGGGGAGGGCGGGGGCCGCGGGCCGGAGGTCCAGGCGGCAAGGGGTCCCAGTCCTCGGGCTGCCGGGCACTCGGGAAAAGACACCTTGGGATCGGGGTCGACTTCGCCCACCTTCGGCCCCACATCTTCACACCGGCCCGTGCCCGGCGTCCTTAGCCGGAGCGGCGGTCTCCTGGAGCGCTGGGGAGTCGGCGGCTCCCCTAACTCTGGGTGCCGGGAGTTTGCGGGTGTTCGGGAGGCTGCTGCACTCGCGCCACCGTTCCCAGACGAGCCCTCGCAGGGAGGTGCGACCCAGAGCCTTGGGACTCCTGGCACCCACGGCTAAGGGACTGGGTTATTGGCCCTGCGGGCGCCCACCGCTCCAGCTCGCGCCCCTCCTGACCCCAAATCTTGGCAGCCAGAGGTCGGGTCCTTCTCCCAGGGCGGGGGGCGCATGGAGAACCTAGAGCGGAGAAGAGGGGTGGGGTGGGGGTGGGGGTCCCTCGACGGGCTCCGAGGAGCGTCGGCTTTGGCCAGCCCTGTCCGGCAGGCGTCTGCGCTGTCTGAGCCGCACCTGGGCCCGGCCAGGTAAAAGTTCCCGGGGAGCGCGTCGCAGCCGGGCCGCCCCGGCCGCCCTCCCGGCTGCGAGGCAGAGCTGGCGGGGTACAAGGGCAGCGGGGAAGGGGTCCCCACGGCTGCATCTCGGAGCACAGGGAGGTTTTCTCTTTCCTTTTTTCCCCCTCGTCTGAGCTGGGAAGGGACTAGAGGGAAGCCAGCGAGTTGGGTGATGCGCGCGTGAACGCGCGGGCTTTTGCTCTGGAGACAGGCAAGGCGACCTACAAGCCGCTGGGTGGCACCCCCAGCTCTCGGCCCTTGTATGGAAGTAGGAGCGCAGCCTGGAGGGTGCCAGGACTCTGAGCTCACGGCTCTCAGCCGCTGACACGACCGGCGGGCGGCGGGCAAGTTCACGGAGCCTGGAGGAGGTGGCTGCGCCGAGAACCGGCCTTTGCACGGAAGTCGGCAGCGGGGACCCGCCAAGGAGAGAGCCCGCGCCCCGCGGCGGGAGGGCAGAAGGGGTGGCAGGAGGCACCTTTTACAGGGTCCTCTCCTCACCTTGTCTGGGCAGTGTAGGGGAAAGGGGAAGTGATTTGAGAAAGTTTCTAGAAGGAATGACTCCCATGCTATGTGGGGGGAGGAGGGATCTGAACAGAACCAGAGGGCTCAGGGAAGGGTGATTTTGTTCAATGGCATAGTGACCTGGATGGTTTTCAAACTCTCCATTTGTCAGGTGGGAAAACTGAGCCAGGGAGACTGCAGGAGCCTATAGAATGGGGGTGGGTGTGAGGTGGGTCAAGTTGTGCCAGGGAATCTCTATCCTCAGCCTCCTCTCCCCCTGTTTCCTTGTAGTCTTCCAATGCCCTCCTCCTCCCCTCTGGTTTTTGGTACGTTCCTGCTATGGGACTGTCGCTGAAAGCACAAAAGGATATGCTGGGATCTTTGAATAAAAAGGAGACAGTGCAGGGAAGCTCTGAAATAGCCTCTGACGCCGAGAAGCCAGGGTGAGGGGAATGGACTGTTTGCGAGTTTAAGCACAGAATACAGGAGAAGGCGTGTATGTAGTGCAGCAACACACAACATGGCCAGACAGAAAGGGGGACTTCCTAGTATTGCCTGTTGTTGGGCGTGAAGGTTCTGCCTCCTTTCTGGGTGTGGAGAGGGCCTTCGGGTTGGGATGGCTTGACCTGTACTCCTGCCTGCCACCCCTTATTGGTCTTGGGGTCTTTTTTTTTTAATTTTAGCTCAGAGAGGCTCTGAAGGTAGTGGTTAAGGACCTAGGCCTAGAGTCAAAGGACCTGGGTTCGAATCCTGGGCTCTGCCACTTGCTGGCCTAGTGACCTTGGGCAAGTTGTCTAAGCTCTCTAATGTCACTTGCCTCAATGGAAAATGGGGTTCACAGGACGGGCTAGTGGGGTTTCTTGTGAACCTTCGTGCTATAAAGAAACGAGTGACTACCTGTTATGTAGTAAGTGCTCAATAAATGTCATCATCATCATTTCATTATCTCTGGGGTTCCAGTCTTCTTCTCGGTTTCTTTCCCTTGGGGCGTCCAGGGCATCGGGCACCAGGAGTGTCTTGGGGAGGAGTCGAGAAGGCTGCCTCTGTCAGAAACCTAGTACCCTTTCATGGGCTGACCTTGGCCAGGGAGAACCTGTCACCCCTCTGCAGCCCAGGGAGATGTGTGGAGGGCACGCAGGCCACCGGGCTGCGTGGAAAGCCTTTGAAAGGTCTGCACAACTGGGTTTCTGTCCGTGGCCAGAGGTGTGTGGGAAGGATGCAGGAGGTCATAGCCTCACCGCCTCTGCAGAGAGGGAGAAGGGGGGCCTGCCTGGCAGGCGCCTGCTCACAGGAGAAACAGCCAGCAGTGTTCAAATGCTGGCTCTGTCTGTGTGACAGCTCAGCTGCTCTCTGACTGGCAGAGTTGACTTCCGGGGGCGGAGGGGCGGGGGCGGATTCCTGAAGGGGAGGGGCTTTGCATTGCCATGCTTGGGTTTGGGTTTGCTGGAAGCAGCCCAGGGGTGGAAGGGGGCAACCCCTTGGGCATTGTTGGGTTGGGTCACAGGTAGGGGTGAGCTCCCCCCGTTTGACGTGAGTTGTGCGTCTGGAGGGGATTGAGGTGGGTGGAGAGGCTGGGGAGGGAATGGAGAAGAGAGAGACTGGAGACGGATCTGGAGTCTGGTAGGTGGTGATTGGAGTCTCAGCATCCCAGACATTTGCTGAGCAAGCCTCGGGGAGCACCCTGGACCACGCTTAGCTGACTCTGGGCCTTGATGCCCAGGGCTCCCTCCTCCTGTCTCCCACAGATTCTATGGCTGGATTATCCCTGACTCCAGTGTCCCCAAATAAAGTGGAGTTCTGACTCAGACCCTGCGTGTAGCTGGACCAGTGCCCTCTCTGTTCTCCCTTTGGTAATGAAGATGAGAGGGAGGAGGTTTAGACCCGGAGCTGCTGGAAAGACCTCCTGGGCAGCCTATCAGCTAGGGAGGACTGGCGCGGGAAGTGGCCAGGTGGTGTGCGCAGGGTCCTAGCACAGCGTGAGAGAGGTTGTGTCGGGCAGCATGCGCCCTGGGAGAAGCTGAGGAGAAACTGTGGGAAGAATCAGCTTTCAGCTCCTGGCCTGAGGCCCAGCACTTGCTAGACTTGGAGTTGTCAGGTCCCAGAGCTGGGTGGTTTCATGTTTATGGCTCTGATAGAAAGTGGGATCCGGTTACCCAAGAAGCAGAGGCTGCCTGGCTGGGGAGATGCTAAAGCCCAGCATCTCCTGCCCTCCCTCTCTCCTGGCTCTGCTTTCTCCCTGCCCGGCCAGGGAGCCTGGGCGCGGCTCTCAGAGCCTGGCCTGCTCCTCTTTCTCTTCTCGTTGGCCCTTTTTTTCTCTGGTGTGCTGGGCACCTTCCTGCGTGTCTTGCCCAGGGACTGAGGGTGGGGAGATGAACCCCAAAGGGGGCCGGGCCTGGGATTTACCACACTTGTCCACTAACATCTCCCCCCTTCCCCCATCCTGTGGCCTCTTCAGACTGGGGCTTGGGGCTCAGGGGAGCGAGTTTCTTCTGTCTGCTTCCCTAGGATGGGTGAGCAGCTTGTGTGGAGTGGCTCTGAACTGTGAAGAGCTGTGATTGGTGCAAGTTGTCCGGAGGTGTGTGCACATCTGCGTGCATGTGTGCATGTGCATGTGTCTGTATATGTGTGTGAGCATGTGTGTTTGCACCTGTGTGTGTGTGTGCACGCGCGCACGTGTGGAACGCAGCAGGACAGGGGCAGTCAGTCTGCAGGCACGAGGTGGGGAGTCACTCCTCTCCAAGTGCCGTGGGTGGCGGAGACTAGACTCAGAACAGATGCCTCGCTTTCCTTACCCCCGGCTCTGCACCTGAGTGTAGGCAGCCCAGAAGTTTCTAAAGTTGGGGGCCCAGCCCAAGCTCTAGATTTAAGGATGCCGGAGGTTCTGGAGAGAAAGCCTAAGTGGGGGGACAAGCCCAGGTCGAGCCCCGGGAATGCCAATCACAGGTGTGTCCTGCCTGCCCCAGTGGCTCTGACCCCCGGTTTGTTATTCAGCACAGCCCAGTCGAGCAGGGCTGGGTCGCAGGAAAGATGGGCGAGGGTGCTGGGTTGCAGAAGCAGCTTGTAGCCTGGCCCCTCAGGGGCACTGCCCACGGGTGCCAGTTCAGTCTGCCCCAGGCAGCTGACCTATTTTTCTTCGGAATCTCCTGCTTTTGTGTTTTCTCTTGCACGAATGAGCAGCAGACTGGTGAGCAGAGACAGGGCCTCCATCAGGGTGTGGGGGGGAATTCCATGTGGCCAGGGCTTCGAGGGAGGTCCCAGCCAGCCCAACTGTCCTTCTGAGAAGAGGGGACTGGAGCTGTTCCCTCTTGGCCTGTCCCTCTGTCCCCTGCCCCCATCTCCTTTACCTCCCTCCTGGTCACAGGCACCCACCAAGACGGTCTGTGGCAGACAGCCTGCACGGAGGGTCGTCTTCACAATTGTGTGAGCCGAGCCAGGCCTCATTCCTTCCCAGCGTCAGAGCAGGGAGTGCTGACGCTCCGCCGTGAGTCTACTAGGGCTTTGATTTCCCTCTTACTTATCGTGTCTACCTGCTCCTCACCTGAGGATCGTGGCCCTGTGGCAGGCAGAGCCCACTGTGTGCTCACCCGGCCGGGCCTGCCTGCCGGCTCCGGAGCACACGCGTGCATTTGGCCACGTGTGCGTGTGCAGGTGCAGGCCTCCGCCCAGGTGGTGGGGAGGGCTCGCGTGGGGTGTGGCCGTGCCTGGCTGCTGAGGAGTCCTTAAAGGAGCAGAGCCGAGGTTGCATTACTGGCTCCATTACTGGCTGCTTTCTGCCCGGAGCTGTTGAAGGAAGGGCTGCTGGGAAGGTGATCTGGCTGAAGCACTGCTGCCCTGTGGGGCAGAGAGACGGGAGGAGAAGTGCCCCAGGAGGAAGGCAGCCTGCCATTCTCACCCCTCCTCCCAGTACCTTGCTGTTCAGAAGATGGGACACTTTCCTGGCCAGGTCAGTCCGGGCCCACCTGACCTCTGACTTCCGACCTGAGAGGTCTGAAGGGGAGTAGGGTCCGAAGGCTGTGAGCACACTGGTGGGGAGACCATAGGAGGCGGGGACTTCTCTGAGGACCTGCCCGCATGGGTGTGGGGTCCTCGCTGGGTGTGGGGTCCTCGCTGGAGGCAGAGTGATGTCCAGGCGGCCTGTGGCCACCTGCCTGGTGGAGGGGAGAGCCAGGGCAGCATCTGGTGTCTGGACACAGCGTCTCGAGCACACGTGCTCTGAGAGAGCTCCCAGCCTCACTGTGGGCAGCAGGGAGTCTGTCCTCTGCCTGCCTCACGCCCTCCTTCTGGGCGAGTGCCTCCCTGGGCGCCTGAGGGCCCGCTCCCTGGAGTCTCCGGGAGCCTCCTGGCTGGTCGGGGGGAGTGATTGGGGGCTACCAGGGGCTGTGCCTTTTTTGGACTCAGCAGAGACTATTTTTAGGCGGCAGTGGAGGTGGCAGTGACTGCCACTCGTATTATTAGACAGCAGGCCTGTGGTTTGGGAGTCTGGTGCCCAGAGGAGGAGGGGGCGGGGAGAAGGAGCAGGAAGACAGGAGGAGGCTCCAGAGAGGACCTCGCCTCCTGAGGGCAGTGCTCACTCATGCTCTCCCCTCACCACAGCGGCTGTCAGATCCAGCCGGAGGCTCCTGGGCCAGGTACAGTGACCCTGAGCTCCGAGCCAGCACCAGCCAGCCCACATCAGCCAGCTGACTTCTGCAGTGTCCGCCCCGGCATCCTGGCCGGGTCCCGGTTGCGGGAGTCTGGCTGGAGAGCCTTGCAGAGCATGCCGTGGGGAGGGGGTGTGGGGAAGGGTGGCGGGGGCGCGCTTTGGTGCAGTGGGGAGAGGCCTTGGTGCCTGGCCTGTGGCCGGCAGGATGGTATGAATGAGTGAAGCCAAGAGGGCATGCAGGCTGTCCCAGCGGCCCCCTGAGTGACCTGGCTGAGCCGCGGAGCCTCCCAGTTTGCTGGTTTGTGAAATGGAAATGGCAGTGCTTCTGCCAGGCGGGCATCGTGGACATTAAGTGAGCTCCGTGGTGCATGCCCAGCACAGAGCCTGGCATATGGCAGGTGAGCGGAGGAAGCGGGAGCTCTCTGCACTGGCACCTGTACCTTTGGTGTTGGGAGTGTCTCCCACTCCGGTGCCCTGCCTCCTGCAGCCCTGCCCTGGGAGAGCTCCAGGTTGTGAATGTCAGGTGTGCTGCCGAGCCAGGCCCCCTGGTCACCTCGTGGCCTCGTGGTTCTGTGCTCACGGGATCCAATGGCAGCCGTGGACTCGGGCCCCTGCCGTGGACCACCTGGCCCTCGGGGCAGGAGATTTGTACCCCGTGGGCTTTCAAAGGTCAGCCAGACCGCAGATGCCGCCTCACCCTCCTTCGCCCCCCTCCCCCTGTTCTCTTTTCCCTCCTGGGGTGAAACAGCTCCACGGGGGACTGGCAGAGCCCCAAGGTGCAGATGGGCTGGGCTCGGGGCACTGCTGTGTTCTGCCGTCTCTGAACCGGGCCTGTGAAATCCAGGACACCTCACAGCCTCCCAGTCCTCACCCCTGCAGGTCCCAGCTTCTCTCTAAGAGGGTACAGCCCTCTCTTTGGGCTGCTCAGGCTTCTGTGATGTGGAAAGGGATCTGGGGGGTCTCTGTCCTTCTTGCAGCTTCTCCCCACCTCAGGTCACATCCATCCTTCTCTTCCCTCCCCCTCCCCCCACCCTCCCTGCCTCTCCCTCTCCCTGCCCCGCCCTCCTCAATCTTCCCTCCTCCCTCCCACCTCTCCCTCCTCCCTCTCTCCCTCTCTCCCTCCTCCCCCTTCCTTCCTGCTCCCTTCAGAACCAGTGGGCAGTTACTCCAGTCTGCTCTGCTGGGAGAAGCCCACCTGTTCCCTGAAGGAACAGCCTCAGCTCTGTTGCCCTCCTGGTTCTGGGTGCTTTGAAGGCCTGTGTGTATGTCCCCGTGGCTGAGTCTTCAGTGCCTGTGAGTTCTGGTGTTCTCCCCCCACCTCTCTCTTCCCCTCTCCCTCCCTCCCCTTGGGCTGGCTGGGCCCTGCCTGTCTGATCTGCACTATCCCCATGTCTGTGTCTCTCCTTTTTGGTAGAAAGTGTTTATTAGACATGTTCTGGCTCAGAAAAAATCCGGCTTAGGGAGAAGTGCTTGTGGTGACGGAGAGAGTGTGTGCATGTGGCGGGGGTGGGGGGTGGAGAGGCGGGGGTGGAGATGAAGAAAGCTGATAAATAGTTCAGGATTCAGAAAGCCAGGAGGGTGGGATGGAGTTCAGAGGCCAGGCAGGGCCTCTGCCTTCTTCTTGGGGAATTCCATCTCTTGCCTTTTCCCATCTTTCGGATGCTTATCTCACCGTGTCCTCTTTCAGCTGCTGTGTCCTTGAGAAGAGATGGGGATGTGGCTGCCTGGCTGGGGGGCCAGCCCCTCTGGATGCCAGGCCACCCAGGCCCAGGGGCTGGCTGGGGGTGGGGTGGAAACCTGGGCCCAGGTACTGGGTGAGGTGTGAACCAGGCTGCCTCCTTGCCATGCGGTGAGAATGTGGCAGCAGGAGGTGTGAATGAGCAGCTGGCACTGTGGGAACCCATGCTAGAGCACAGAGCCCACCCCCCTCCTGGGCTTGCCCCACAGAGTCCTCCACCCCAGTAGCCAGAGAGCTCTAGGGCCAGCCCACTGGTAGAGGTGGGCAGCCACCTGCCCAGCAGTGCCCGGTCCCTCTTTCTCCTGCCCTGGGCTCTAGTGCCAAGGCCTTGGGAAGGAGCCCCCTCCTGTGGACAGTGTTTGTACCCCCCACCTGGAAACCCACCCCTGGGAATAAATCCTCCCTCCCCCTCCCCCCTGATTCTGTATTTCCATGAAAGTCTGTGCTGCACACACATGTGCACACACCTGTCCACACACACATCCACATGTCCTTTTGCCAAGAGCTACACACACATGCACACGCCTGCACACACATGCACATGCACTTGACTCCCTCTCACTGGTAGCCCTTTCCTCCTGGGTGCAGATCAGCCTTTGTGCTCCTAGACGACTGGAGGCAGGCCCTGCCCGATCTGGGTGCCCCTGGGGCTGTGGGGGAGGCACCGCTCAGCAGGGCCCTCTTCTTGCTTTCCCGGAGGGGCTGCAGTTCAAACTGAGTCTGCAGCAGGGTTGGGGGTGGGGAACTGGGAAACCTGCTGGGGCCTCAGGCAGGTGAGTGCAACACTCTGCTCCAAAAATACTCTGTGATCTTAGCTCTTTCTCTAGAAAACAGTGATGTCACTGGTAGCCAATCAGCTTCTGGAAGGTCTTGCCTCCTCCTCCTTCTGCAACTTGCAGGGGAGAAGCTGGAGAGGGGTGGGGGAGGGGGAGGAAGAGAAGGAGAGACACAGGGAGACACACAGACAACATACAGACAGACACAGAACGCGATGAAACACGGGAACACGAAAGTACACACATGGGAAATAAAGCAGGCAGAACCCCATCCCCATGCATAGCCGAACAGAAATCCACGTGCCCCCCAACACTCTCTCTCTCTCTTTCTCTCTCTCTCTCTCTCTCTCTCTCTCTCTCTCTCTGATAGAGACATCGAAACGGGGAGACAGGAAAGCAGACAGAATCACCCGCAGAGAGTGGGAGCTAGAGACACAGACATGGAGAAGGAGCAAGAAAGAGAGCAGACAGACACTGCAGAGGCAGTGACAACTAGAGAAAGAGACATGAAGGAGAGACAAAGACGAAGGAAGGAGACAGGCAGGAGCACACAGGGGTCAGAGGTGTATGAAGAACTAGAGGCAGCTGACAGACAGACAGACGGACAGACTGCTCTTCTGTTCATCCGCTCCATGCAGTAGTGGGCGGGCACAATGGCTCCCTGGTTTTCAGCCTCAGTGAGCAGCTGCTGTCCATGGTGCTGCCTGCAGGGACCGGGAGGGGAAGCGGGTGGGATGGGGGAAGCCCTGCTCTCCTCCGGGCTGTGTTGGGTGGTGTGAGGGAAGGCAGGATGGGGAGGCTTCCTCCGCTGTCCCTTTGGTTGGGAAGTAAGCTGCACAAGGTGACTTTGTGGGCACGGAGGCCGGTGTGGGAGTGAGGAGTGTCCGGCGGGAAGTGGGGGCTGCACACCTCATGTAGGGGCTCCAGTGTTTAGGGGTCCAGGAGCCTGCTGTCGGGGTAGTGTGAAGCAGTGTCTGGGTTAACCTCCAGCTTGGGGGGTGGGTGGGTCTTTTCACTGTGTCCCCCTCCGCTGCCAGGAGGATGGGTGCACTCTATCCAGCTGTATGGTTTGTCCTCTGCTCACGGAATGGTGTTTCCCCCTCAGCTGGCTGGGGTTAGTGGGCCCCAGGGCCCCCTCTGTCCCCAGCATCCTGCTCTCCTAATGGTGATATCTGGGGCTTTGCAGCATGATAGGTTTGGGGCTTGCAACCGGGAGAGCTGGAGCTCCCCCTACCCCCCACTGCAGGCCCAGCCAGGAGTGGGAGGAGGGGCCTGGCTGGGCTTTTCTCTCCAGTGTTGCCCCTAGCAGCCTCTGCTCAGCTTGTAGGGATTCCCTGCTCCTGCGTGGAGCACTCTTGTTTTGTGCTGCCAACATTAGACTGAGTGAGGTGGGTGTAGGAGGAGGGACGGGAGGAGCCAGGGAGCGCCACCAGGCTCTGGCGCGAAGCCTCCGGTGCAGGGAGATAGTCTGAGTCTACCCTCGGCCATGGCGGCCCTGGCCACGGGTCTGCTGAGCCCCTTCCATCTTCTCAGTGTCCAGGCCCCTTAGAATTCTTGAGGGAGGGCTTGGAAATGGCTCTGCTCTTTGGGGAGGGAAGGGCTGGCCTGCAGGACTGGGGCGAACTGCCTCCCTCTGCTCTTCCCCCTCCTCCTGAGGTTCATGGTTGGGGACGGGGTGGGGGGAGGTGGAGGATGCACTGGGGACCCTCTGGGGAGTGAGTGAGCTCCTTTTCAGGAGGAGGGCTGCGGGATAGCCGGCCCGGGGAGGGGGCAGAGGTCTTTGAACTTGGGCAGGGGGATGCCTCTGGGGTGGCCAGGGCAGGACCTCCTGCCACCTCCTTTTCTAAATCCCAGCCTTGCTGTCCCATTAGCTGCCCACGGCCTGCGAGAGGAGCCCGAGTTTGTGACAGCGCGAGCTGGCGAGGCCGTGGTTCTGCGATGCGACGTGATCCACCCGGTGACAGGGCAGCCCCCGCCCTATGTTGTGGAGTGGTTCAAGTTCGGGGTGCCCATCCCTATCTTCATCAAGTTTGGCTACTACCCACCCCATGTGGACCCTGAGTATGCAGGTAAGGTCTGGCCACTTTGCCTCTGACCTTGGCTTTGGCTCGGCTGCCCCTCCCCTGCGGGTCCCGTGGTCAAGCTTCCTCCTGCCTCTATCCGATGCCTCCTCTCTTCTCACTGGTCTGAGAGCTGTCTTCCAGTCTCTGCCTCTTCCTTCCTGTCCTCTGGACTCTGGTAGGTTTGATTCCGTGGTGGGGAGAGAGGGAGAGGAGGTGATGCAGGCAGGAAGCAGGAGTCTGGGGGAGGGGCGGGGCAGGCCGGGAGGGCAGCTCTGTGCGGGAGGAGCTGAGTCACAGCCACCGAGCCTGGTCGTGTGCAGCTGTGGCGCTGTGTCTGCCTGTACCCACACCTCCCTCTGGCGCTGAAGTTGGGCCTCCCGGGTGTCAGTGTGTGTCTGTGCCCGTGGTGGCCGCCTGCTCTCTGCCACAGCTGCTCCTGCCAGCAGCGGCCACACTGAGTCACTGCCTGTGCCTGCCGCCGGCCTCGGGGGGTGGGGTGGGGATGTGCACGTGTGAGCGTGTGAGTGTGTGCTTGTGTGAGTGTGTGTGAACACGTGAGTGTGAGCGTGTGTGTCTGTGTGCGTGTGTGAACGTGTGTGTGCCTGTGCGTTGGGGTTGAAAGGACGAGAGGAAGCTGGCAGGACACTGCTTTTATCTTTCCTTCTGGCTCCTGAGGTCTGCACTGCTTTTCTCTCGGAAAACTTCCGTTTCTCTCCCTCCCTCCTGCGCCTGTGTCTCCTTTCCTCTCTTTGGCCTGGTTGGCTTTGATAGTCTGGTTTCAGGCAGATTGCCAGTGCAGAGACAAGGAGGAAGGCGGAGGAGGTTGTGACATTGGAGTGAGGCGGGCTGAGGTGGTGGGTGAGGGGAGAGAGGACCTGAGGGTGCCTGGGCCTCCTCCCTTGTCCCGGAGAGAGGGGGGCTGCTCCCCGTTCTGCCGGGCTCCTGCTGCAAAGCTTCCCTTGTAGTGCTGTGAGACCAACTTTTAGTGAGACAAGGAGGGCTTCTGGGGGGAAGAGGGCAGAGTGAAGGAGGCCGCTGGGCGTCTGCTCTGCTGGCCAGCCCTCTCCTCACTCTCCAGCTCATAGGCCTGTGGCCTTGGCTCCTGGGGCCCACTGGACCAGCAGCGTCTCCAGCCCTGGTGTCAGGGCTGGGAGGGGTCCTAGCACCCTGGTCCCCAGCCTGCCTTCCCTCTGCCAGACAGAGGGGGTATGGGGTGCGGGGCCCAGCTGGGATAGGGGTGTTACTCCACCTGAATGGAAGTGCTCTGGGGCATGGCCCAGACCCCCAACTTCCTTCTCTCCATCCCTTTCTCTCTCTCTCTCCCTCCCTCTTCCCCCCATCTCTGTATCCCTCATGCCTTCCCTTTGTCCGAAGTGATGCCTGAAAGAAGGGACGTATTCTAAGGCCTGAGCGCTTCTCAGTGCCAAGAGCAGGGCCGCACTTGCAGCTGGGATGGGGCCCGCCAGGCTGGAGGGTGGGAGGGACCGCGGCTCCACGGCTGAGGCTTTATGCCTTTTTCTTTGCCGCCTGCGGCCAGAGGTCGGTGCCAGCTGTTATTTTGGGCCCTGCCCCCCCCCCCCCGGGAATGGCCTGCAGGTGACCATGGGGCCTGTGCCTTTAGCTGGGGTGGGGGCGACGAGGTGTGGGCCTCACCCCTGGGCTCTTTGTCCGCCTGTCCCCAGGCCGAGCGAGTCTTCATGACAAAGCTTCGCTGCGGCTGGAGCAGGTGCGCTCTGAGGACCAGGGCTGGTACGAGTGCAAAGTGCTCATGCTGGACCAGCAGTATGACACCTTCCACAACGGCAGCTGGGTGCACCTCACCATCAACGGTGAGTCTGAGGGCCCGCTGGAGGGGAGGCCTCTTTTTGGGCGGCGCCCCATCGGTGACGCCCAGTCCCTGCTGCAGAGAGGAGCCTCAGCATGCTGGGCCCACCTCCACGCCCCTCAGCTGGCTCCCCGGAGCCTTGGGATAGGGGGAGCCTGGAGGAGCTGCTCCCTGGGCGCGGGGCAGGGGTGTGCTGTGGGGGGAGAGGGGGGGCGGTGATGCCTCCCTTATTGGGAAGAAGGAATCTGGTTCTTGAAACCGGGGCTAAGGCTTTGTGGAGGCACCGTTCCCAGCCTCGGAGAGACCCTGCCAGTGCCTCCCCTCCAGTGGAGTTCCCCGAGTTCCCCCGTCACTGCCTTCCTTGGCAGGGTGACATTTTGGTTGCTTGGGAAATGCATTCATTTGCGTAAGATGTGCTGAGGGCCTACTGTGCGCCACGCTCTGCACCAGGTGCTGGGAAGACGAAGCTGAGCGCACCCGGTTCAGCCCCTGCCCGGACCGGGTTTACCGTCTCCTAAACCAGGAGGATCCTGGGAAGGGGAACAGTTTTAATGGCTGTCAGTTATGTAGAGCTCAGGCTAAATGAGTTGTGCTGTGTGCCATGCTTTTCAAGCGTTTGGGCGAGGAGGCCCATGCGGAGGCTGCAGTGGGGCCTGCTGGCTCTGTGTTGGCCCAGGCTGGGGGCCGGGTCTCCCCAGCTGGAGAGCCCCCTGTGTCACTGGGCGTCCGGACTTGAGAAGGCATCTTCTGGAGGAGGCAGGAGGAGCTGGGACTGTGGGGAACATTCGAAGGAGAGTGAACCCCATTGTGTGGGGGAGAAGATGTTTGTGTCTTGTTTTTCTGGCTAGAGCCTCATTCTTCCTTATTCAGTGTTTGGCGAAATGTATTCAGCCACACTGTGCTGCAGACACTATGCTAGTTCCCGAGGCTTCGACAGCGCATGTGCTTGGGCGAGCACACACAGCTGGGTCCTTATGGCTCTGATGTCTGCGACTGGAGGTGCCGCGGTTGGGAGAGAGAGAGATGGATGGCGTCCTGCTCGGATGCTTCTCAGCATCGACCTGCCCTGATCTGCCCCGAGGGATGGCTCCCAGGGCTCGGGTCTGGCCGGCCAACCCATCCAGGGTCCTGGGAGCACAGGGCATTTTAGCCAGGGCGCTGACCTCTGGGGAGAGCAGACTTAGAGGTGGCAGCCGAGGTCCGTGTTGGTCCAGGCTGCCGGACCCATTCGATGCCGCCGGCTCTCGTCAGCCAGTCCCCAGAGACTGATGGAGGCTGGTTTTACATCTTGGGTGGGCTGTCCCTACCACCCGGCAAGCTTTTGAGTCACCTCCTTTGGCTGCAAGCTGTTGTGTGTGCCGGGAAGGAAAACTCATCTTAATATTAGCCCCAGCAAAACATAATTAGGGAGGCGCACCCGCGGCTGAAAGCCTCACTGCAGGCTGAGCCAGGAGTCCCCACGCTGCGCTCTCTCTCCTGTGCCCTTTCCTGCACCGGCTCAGCTTCCCTGGCGCCTCCCCTCCTCCCGCCCTCCTGCTGGTGTTCATTCAGCAGCCTGAGACCCAGGCATCCGAGACACGCGTAGGGCAGGAAGGAGGGTTGTGTGTTCTGGTACAGCCTCTGCCTTCCTATGCACGAGTGGGAGTCGATTCTTCGGGGATTCCCAATTGCTCGGAGTGGAACTGGCATGGAATAAGAGGCTGCAGAGGCTTGGTTTAGGTCCTGAATCCATCACGTGGTAGCTGTCTGATCCTGGGCAACTTAAGTCACCTCTCTGAGCCACGGTTTTCTCAGCTACCAAACACAACGCCTGTTGGCAAAGCCGCCGTGAGGATTAAGTGCAGTGCAGTGCGAGAGCGTGCCTGGCCTGGTGTCTGAAGGGTTCATGACATGTGGGTAATTACGCGTAAGATGCTGGCCATCCTCCTTCTCGAGAGGAAAGAAACAAAACACACACAGATGAAATCAGAGGAGAGTGTGTCCGCAGCGATACACGGTGACACAGGAAGTACTTCAGGCTGCAAGATGCAGGGGGCTGTCATAGTTTGAAAGTGCTTGTGCATCACCAGTCATTACCCATTCACATCCCAGTGTCCGCCCTGCGGCAGGCTCTGGGGGCGCAGCGGTGGGCAGCCCCGTCCAGAGACAGTTGCGATATGGGCTTTGGGAGCATCTCTGGCCAGAGAGAGACCCGGGCAGGGACGGGGAGTGAGCCAGGTGCAGGGTGGGGCGGTGGGGAAGAGTGCTCCAGGCAGAGGAACAGCATGTGCGGAAGCCCAGAGGAAGGCGAGCCGGCACGCTCAGGGCCCGGGGAACGCAGGCAGGTTGTTTCCCGCATTTAGGAGTGTTCGGCAGGAAAGCTAAGGATGTGCACCATCTGCTCCAGGCTTTAGAACCAGGCTCCTCACTTGCCTTTACCAAGGAGCCCACCTCCCAAAGAGGTAGAACAGCACACGGGCAGCTCCCACGGTGAACGGGAGACCTCTCTCCTTGATCCTCCCTTCCCTTCATCCCGGCATCCATGCTGTCCTGGCTGAGGAGGCCGGAGCACCCACCACGCCGTTGCTTCCAAACTAGAATGTTCAGTGTCAGGCATTTTCTGACAGGGATCACCTTCGGAAAATAGAAAGGCCAGTGGGAAATTAGAATTACAAATGGTCTCCTTCTCCTTCTGCGTTTTCTTGAACATCAGTTGTGTGGAAACAAACCCAATTATTTCTTTATCACATACAAAATACCTAAAAACTCCCCCCCCCCCCCCCCCCGTCCCAGCCAAGCCTCCCTTTAGGTTGCTGAGCTCCTTGGAGGCGAGGCCAGCCCCTGTCTAACCTGCACTGGTAATTATAGGGCACTTATAAAAAAGAATGAAGCCTGGAAGCGCAGCTGGCAAGCTAACACCGAATTCCGTAAATAATCCAGACTCAAACCATTATTTTCCTGAAAACTTGAAATTGTTCAAAGTACTTTTCTGATTAGCACCTAAATAATAAAGTAATTATGTAATTAGTAATTAATTTGTCACTTCAGGACATAATTTAATTTATTATCTTGCTTTTAAGCTTGATGCCAGAGGCAGTGGAGGCTGTGGCTTGTATTAACTGTGTTTCCAGGGGCAGGCTTGGTGGTGACGGGGGCGCGGTTGAGGGGGGAGAAGGGCGGGGGGTGCCTGCTGGAAGTGAGGGCACATTTCAGGGCAGGAGGGGAGGCCTGGGAGTGAGGAGGACAGGATCCCCTTGTTAGGGTTGGGACGATTTTTGCCATTACTGTGGGTGTAGGAGACACTGGATGAGAATTGCCTCCTTTGAGGATGTCCGTAGAGTGTGTTTGTGTGTGTGATGGAATGTGCTTCTTAATTCATTCAGTATTCACTCCCCCAGTGTCCCCGTGTGCCTACTCTGAGCTAAGGGATTAGAAGGTTATGGAAGAAAATGGTCATGTTCATGCTTTTAAGGAGTTTTATGTGTTGTTTGTGTTGGTCTGTAGGCATGTGCATGTGTATGCACACTCATTCATTCATATATTCATATATTCATTCGTTCATACATTCAACAGATGTTTGTGGAGTACTCTATTACATGCCAGGAACTATGCTAAAAGCTGGGCATATAGTGGGATTTGTGGAAAAGATCTCTGCTCTCTCAGTGAGAGAGAAACCTCATCAATCAGCTGCCCCTACTGGGGATTGAGTCCGCAACCCGGGCATGTGCCTTGACCGGGAATCAAACTGGTGACTTCTTGGTTCATGGGTTGATGCTCAACCACTGAGCCACACTGGCCGGGCAAGATCTCTGCGTTCCTAAGGAGAGGTAGTGATAAGTGCTTTAAAGAAAATGAAACAGTCTAAGGGGCAGGGAATGCTAGAAGTGCCACCTCAGATCGGCTGACCAGGCCAGGCCAGATGGCATCTTAGCACAGAACTGCATGAGCTAAAGGAGAGACGACTGTATGGAGCTCCAAGTAGCGAGGACAGCACACGCAAAGGCCCTGTGGTTGGATGTTCTTGGCACATTCGCGGTAGACAAAGAAGGCAATATGGTCAGAGCACAGAGAAGGGGAAAATATGGTAGATGGGTTGGCAGAGGGGCAGGGGGGCACCAAGGCTGAAATGCCCTGAAATCTTCTCATTGCTTCGGAGGCTCCTGAGGAGATGACGGTGATTGTGCATGTTTACATTTTACAAGATCCTTTTTTCACACAGATTTACTTCTTACATCGATTCTGGAGGGTGGGGGCTTCAGGAAAAGCCCAGAGAGGCTGAGTAACTTGCCCAGGGTTACCCAACAAGGGGCAGGCTGGTGCACGAACTTGGTCCTGAGCTTTGGATGCCTCCAGATGAGCTGAGCATGGCATTGCCGCCTCACAGGGCTGGTGTTCAGAGAAAGGATGGTCCCAGGTGGCAAGACTGACCATACTGCCTCTACAGGCAGCTCAGAGAAGTGCGACCGAGTCTCTTAAAAGCTTTACCCAACACGATGGCATTTTAGTTAAAACTCCAACGCAGGTGGCGGTGTAGGGGGGCAGCCTTGCATAATTAGAGGAGAGTTAGGAAGGCAGCAGCCTGGCCTTCATGGCCCGGTGGAAGCAGACGGCGAGTGTCCGGGTGTCACGCCTGGCCGGACTGGGGCTGAGGAAGCAGCGTGTCACGCGTGGTCATGAGGTGAAAGGGAGGGTGATGGGACGTCTGTGGAGCTGGTGGCAGCAGCTGCGGGCTCTGTGGGAGCCTGGGGACAGCTGTCTTGTCTGTCACCGTCTTAGTGCTGAGCTCAGTGCTTCCCTGCAGATGCTCAGCAAATGTGGGTTTGTTGGGAATTTGCCAAATACAATGGAAAATGTGTAGAGTTTGGACACAGCCAGACACACTTTGAATTCCAGGTTTCCTCTCCCAGTGTAAGATTCATGGGCAGAGTATTTTACCCGTCTCCACCTCCCCTCCTCCCTCCGTACACCTTGAAGAAGGTCAGGCATGAGCCTACGAGGAATGGTTGCACGGGCGGTGCCTGGTGCGGGAATGATCACCACAGCACGGTGCCTGGTGTGGGTGCGGTGGCAGATCGGGGGAGGAGTGGGGGGTATGACACACAGGGCAGCAGCCCTCGAATCACACCCTGCGCCTTTGCGGTCTCTTTGCAGCTCCCCCCACCTTTACAGAAACACCCCCCCAGTACATTGAGGCCAAGGAGGGGGGCAGTGTCACCATGACCTGCACAGCTTTTGGGAACCCCAAGCCGATTGTCACCTGGCTCAAGGAGGGGACACTCCTAGGTGCTAGTGGGAAATACCAGGTAGGTGTGCTGTTGGTGGGGCCACTGCCCTCCCTTCTCCCTCCCTTTGCCTCGTTCTCCCTCTCCAAGGCTGTCTCCCACTCCACGTGACCAGTGACACTGTGCAAAGGCACAGAGGGAGATGGGAACAGCAGGCACACTGGCTGGGGTCTGTCGTTGGAGGGAGATGAGAAACGAGGCCCCTGCCTCCGTCTCCCCCAGTGCGTGAGCCTCGAGGCCCCCTCCGCCTGAGGGTGGCGTTGGGCGGGCTCGAGGTGGGTGCTGAGCTTCTTCTCTTCCTGGTCCCAGGTGAGTGATGGGAGCCTGACGGTGACGTCGGTCAGTCGGGAGGACAGAGGTGCCTACACCTGTCGCGCATACAGCATCCAGGGAGAGGCAGTCCACACCACCCACCTGCTTGTGCAAGGTAACAGGGGTCTCCCCGGCTGCTTTGTGCCCGGGGCCTTTCTCTGGGAGCCCCGCAGAGTGTGGTTGGCACAGCTGGGGACAGGGGGAAGTGGGCAGCTGTGAGGAGCCGGCCAGGGCACCTCCCAAATACCATGGACTTCACGCTGGAGCTCCCATGGTGGCCTGCTGTCACCCAGGTGGCATGAGGCCCGTGCTGGGTGGGTTTCTGTATCTGCCCAGGTAGCGTTTAAATAACGGAGGGCATTTGGGCACTTGGTAGAGCTGGGGTCTGCACCTGGAAATGCCGGGCTGCCCTGCCCGGGGCCCAGAGGGCTCAGAGGGGCGGCATCTGGGCGGCCAGGTCTCTTCTCTGAGCTGAGCCCACCCACCTGCTCTGCCTCTGCCTGCTGCCGGCGGTTGGTGGTGGCTGTCCGGGCTGCCAGGACTGCTGGTCAGCTCTTCCTGCCTGTCTGCTGACTGGCATGCTGAGTGGCATTGGGCTAGAGTTCCCGCTGCAGTTGGGAGGAGAACTGGCCTCCTGCGGGAGAGCGCCGGCCAGGGCAGCTGCAGCCTGCCTGGAAAGCCAGCCCGGGGACGGGGATTCTCCCCTCTGTTTGCTCTGCCCCCCCAAGTCCTCCCCCTGGGCGCCCTCTTACCCTCTGCTGGGTGAGCAGGGCACGCCTCTTGCTCCTCTAGGGCAGCATTGCTCCTTGCTCTGGACTGAGAGAGCCATAAGGGCCTCCCTCAGGGCTCTTGGAGAGAAGGTGGGCAGGAAGGACCCTGTGTGTGTGTGTGTGTGTGTGTGTGTGTGTGGTGTTAAATGGCTAGCATTTGTAGAGGGGTAATGCATGGGGGCAGGGGGCAGGTAGGTGCCAGGGGGTGGGGCACACTGTGGCCACATCCAGCATCACCTGCATCTCTGGGACCTGTAGGGAGAGTAAGGACCTGAGCACTGACAGCAGCTGGAAGCGTCTCCATGACAACGGCCTGGGGCTGTGCTTCGGGCCAGTGCTGCCCCCAGCCTCCCTCTTGGTTCCGAGCTCCCTTCCCAGAGGCCCTGGTGCTCCCTTCTCCCTGGCCCCACCCGGTGAGGTCATGCTTGTTTCCTGTGTCCCCAGGGCCTCCCTTCATAGTGTCCCCTCCTGAGAACATCACTGTCAACATATCCCAGGATGCTCTGCTTACCTGCCGGGCGGAGGCGTACCCCGGCAACCTCACTTACACCTGGTACTGGCAGGATGAGAATGTCTACTTTCAGAAGTGAGCACCCTGCCCAGACCTCCTGGGGGCGGAGCAGCCAGGGGCCCCGGGGCCAGGCCTTTGAGCAGGGAACTTGAAGGGGGTGGTCCGTGCACAGGTCCCACCTGTGAGGGCCAGTGTCTGCACCGAGGGGCCCTGGGACGCAAGGGCTCACTGGGCTCTTCCTCATGCGTGGGGGTGAGAGGATGCGTCGCTTCCATGGTGGTCATGGAAGATCCTCCCCCCCGCCCCCCGCCCTGTCGCCTCATTTCCTCTACAGTGACCTGAAGCTGAGAGTGCGGATCCTCATCGACGGCACCCTGATCATCTTCCGGGTGAAGCCTGAGGATGCAGGGAAGTACACCTGCGTCCCTAGCAACAGCCTGGGGCGCTCCCCCTCGGCCTCCGCCTACCTGACTGTGCAGTGTGAGTACGGGCAGGGCGGGCCTCAGCTGGTGGGGGTTCCAGAAGGTTCGGAGGCTGGAGGGCAGCCTCGTGTCAGGGGATGTGGGAGGAGGAATGACGGAGACAGGAAGCAAGGACAGCCCAGGAAGAGGCCCACACCTGGGTCGGTCAGTTGAGGTGAAACCGGCCTCGTGGTGTCTTCTGTGGGCCACATGCTGGCTACCTCACACCAAGCCAGCCTCGGGTTGGGGTCAGGGGTCGGCAGACCTTCTGGACAATCGCGCTGGCACTGGACGCCAGCCAGCACCTGTCTCCACCTGGGGTGGGACACTTTGTGGTGTTTTTTCTCAGGTGTCTGAGGAGGTGTAGCTTGAACTAATGTGGGGTTAGATTTCCGTCCGTCTGGATGGTGTGAGGGGCTGGGGGACAGGCTCCCTCTCGCTTCCTCGTGCTCCTTCTCCGGGGCTGCCGAGCTCCAAATGAATGAGCTGCTCTCTGTGCCGGGACGATGGGGGGCTTTTGTGCGAGCACAAGAATTCAGTTTCCTGATCTTGAATACTTCAGCAGAGTCATTGCTCCCCACCCCCTGCGAGCCAGCCATTGTGAGAGAGAGCAAGATGAGCAATGAGGATGCATCTCTTCCTTTTGATTTGCTGATGGTCCTGTCACTCAGGCGACAAAGGCCCCCCCGTTGCTGCTGTAGGTGACAGGCTCTCCATCACTTGAAGGCAGGAGAACTGCTCACCCTGAAGGCGAAGGCGGGGAGTGGCAGGGTGAGGAGTGTAACCGTCTGGAGACCTGGAGTCCGCACTTGAACTGGGGTCATGTAGAACCGTGGGTGACCCCAGGAGGCGGCTCACCTCTGACCCAGCCTCGCAGAGCGGGGCGCTTGCCCGTCTGCATTGCATGCGTGTGGAGGTGGAGCCTGTGGGACCCGGAGCTTCCCAGAACTCCCAAGCTCCCGTTCCTACTGCTTTCTTCCCTGTGCAATGACTTTGCTGCTTGGGGCCAAGGCATCCTCTCTCCACTCTGCTGGCCGCTGATCGCGAGGACTTTCAGCATGCTGCATCAGGAGTCCCACGTTGCTAAGAGCTGCGAGGCCCAGGACATCAGGCCTGTCCCACCCAGACCTCCAGTGGGGAAAAGCCAGGCAAGAAGCTATTATAAGCGACGTACCGGGTGCCTCGCTCGGTGCTGGATGTGCAGGAACCAAGGGGAGGGAGACGCCTCTTGGAGCAGCATCCCGGCTGGCTGATGTCACCCGTGCAGGAAGGTGGCAGCGGCAGAGGGAGAGAGCGGCGGGGGAGTCTCGGAGGGGCGATGGCTCTCTCCAGGATTGAGGCCCGTCCTCGGAGCCATGGGTGCTTCCCGTCTCCCTCTCCCACTTGTCCCTTTTTGTCTCCTCCCTGCCTTCAAAGAGAACCTGGGGGTGCGATTTTTCAGGTGGGTGAGGCAAGGATCTTTATTTCTGCTAAGAAGCAGTGTTCAGAGTATTTCCCATTCATAAACGCTCTGAAAACCTTGGAGGAAAAGAAAAAAAAAATAACACCCTCTACCATACAAAAGTAGGAGGCTCTGTCTAAATATATACCTCGGCCTGGTATTTATGTAATGCTGTTCTCCGAAGAGCTCCAAATGCTTGAAAGATCCCAGCTCATTCATCCTCTCTGCCTCCCTGGAAGTTCCGCGTCTTTCCCCTCGGTAGCCCTCAGGGAAGTCGGGGAGAATCGAAAGGTGATGGATGACTCACCCACATGGCAGGATGCGCGGCTCTCGCTGCTGTCCCAGGAGCCTGTTGTCGGCTCTGTGGCCTGGGCTCATGGTGCCCTCCAGCTGCACAAAAGGGAAACTGAGGCCTGGGAGGGCAGCCAGCAGAACGGACAGAGAAACCACCTGTGGTCCAGCCTCGCCCACCTCGTGCATAGACGGCCATTCCTCTTGGCTTAGGGTGTGGAGAGAAGAACCGGCTCAGTGATAGGACTTGGGGTCAGCAGGTAGGGGAGGGGGTGGTCAGTGTTGACTTTGAGGTTGGGAGTGGAGGGACGGGCTGGGGAAATGGACAGGAGAGCCCCGCCCACCCGGCAGCAGTGTTCACATCTGCTGGTCTGGGGCAGGCAGCAGGGGCCTGCGTGCCTCTGGGCATTCAGAACAGAAGTGCTTGGGCATCCTGGAGGCCGGGCAGACAGAAGCCTGCAGCCTGCCCCGGGGGCTCAGCGTGACCTCGGGGCCATCAGCCCAGGAGGCCGGGGTTTGGTACCCGTGGTGGGCCCAGCACTCCGCTCCGTGTTGGGCACTGAGGACACAAAGTGTTTACTGAGTGGGTGGAGGGCGTGAAGGGCTGTCCTTTGGGGGGTGCCTGTGTGGTGGCCTGGAGTTCTCTCTTCTTGACTTCCCTTGTGTCTTTCTCTCCCACCCTACACCACCCTCTCTAGACCCAGCCCGTGTCCTCAACATGCCCCCCGTAATCTACGTGCCCGTGGGAATTCACGGCTATATCCGCTGCCCCGTGGACGCAGAGCCGCCGGCCACCGTGGTCAAGTGGAACAAGGACGGCCGCCCCCTGCAGGTCGAGAAGGTGCTAGAGAGACGCATGTGGGGTCCCCAGGAGATGCACCCTCCCGACACTAAGGGGCTGCCTCTGCGGGTCTGGGTCCTGCCAGGAACCCTCCCCGGAAGCTCTGGCAAGCATAGATCTGCTTCCCATGGGGGTCCGCAGCTGGCAGGGCGCCGAGACACCCCGCCCCAGGGCAGCTGTTTCTGCCCGGCCTGCCCCCAGGGGGGCTAGGGGAGCCGCCCTGCCCACGTCTGGCCCTGTTGGGGCCGGGACTGGTGCGCACCCCTGACCGTAGCCCCGCTCTGCTCCCTCCGCCAGAATCTCGGTTGGACCCTGATGGAGGACGGCTCCATCCGCATCGAGGAGGCCACCGAAGAGGCCCTTGGCACCTACACCTGTGTGCCTTACAACACCTTGGGGACCATGGGCCAGTCTGCTCCCGCGCGGCTCGTCCTGAAGGTAAGGCCCGGGACTGCAGGGGCCTCCGAGCAGGGCGCCCGTCGTGCCCACTGTGCCCACCTTCACGCCCGCTGTGCTCCCTCCAGGACCCCCCGTACTTCACGGTGCTACCAGGCTGGGAGTATAGGCAGGAGGCCGGCCGGGAGCTCCTGATCCCCTGTGCTGCTGCGGGGGACCCCTTCCCTGTCATCACCTGGAGAAAGGTACCTCTGGGTCCCGGAGCTCCCGGGACGCGCGGTGGAGGGAGGGTGTCTGTTCTGGGGGACCAGGTGCCGAGGAGCCAGGGGACTTCTCGAGGGCGCCCTGGCAGGGGGTGTAGCACTATCCTCCGGCTCCTCCGACCCTGAGGTGTTGGTGGCTTCTCTCCTCCCCCGCCCGACCCGACTCCTCCTCTCTGCCACCCCCTACCCCCCGCTCCCGCCCTCCTCCTTGCCCCCTTGCTTGGCCAAGGTAGGGAAGCCCAGCAGAAGCAAGCACAGCGCCCTGCCCAGCGGGAGCCTCCAGTTCCGAGCCCTGAGCAAGGAGGACCACGGCGAGTGGGAGTGCATCGCCACCAACGTGGTCACCAGCATCACTGCCAGTACCCACCTGACCGTCATCGGTACGGCCGCGGGCAGGCGGGTGGTCCGGGTGCTGGGGACTGTGGGCGTCTCTCCCCGTCAGTCCACCCTGAGCCGGAGCCTCCACAGGGCACCGGAGCCCTCTGCGGACTCTGTGAGGGAGGGGACATGGGGCCCCTTCTGGGAGGTCTTTTTTGTACCCAGCAACCCCCTGACACAGAGATGAGGCCCCTGCGTGGCCAGTAGCCATGGCTCGGAGCGCTGAGGTGGGGCCCCGTGGGGAAGCTGGGAGGCAGGAATGGGGGGTCTGGGAGGATGATGCACCGAGGTCCCTGGTGGGGCCTGGCACAGAGCAGGTGACGGTTCACATCTCCTGGGGCACCATCGGGCATTCTGCTCCCGCTTATCGGCCTGAGGTGCGTGCACCGTTTTGCCTGCACTTCCGGGAGCTGACAGCTGCAGTTGTAGCCACAGCCAACACGCCAGGGAGCGTTTCCCTCCCGATTCAGGCACTGACCAGCCGTGCCTGGCCATGGACCACTTGGGAGGGGGAGCCGCTATGGCCCAGGGCAAGTGCGTGGACGTGAGGCCGGCGCAGTGGGCACCTTGCTCAGCGCCGCCTCACTGATGCCTGGTGGGCAGGGCAAGCCAAGTTGAAGTTCTTCCCTGCTCACGCCCGAGTTCGGGTGCGTGCGGCTGTCTCCCGAGGCTGGGGAACCTCATAGGAGAGCGGTTTGGGGCTTTTTGGCTTTGCCTGTGTCTGTAAGGGAGAGGTTTCTGTGCTCGGAGGCGAGCACAGGGCCTTGTCCTCGGGTGACAGAGCGGTCAGGTTTCCCACGCTCCTAGGGCTCGTGTCCCTCCTGCCGGCTGGACTGGATGGCATGGTGGGCTGGGTTTCCTTCTCTTGTCCTCCTACCCAGCAGGCCAGGGCGCCCGCTCCTCCGAGCGCCCCCAGCCCCAGCCACTCCACGTGGGTGCTGCCTTCTGCGACTCTGCAGCAAGGTTTGCGGGGGCCCAGCTCGGGGGAGGGGGGCTCAGTTCTTTTGGTCTGAGAGGGTCTCCACTTGGTGTCCAGGCACCAGCCCCCACGCCCCAGGCGGAGTCCGGGCCCAGGTCTCCATGACAACTGCCAACGTGTCCTGGGAGCCCGGCTACGATGGAGGATTCGAGCAGACATTCTCAGTTTGGTACGGACCTCTGTGAGTCAGCCCCGCATGCTTTGCTCTCTGCTTCTCCCTCCCCACCCCCACTTCGGTCCGTGCCTGGGTAGGTGGGGTTCTGAGGAGGAGATGGTTCTTCACCAGACCCCACTTGAAGAGGTGTGTTGACACAGTGGCTAACATCTTGGGGGTGGGATGGGGGGGGGGTGTGTATCTGGGGGACTCTGGGCGCCCCTGTATTCCCAGCCAGAGGTTTGGGAGCAGTGCCTGAGCTGTCCATCACCCTCTGCTTTCTCCCCTGCTGATCTCACTGTTGTGACCTTGTTGTGTCCTTGGCCCATTCTGCCTTTAGGTCCCTCTGGAGTCTGGGGGAGACTCCTGATCTCCAAGGGCATTGCGAAGCACCCCAGCCAGAAGTGCGGAAGCTGATTTTTATTCTGTGACCCCCTCCCCAGGGGTTACAGAAACCAGTGGGAAGGGGGACTCCCCTTCCTGGCCAGGTCTTCAGCGCATGCACGTTCCCTCTAGGACCCTGTGTCTCTGTTGTGTTTATGTCTCTTAAGAATTTAGCCAGATTCAGCGATGTGACATCCTTGCCCAAACCTGGGGGTAGATCAAGGTCAGAGTCTGGCTGAGGACCGGGGGGTTAGAAAAGGGAGAGAAAGGCCACAGCCGGCCCCTCCCACCGCCTTCGGATCACCCTCCCCCACATTGCTCTCCTGAGCCACGAACTGCCCGCCTGCACCATGGGCATCCCTAAGCGGGGAGGGATGAGCCCCTCACTTCTTCCTCGAGAAGGGAGAGACCTGTCTCCCCTGGGTGGGCATCCCTGCCAGACTCAACCCTGGGGAGGAGGAAGCTTCCGATCCAGAGGGAAAAGCCTGGAGAGTCAGGGAGAGCCCCCGATACACCTCTAACAGCGAGGGGAGCTGAGAGGGAACCCGCTCTTTCCCATCATGGGGACGTGGTGGGTATTTCCCAGACTGACATCCTGGGCACGTTGAGTTCTGGAGAGGCCAGCTGGGCCTAGGTGGTGAGCTGGGGGAACTCTGAGCTGCAGCCGGATCTCCCCTCCCCTTATCTCTAGGCCTTCCTGGCAGGGTGGGGGCCGGGTGGGGTTCCTAACCACCCTGCTGGGTGACCCCTGCAACATCCCGGCACTGCTGGGCAGCTCCCTCGCTAGGGCCGCGTTGGGTGTGGCTGAGCCACCTTTGGGGATGCCAGGGGGCAGGTCTGGGCATCAGTAGGGGTTTCCCTGGCCTCTGGTGGCTCTGCTCCATGCTGCTGCTCACCTGTGTTACTTTTCACTCTTTGCTCACTCACTTACTTTGGTGCCTGGGCAGGGGAAGGGCAGGTGAAAAGGTTGGGAGGTCTCCTTCCCTCCGTTCTTTCTGATGATCTCTCACTGAGTACTGACATACATTTGGAGCTAGAATTTTTTTTTTCCTGTGCTTTTCGGTGCCTCAGCTTCAACTCCTGGGCATACATGGTATTGAGCCTTCAACCTAAAGGGGAACCTGTTGGGCACCCACTAAATTGTAGCTCAGGCCTGAGAGGGCTGGGTGGCATCTCAGTCCATGGGGTGACGGCTCCTCCCAGTGGTGATGCCGGGCACTGCACCTGTAGGAGGTGCAGTTGGAGTTGGGTGGTGGGCTGTGTAGAACAGGTGTCGGGGTGACCTTCCCCTTCCTGGTGGTTTCTAACCCTTAAGGCTTAGGGAAGCTGGTCCCCACTCCGGGAAAACCCCAGGCCATCTTGGTCGTGTACCCGGGACCTACCTCCTCATCCGACTCCAACCTGGTTGGACTGAGAGAGCCCTCTGTGACTCCAGGTCCCAATGTTGGCTGTCCTTGCCAGGTGGGCGGCCGAGGTCACCCGAGTGTCGTTAGTCCTACTGTTGCCAAATGGCTCATCGTCACGGTCATGCTGCGGTACCTGCCTTGTTTCCAGTGTCCTCACTCTCCGGGCAGAGACTCTCAGGGTTGTAACCAGGCTGAGATGATCCCAAAGCACAGTTGGTAACTTGACTGGTGGTTTTTTTTAAAAAAATATTTTTATTGATTTCAGAGAAAGGAAGGGAGAGGAAGAGAGAGATAGAAACATCAATGATGAGAGAGAATCATTGATTGGCTGCCTCCTGCACACCCCACACTGGGGATTGAGCCCGCAACCCAGGCATGTGCCCTGACTTGGAGTTGAACGGTGACCTCCTGATTCATAGGTTGACGCTTGACCACTGAGCTCTGCCGGCCAGGCTTGACCCGTGTTTTGAGCACGACTCACACCTAAGTGTCCCTTATAAAAGAAGAGGTGCCACGGTGCCTGGTGATCTGGCATTGTGAGGCTTGGCCCATGGTCGGGTGGCCATCCTTCCTTGGCCGTGACCTCTTCCTTGAACCTGGGGAGGCCAGCCCAGCGCCGCCGCCTCCGGGAGGACCGTGCATGCTCTGTGTCTCCAGTGTAACCCACCCACCCTCTTGTCTTCGCTCTCTCTTCGCTTTGGCCAGGATGAAGCGGGCGCAGTTTGGACCCCATGACTGGCTGTCTCTGCCAGTGCCCCCGGGACCCAACTGGCTGCTTGTGGACGCCCTGGAGCCCGAGACGGCGTACCAGTTCAGCGTCCTGGCCCAGAACAGGCTGGGGACGAGCGCCTTCAGTGAGGTGGTCACTGTGAACACTTTAGGTGAGGCTCCGCGCCGTGGTGCTGAGGGTGTTTCCCGGAGGAGCTGAGGGGGTCAAGGTCCCGCATGGTCCGGGCGGTGGCAGGAAGGGTCCCGGAAGCTGCCATTGTCGTGCCTGCTGCGTGCGTTCTGTGGTCCTGTCACTAGATCTCCAGGGAAAGATTGGTCGCTCCATTTTGTGGGGCTCGTCTGTATCAAAACAACCCCTCTCCCCCGACCATCACATTTGGTTGATTCCTGTTGCGTCCTTAGCTGGACGGAGGAGGCTTTGAATTTGTCCTTCCTGGTCAGGGCACGTGTCCGCATCTTCCTGTGGCTTCATGGGTCGGGGGACTGGGAATCCTTCCTCCTCCTGTACTCCGGCCGGCACGTCCCTCTGGCCCCGGCTTCATTTGGTGGCAAGCATGTGGCTGGCCCTGCCTTCCCGGGTTCAGTGGCCACTCCTCCCACCTAGGGCCAGAGCGGGCAGCTAGGAGCAGGGGGCACCGCCCCAGCCTGCTTTACTGCCACCGAGGGGGCAGCAGTGACAGTGCCAGCGCTGCCTGGGGTCTCCTCGCTGTGTCTTGATTTCCCCCGGGGCCTAGAGGGGAGCTGGAAGAGCAAACTGTGTGCGGGAAGATAGTCCTGCTTCCTGGAGAAGAGAACAAAAGATACATTTGCAGTACTTTTGTAAAGATGCTATCTTATTAAAAAGCTAATTGCATTTAATGTGTCCTCTTTCCCTAGCTCCCATTTTATTCCTTCTTCTTCTTTTTTAAAAAATTGATTTTAGAGAGAGGAAGGGGGAGAGAGATAGAAACATCAATGAGAGCGCTAGCCGGTTTGGCTCAGTGGATAGAGCGTCGGCCTGTGGACCAAAGCGTCCCTTGTTCGATTCCGGTCAAGGGCGTGTACCTCGGTTGCAGGCTCCTCCCCGGCCCGGACCCTGGTCCAGGTGCATGCAGGAGGCAGCCAATCGATGTGCTTCTCTCACATTGATATTTCTCTCTGTCTTTTCATCTCTCTTCCACTCTCTCTGAAAATCAATGGAAAAATATCCTCGGGTGAGAATTAAAAAAAAAAAAAAGAAAGAAACATCAATGAGAGAGAGAAAGACATCTATCAGTTGCCTCCTACACAACCCCTATTGAGGATCGAGCCCGCAACCCGGGCATGTGCCCTGACTGGGAATTGAACCAGTGACCTCTTGGTTCATGGGACGATGCTCAATCCACTGAGCCACACTGAGAGAGCCACACCGGCCGGGCCCATTTTGTTCCTTCTGTGGAACTGGGCTCCTCCTAGATGTTGGAAGTGCTCTGGACACAAGAGCCCATGCACTGGCCCACAGCCACGCCGCCTTCCTTTGGGGCGGGAGGGCTCTCTTCTGGGACACTCTTGCCCCTGAAATGATGCCTGCACTGGCGTGTGGCATGTGACCATCGCCTTGGGGCCGTGGTGCCCCAGGGACACATGCTGAACCAGAGATCGCGTGGACGGCGAGGCCACGGCGACCTCAGCACTGTCTCCCTTCTCTCCCGCCGCAGCATTCCCCATCACAACCCCAGAACCCCTGGTGCTGGTTACCCCACCGCGGTGCCTCACAGCCAATCGGACCCAGCAGGGTGTGCTGCTGTCCTGGCTCCCACCTGCCAACCACAGCTTCCCCATCGACCGCTACGTCATGGAGTTCCGTGTCGGAGAGCGCTGGGAGATGCTAGACGATGCCATCCCAGGCACCGACGGAGACTTCTTTGCCAAGGATCTGTCACAGGTGAGCATCGGGCTTCCCCTGCTGCTGCTTCCCAAATTCTGGAAGTGACAGGACTCCTGGAGTCACTGGAAGCTTTGACTGACCCGACACGGATCTGTGAAGTCTGGCCACGGACTGATGGACCACACACCCTGTTCATGTTCTCGCCCAGAGCTGCCCACGGTGACTGAGGTTCCCCAGACTCAGGACCAGCTCTCCCAGGGGCAGTGGGAGCTGTATCACTGAGGGGTTTCTCCAAGTGCAGACACACAAGCGAGGGCTGCCTCCTACATGCCCCCTACTGGGGATCGAGTCTGCAACCCGGGCATGCGCCCTGACTGGAAATTGAACCTGGTACCCTTCAGTCCGCAGGCCAACGCTCTATCCACTGAGCCAAACCGGCTGGGGCAGTTATTTTTCCATCACCAGACCTCAGCTCCCTGCTGGGAGCCTAACTACGATGGACAGGATTTCCCAGGACTGTCCTTAGCTTTACGCTTTGCCAGTTCAGAGCCTGGGGCCTACATTATCCTTTTGCAGCCGACCTCCTTTAGCTGGAGAGAGGAAGCTGCCTGTTCCCTTGGGAAAGACAGTCTCGCCTACCTTCTGTCTCCCTTCCCTGGACACTCAGGGCTGGAATTGGCTCGTGGCTCCTGAGAGCCCCTGAGTGCCTCTCTTCCCATCTTTCCTCTCCGTGACCTCACTTGACATCAGCCGTGGTCAGAGTATTTACACCACAGCAATTGGCAAAGGCTACAAACCAGAACTTCTTTTTTTTTCACTTGAGAGCTGGTTGTTACACGCTTCAGGACCACTGCTTTGGGTGCCGTGTTCTACGACACGTCCTGGCAGGGTCAATGGTGTGTGGTCGGTGGCGGGTCAGTGGCAGGCCAGTGGCCGCTCAGGTCCCTGGCTGATGGGTGTTGTCCCTGTGGCTGTAGGACACCTGGTATGAGTTCCGGGTTTTGGCCGTCATGCAGGACCTGGTCAGCGAGCCCAGCAACATCGCCGGCGTCTCCAGCACAGGTACTTGGGCGTGGGGGTTCTTTTACAGCTGCGGGGACACAGCCCAGAGCCACAGGGAGTCAGGTCCACGCTCCTGCTTCCACGGGTGGGATTTCTCCCATCTGGAGCTGTGCTGACCACAGTGTCCGTAAGGAAGCCGCAGAGAGGAAGTTAGCAGATCTTCTCATACTGTTGTCAGAAAGAACTGGTTTAAGTTCTTTTTCTTTCTTTTTTAATATATTGTATTGATTTCAGAGAGGAGGGGAGAGGGAGAGAGAGATGGAAACATCAGTGATGAGAGAGAATCATTGATCGGCTGCCTCCTGCATGCCCCCTACTGGGGACCGAGTCTGCAACCCGGGCATGTGCCCTGACCGGGAATCAAACCTGGGACCCTTCAGTCCGCAGGCCGACGCTCTTTCCACTGAGCCAAACTGGCTGGGGCAGAGTTATTTTTCCATCAACTCCATTTCCTCCCGTGTGACCCTCGGTAATGGGGTGGGACCAGAGCAGGGACCACAGGTCGCCAAGCATCCACTGAGCGCCTGTTGTAAGACCGCTGTATAATTATGGTGCTTCTATTTGGAAAACTGCTATTGGGTGGTGTTGCCCTTCACTCCTTCCTCTCCCTAGATTTTTTTTCAGGCTCAAGAAAGCCCCCTCCCTGGCATTTTCTCAATTTCACTTTTTTTTTTTCTTGCCTCTGGTCCCATGTCTACACATCTTTCTCCAGCTACAGTGTCTGAAACCCGCAGGTCCTCTCTCTGGCTCCCCGTGGAGCGGCTCCCTTGGTTCCCTAGACTCAGGACCAGCTCTGGGGCAGCGAGGGGAGGCGCTTGTTTAGTGAGAAAGCAAGGGTACCATTTCCATGGGCACTGCTCCCCGGGGGCCAGCTGGCAAGGAGCTCGGCCAAGCGTGGGGGCAGGGGAGGGTGCAGGGGAGGACAGATGTGGCATGAGAGCATCGGGTGGAGTGGAGGTGACTTCTTGGGCTCCGTGGGCTTTTAAAATTTTCATTTATTTAAAAAAATATAATCTCATGATTACATATTTATATATATATATTTAAAATATATTTTATTGATTTCAGAGAGAGGAAGGGAGAGAGAGAGAGAGATAGAAACATCAATGATGAAAGAGAATCATTGATTGGCTGCCTCCCACACTGGGGACCGAGCCTGTAACCCGGGCATGTGCCTTGACCAGGAATCGAACCATGACCTCCTGGTTCATAGGTCGACACTCAACCACTGAGCCACGCTGGCTGGGCATAAGCACTAGATTATATGATATTGAAATTATCACCCCCACAGGGTAAGGTGTTGATGCTCTTTCTTCTTTACTAGCTATGTGGTAGCTCCCTGGCTGTAATCCATGCCACCCTCCTTGGGGCTGGAGCCTGAGCCTGACCTTACGTTGTCCATGCTTAAGGCTGGGCCACCACGTGGGGGCTGGGTGTCATAGTGGGCGGGGCCTCGGGAAGGGGACGCCTCCCAGGACTCCATGCCCCTCCCCGCAGACATCTTCCCCCAGCCGGACCTGACAGACGACGGCCTGGCGCGGCCCGTGCTGGCTGGCATCGTAGCCACCATCTGCTTCCTGGCGGCTGCCATCCTCTTCAGCACCCTGGCCGCCTGCTTTGTCAACAAGCAGCGCAAGCGTAAGCTCAAGCGCAAAAAAGGTGGGTGTGGTCCCCACCCCTGCTCTACCTGGCCCGGGTTCAGAAGCTTCCTGTCAGGAGAGACGGCCTGTGTTTAGTGTGGGGCCCCTTGAGAAGAGGGTAGAGTTGCCAGTGGGACTTGATTTGAAAGAAGGAGAAAGGACATGGGGACCGTGGGAGAGTCTGGAGAAGGCAAGCGCCTGGGGTGGGGACGGGCTCCCTCATGGCTCAGCTCTGGGCCCTGTCGACGCTGGCGTGTGTTTTGGTGTCTCGGCCTCAGCAGGTCTCCCCTTCTCTCCTTCCAGACCCTCCGCTCTCCATCACTCACTGCAGGAAGAGCCTGGAGTCCCCGTAAGTGCCCCGGCCCGGCCCCGGGGGACACGCTGCTTGTGGTGTGCGGGTGGACGGTCAGCGTGTGACAGTGGGCGGTCCCCCTCGCTCAGCCCATCGTGGCTCTTCTCCGCTGGTTACCGCTGGTTGATCTCGCTGTTCCTCGCAGAAGGAGCAGTCGTGTAAATGATCCAAATTCGCCCAGAACCCATTTCTCTTTGGCTTCGGAGTGTAGTTCTGTGATTTATTTTTTTGGTCATCCTAACAGATTTGTCTTCTGAATATGTTTTGCGTTGTAATATTATAATGAGCTTGCTTTTTGCGAGCAACCTGGGAGGGAAGTTGCAGGTGGGACTGGACAGAGCACAGAGCAAACCGTGGGGCGGAGCGGAATAGAAGTAGAAATGCGGGCGCTCACTCAGAAAACACACCTAGACAAATTGAGAGTGTTGGCCCAAGAGTTTCATGCCTAACTATGCAGTCACCTGCGGTCTTGTTCCCTAGTCCTGTCTTCCCAGGTGATTGTGGTTGGTATTTGCTAAGGGTACACAAAGGAGTAATGGCCCGTGTGTCCCCTGCCTCACCCTCCTGCTCTCCGCCTGTCCCCACAGCCTGTCCTCGGGCAAGGTGAGCCCAGAGAGCATCCGGACGCTCCGGGCCCCCTCCGAGTCCTCTGACGACCAGGGCCAGCCCGCAGCCAAGAGAATGCTGAGCCCCAGCCGGGAGAAGGAGCTGTCCTTGTACAAGAAGACCAAGAGGGCCATCAGCAGCAAGAAGTACAGCGTGGCCAAGGCGGAGGCCGAGGCCGAGGCCACGACGCCCATCGAGCTCATCAGCAGAGGCCCCGACGGCCGCTTTGTGATGGGGCCCTCCGAGGTGGAGCCCGCGGTGAAGGGCAGGCGCATCGAGGGCTTTCCCTTTGCGGAGGAGACGGACATGTACCCCGAGTTCCGCCAGTCTGACGAGGAGAATGAGGACCCCCTGGTGCCCACCTCGGTGGCTGCCCTGAAGTCCCAGCTGACCCCTCTGTCGTCCAGCCAGGAGTCTTACCTGCCTCCACCAGCATACAGCCCCCGGTTCCAGCCCCGCGGGCTGGAGGGCCCCGGCGGCCTGGAGGGGCGGCTCCAGGCGACAGGCCAGGCCCGGCCGCCCGCCCCCCGGCCCTTCCACCACGGCCAGTACTATGGGTACCTGAGCAGCAGCAGCCCCGGGGAGGTGGAGCCGCCGCCGTTCTACATGCCGGAAGTGGGCAGCCCCCTGAGCTCGGTCATGTCCTCCCCGCCCCTGCACACGGAGGGGCCCTTCGGCCACCCCACCATCCCCGAGGAGAACGGAGAGAACGCGTCCAACAGCACGCTGCCCTTGACTCAGACCCCCACGGGCGGGCGCTCCCCGGAGCCCTGGGGCCGGCCGGAGTTCCCCTTCGGGGGCCTGGAAACCCCGGCCATGATGTTCCCCCACCAGCTGCACCCCTGTGATGTGGCCGAGAGTCTGCAGCCCAAGGCCTGCCTCCCCCGAGGACTGCCCCCCACCTCCCTCCAGGTGCCCTCGGCCTACCCGGGCATCCTGTCTCTGGAGGCGCCCAAGGGTTGGGCAGGCAAGTCGCCGGGCAGAGGCCCCGTCCCAGTGCCCCCCGCCGCCAAGTGGCAGGACAGACCCGTGCAGCCGCTGGTGAGCCAAGGGCAGCTAAGACATACCAGCCAAGGTATGGGCATCCCCGTGCTGCCTTACCCCGAGCCGGCCGAGCCGGGGGGACACGGTGGCCCCAGCACATTCGGCCTGGACACCCGGTGGTACCAGCCGCAGCCCCGGCCCCGGCCCAGCCCCCGGCAGGCCAGGCGCGCCGAGCCCAGTTTACATCAAGTGGTGCTACAGCCCTCTCGGCTCTCGCCTCTGACCCAAAGCCCCCTCAGCTCCCGCACCGGCTCCCCGGAGCTGGCCGCCCGGGCCCGGCCTCGCCCCGGCCTCCTGCAGCAGGCCGAGATGTCCGAGATCACCCTCCAGCCGCCGGCCGCCGTCAGCTTCTCCTGCAAGTCCACGCCGTCCACGGGCTCCCCGTCCCAGAGCAGCCGCAGCGGGAGCCCCAGCTACCGGCCCGCCGTGGGCTTCACCACTCTGGCCACGGGCTACCCCTCCCCTCCTCTGGGCCCTGCGGGGCCTGCGGACAACTTGGATGTGTTTGGACAGACGCCTTCCCCCCGAAGGATGGGGGAGGAGCTGCTCAGACCAGAGCCCCCCCCACCACAGTTACCTACTTCAGGGTGAGTGTGAGCTGGTTTCTCCCGCCCGCCTTCACCTGGTCATTTTCCCGTCCCCCTCCCTCACCCCGCCCTCCACCGTCCATCAACCAGAATGACAGGGCTTGTCTGGAATCGCTGCAGCATCCCTGTGGGGGAGTTCTGGTCTTGGCATCAGCAGGGTGTGGTCAATCGGGGTGGGGTGGGGCTTACCTGCCCAGGTACCCTGCCAGGAGCAGGAGGGATCTTCTCCATCCAGCCCAGGGCTCTCAGGAGTGGGCACACATGGGCCAGGGGAGGGGCGTGGCATGCCCCAGGGAGCGGTCACCCCAGTTCCTGGTGGAGTGGAGAGCTCACCAGGTCCCTGGGATCCTGGCTTTGGGGGTGGTGTCAGGGTTTGCCCAGAGACCTCACATCCAGGCTCCTTTGCTTCCCAGCCCCTCCTCCTTGCTTGGCAGGACCCTGAAGCCTGGCCTCCCTGGACCCCCAGGCCAGGGGCGCCCCTCTTCCAAACCCTGCCCTTAGTGGCCTGGGGAGCACCAGGCCCCTCCCACGGCCTCTCCCGGGGGCGGGGAGGGAGCATATCCTGGAGGCTGGGGGCCAAATCTCAGGCTGTGAATCAGGTGCCTGGAACCACACACCCCACCCCAACCTGTGTGCCTCGCAGGAAGCTGCAGACAGACAGACAGACAGACAAGCTCCTGCGATCAGCCTGCCTGAGAGAGCACACTCTAAACAGCTGGTGTTCCAGGTACCAGTCAGCCTGGACGCCTGTCTGTCCCTTTCTCTGTCTTTCTCTCCTCCTCCTCCTCCTCCTCCTCCTCCTCCTCCTCCTCCTCCTCCTCCTCCTCCTCTTCCTCCCTGTCCTTCCTCCTCAAGTGTGACTTTCTGTCTGTCTTTCTTCCTTCTCCATCTTCTCTGGGTTGCCCCAACTTGCTCAGAAGAGCCTGCAATGTCTTGGTAGTACCCCCGGCCTCCCTACCCTCCCTCCCTCTCCCCCCCCGCCCCCTCCCTCCCTCCCTCCCTCTTTCTTTCTGGTTCCGTCCTTTGGTCTCTCTTGGTGTGGCTGCCTGTGCGGGGCGCCCAGCTCCAGAGGAGCTGGCCTGGTGGTAGGCAGGATGGGTGGCGGTCGAGGAGGAGCCCAGAGCCCTTCCCTTGCCCCACTCACTCCCACCCTGTCTGGTACCTGGAAGTGCAAGCCTCCCCTCCCACCCCACCTGCTCCTGGTGGGGCGCAGGGCGTCCTGGGAGTGGAGGAGAGCTCCAGCCGGCGCCAGGCCAGGCGGTGCGCGTGGTTGCGTGGTGCCTGTGGTGTCCGCGGAGATGCTGTGGGCGCAGCCCTGTCGTCCGCTTTGCAGCGCGCTCATCTGCTCTGTCCCATCGTTGGTCTGGTTCTCTGTCTCTCTCCTCTCCTTCCCTCACCCCATTCTCTGGCCTCCTTGTCGGTTCTCTGGTCCCCGTGCTCCCCCTCCTCCCCTCTGGGTGTGCGTGGGTGGTTCCCCACGGCCCGTGTTGATAACTGCTTTGTTTCTGATTGATCTCAGCTATCTGGGCAGTGTTGTCGAGACAAGCCTCTCCTCAGCTCAATAGGTAAGGGTGCTCCGCGGCCGGGGGGCGGGGGGCGGACAGGCGGACGGGGCTTCGGCAGGGCCATCGCTTCCTCGACAGGGGAATCCAGACCATGTCCCTTCACCCCCTCAGTGGGGGCGGCAGCCTCTGCTCCCCGAATCCCACGGCTTCTGGGTTCCCCCCATCACGCTGCTCCAACAGCCCCCCAGGCCACGCTCGGGCACTGCCTCGCTGCAGCTTCTCGCCCCGCCCGCCCCACATGCCAAGCTCTCCCCCATAGACGCCCTGCAGTCCCCTCACTCAGACACCTTGCCATTCTGCTGCCCACACACCCAGAGCTGCCCCGGAGGTCCCTCGGGGCCCTGCATGCACCTGAGGGGCCCACACTGCCTCAGACCTGCTTGGCCTCTCTGTACCCTTGACCATCCGTCCGGGGCCACACTGGTACCAGGAACACCCACCATCTCTCTGCCCTGTTTTCCCAGCAGCCTCAGGTAGAGCACCTCTTCCCCCCGGATCCCCAAACTCAGACCCTCCCTGGGGTGGCTGGCCCCTCGCTGTCTTCCTGGGATCTTACGAAGAGTTGGTCCCCTCAGGGAGCACAGGGTTGGGGTGCGGCCCAGCTCCTTCCCTCGGCCACGGACGAGGTCCTTCTTAGGACCAGGCCACCGCGGTCCTCTGAGGGCGGGGCCGGGAAACGCCCCCACGTCCATGCTCCTTGCGTTCTGCCTCCTGCCCTTGGCATTGCAAGGCTGAGCTGTGGGCCTTGCCCTTCCTGTCATACGGCTCTCGAGGGCCCTGTGGCAACCACTCCTGACCCTTGAGTCGCAGCTGCAGGGAGTCCGGGGGAGCTCGGAAGAGGCGAGCACAGGTTTCCCAGGCGGGGCGTTGAGGTGGCAGGAGACACACACTCGCCCCGGGACGGAGGCCTGCCCTCCTCCTCGCTGTCCACCGGGGTGGCTCCTTCCCGGTGGGCGTCTTAGGAACTGGGCATGCAGAGGGGTATCAAGTCTCTTAAAAAGGCTGTTAGGGTTACGTGAGGCTTGCTCTCGGGGTAACTAGGGAGGCGCTTCTGTTTGCCATGGACGGGAGTGCATAGGCCCCTCTGGCGCCCCGGCTTCCGCGGGTGGAAGCGGCGCCTCCCATTGCCACCTGAGAGGTCCGGGGGGGCTGGCCGCGCTGACTCAGGCCTGTACAACGTTTGCAGTCAGAAGGAAGGCGCCCCACGGTGAGGGTGCTGTGCCATTTCTGTACAATCTGCAGCTAAAAAAGGGCCAGCAGCCCAGAGGCCCTGGGGCGGTGTGTGGCGTGCGGCCGGCTGGGGGACGTGCAGGGTGAGAGGTCTTTGTGAGCTCCCCTGCGCTAGGGCCTCCATGGCCTGAGGGTGGACGCTCCAGAGTGGCAGGGACTGGGCTGTCCTCCATCTCCCGCTCTCCCTCCCTGCCGCCCAGTGATGGCCCCGCTGTCACCCCCCGAGGGGTCACAGCTCCAGAACCAGCTCTCACCCCACTCCTGGAAAGTGCTGGACCCCATTCTCATGGCTCCTGCCCCGCCCCTCACCCAGCTGTTGGGCCCTCCGCCCCCATTGTTCCCACCGTGTCAGATCTGAGGGAGCTGAGCTACCCCACGCTCACTGCCGTGGCAAAGCCAGCAACCAGGGCCCACACGAGAGAGCATTATTCCTGGGGGCCTGGCCAGCACCCCTGCCTAGGGGAGTCAGACCTCCCACAGCCTCGGAGTTAGACCTTGCCGGTGCTGGGCTGCGGGTGCTGGGCTGCGGGAGCCGCCACGCCTCCTGCTTGCTGCGGGCTTCCGGGTGCGGTCGCTGCGGGCCATTGGGAGGCGCAGGCTCCTCGTCAGATGCTGTCCTCACGCTGGCCTTTGCATGTGTCTCCACTCGGTCTTGCTTGGAGATGTGACACGTCTTGTCTACGTCCGTTCTCGCTGTTTCCTCCAGTCGCTTCCCTGTTCCTTCTCCCCACACCTGCAGGTGTATCCCCCCCTCCTCTTCCTCTCTCTCCCCCCACCCCTTTCCTCCTCTTCCCACCTCCCTCTCAACCCGGGGTATCTGTGGACTGTTCTTCTGTGAATGGCTGGGAGGCTGAGGGGTTTTCTCAGCTCCCTGCTGGGGACCAGTCGTCGCACCCCTATCCTCATAGCTCCCTCTGATCCCCTTTCCCGTTAATACTGACTTTGGCCTCCATTACACATGCAGGTGGGTCTGGGAGCGTGGAGGGGTCCCCTTTTACTAGGGGAGCCCTGGGAAGGCGCTCCCATTTGGAACAAGCTTCTGACTTGTGAGGCCAAGCACTTGGCGGGTGCCCCGATCCCTCTAGAAACGGACCATCTGTGGGCAGAGCGGAGCAGCTGCCAGCCAGGCGCCTGGCTTTCTGCTCTGTACCAATACATGGAGAAGAATCCTGCCTTTTCCTTGGCTACACCGTGTACGTGTGTGGATTCCCTCAGCCTGCCGACCGCAGGGTCTGACCAGCCACGCCGAGCCCGCTCTCGGGCAGTTAGGTAGAGGAGGCAAGTGCTCTTTAAATCGTGCATCTGCTTGGTGACCGGAGGGGTCGCTGAGAATTGTGTCCTCATGGCCCGCTCTTTGGGCGTTAAGGGCAGGACATATCCTTAATGGATTTGGATTTTGACTTTCTTGTCCTGTGGTTTGCCTACATTTGAACCAGGATGTCTTTTTCTCCACTCCTCTGGGTTAGCATAAGAGCTAAGCAGCTAAGGGAAGCTTAGCTAAATGGTCATGATTTGGATTTTGTATGGATTTTATGAAGAGAGAGAGAGAGAGAGAGAGAGAGAGAGAGAGAGAGAGAGAGAGAGAGAGATAGTTCAAGTCAATTCCAGGCAATTTTGGGTGGTTCTGACCTGCAGAGAAATGCTACTGGCAGTGTCTGAGAGAGACGATATGGCAGGTCAGGAGAATCCCTAAGCCTGAGGCCTTTGCCATTCAGTAACGCCCCGACTCCTTGGGAGATGGAGCACCCAGAGTTTGGGGATTCCTGGATGCTGGAGCAGAAGGGACTGGTCAGGAACGGAACTGGGAGCTCAGCTTCCTGGAGAGCCCAGGGCTGGATTCTGTCCTGATAGGGAACCTGCAGGCCAACCTCAGGTGCACTTGCCGCCTTTATAGATGGAGTTGCTTAAGCCAAGCTTCCTATGTCCGAGAGTCGCCAGCACCCTGGGCCTCATGACCTCGAAGTGCCCCAGGTGAACTTGACCTTGATGGGGACATGGTCAGCCTCCTAGAAAAGGGAGGTGATTTGATTCCAAAGGGCTTGGCAGGCGGCGGATGAAGCTGGTTGGAGCACATGTCACCTGTCTTTTCTGTGTAGTTCGCTAAAAAGAAAGACCCATTTTGCCCTCCTCCCTCCCTCCTGTCCTGCTAGACACTTGCTTGTGGGTTTTTTTCTGCCTCGGGAGAGTGTCTTGGTGCCTCCAGGAGCCTTCTCTGTCGTGGTTCTGGGCTTGAGGGCTGAGCCCAAAGTGGGAACAGGTGACCGGCGTGTGACCTGGCAGGGCCTGAGCTTGGCTGTTTCCCCGAGAGAAAATGAGCTTATCCTCCTCAGCGGACCATGACTGTTGAGTTTTTGCCTGGAGCAGCCAGCGTTGCCCCACCCCAGGTGTGTCTCAGCCCGGATCCCCCCCCTCCACCCCCACCCACCGCTGAGAATGTCAGTGAGGACCCCACCGCTGAGAATGTCAGTGAGGACCCCACCGCTGAGAATGTCAGTGAGGACCGCAGCGGGTTCCTTCTGGGCGGCTGATTTCTCAGATGCCGCGTGGAAACAGGACTTTCCTCTGCCGTGACTTCTCTACCCGCTCTATTAGGAAGAATTTGGAAAAATAGGGTCGCCTGGGGCTGAGAATCTTGGCTCTATCCCGTAGTCACTGGGTAATTGGACAAGCTACCTGGCCTCACACCTCAGTTTCTCCATCTGAAAAATGGGGCCACTGTGTAGTGTTTACCCCTGAGGGTTGTTGTAAGGATGAAAGAACATTGTTGTAGAGAATGTAGGTCAGTGCCTGGCCTGGTAAGTGGTAAATAGATGCTATGTGATAAAAAAATGGGAATAGTGACAATTTGTGGATTGTAATAATGAAAACATCCCTGGAGGTGTCACTTGGCTTGGAGAATCCATAGAATTTGTAGAGTCTCTCGAGCCCTGATGGGTAAGATGTTCTTAAGCGCTGCTTCCTGGACCCACTTGCTACTCAGACCACGCATCACTCACTGTGTGTGGTCCCTCTCAGGAGGCTGGCTGGGCCCTGGAGACAGGCAAACCGAACAGCAGGTGTATACCCGCGAGCTTCCTTTCAGCAGCACGCAGAAACCTTAGTCAAGGCTGAGAAGGGGTGAGGGCACCCCACCAGCATTGGAGCATCATGTCTCTCCTGCTGGAGCCATCTCCACCCTGTGCCCGCCTCCCCCTTCCCTTCCAGCTGTTGCCATGAGGATCTCTATGGGTAGACTGCGGGGCTGGTGAAGGAGGAAGGAATGGGCGATTGGCAGGTTGGGTGTTTGGGGTGGGAGACCTGCCTTCTCATGGTGAGTTGGACCGAGTGCCTTTGTGCGTGTGGAGGGCGGGGCTTCTTAGCTCCATGCTGTCGGGGGGCCGTGGAAGATCAAGACGTCGCCTCTGACCTGAACTTTGGAGGCGCTTCTTGATACCTTATTTACTGAAGGGCAATGGAGCGATGCCATCCATCAACGAAGATGAAGGTTGCTTCACTGCCAATTCTTGCAGGAAACCCCAGAGGCGTGTCTACGTTCGTCTGTAAGTTTCTTCTCCCACCTTCCCACAAAGACGATCCCATGTTAGGGCAATGCAGCTCCGATCTTCCCGTCCCTTCTCATGTTTTAAAAATGCCTGGAACTGCTTGCTCACCACTGGGGACGTCTTTCCCCATCACAGGGCATCTGTCCTACTCCTTCTCATCAGGATTCACCGCAGACCAGTTGCGATGGAGCTGGAAGGGGGAGCTGAGGAGGAGCTGAGGGGGCTGAGGCAAGAGTGCAGTTCCCGTGGCCCTGGGAGGTCTCGGCCTCCCCGACCGACCGCGTGCGGATGCCGGCACTGGGGGGAAAGAGTGACCTTTGTTCCTCAGGCCCCTACGTTGTGAAGAAACGCCATTGATAACTCATCTTCTAGATTTTCTTCTTTTACGACTCTTAAAAAATTCTCTCACAGATGGTCACAGACAGTCATCCTCCCGGCTCTCTTTGGTCCCCTCTGTCACCTGGGCTGCCCGGCTTCACTTAAATCATTGACTTCATTCTAATCACGCCTTTGGTCCGCCAGGCGCGTGGCACTGTCCACTGGGCTGGGGGAGAGAGAGGGGCCACGATGCGTGGTCTCCTCACCCAACAACCTCTGTTTCTCCGTTGCATCTTAAAATAGAGAGATTCATGGGATTCTTGCTGCAGTAGTCATGGGCTTTGCAAGCCTGCCGGATTTGGACACTCTTACCATCGCAATCTACTTCTCCCTTTCGTTTCTTCTCTTACATGACTGAAGGAGTCTGAGCCCAGCCTGCGGAGGGTCAGGGAGGTGGTGGGTATCGGTGTTGGTGCTGTTAGCTGCGGCGTTCTCCCCGAGTCTCGTGCGTGGAGAGCAGGAGCCTGGAGGCGGGTTTCTTGTTGGGCGCTGGCTGCCTCTTCTCTGGAGGGGGACAGTGGATGGGGGTTGGGGTTGCCCACATCCCGCTTTAATCTGCACTTTCCCTTTTCCCTTAAAGGTCTTGATTGTGATGACTTCTCAGAACTTCAGATGCCGAAGCGGCTTCCTTCTCCGACCTCACTCTGGCTTGAATTCTGTGTGATGGGCTTCCTACTAAAGTCTCTCTCCCTTTCCTAGGTCTTCTGATTGCTCTGCAGGTCCGTCCACCCGAGGTGGGCCCCCCGAGGCTGCAGCTCTCACTGGCCCTTCTCCCTCCCAGGAGCAACAGAGAGCCAGGGGTCGGGAGCCCTCGTGGGTCTGGGACTCCATGGAACCGCACTGTGTCCTACGGGCCAGCTCTTGGGCTTTCTTCCAGCCCCGCTCCGAAGGCTCCCTGTCCGGGGGCTGACCCGCGCCCTCTGCTTGTCCCTCTGCAGGACACATCCGCCTGCACCCGGGAACGCCGCTGCACCTGAGAGGCTGGAGGCTCTGAAGTACCAACGGATAAAGAAGCCCAAAAAGTCATCCAAGGGCTCTTCGAAGTCCAAGAAACGATCCGGTAAATGGCAGGAAGCGCCTCACTCCTCTCTTTCCACCTTGCCCGCCATTATTATGGGGTTGTTTGCTTTGGGACCCCCAACCTGGGGTTTTCTTTAGGATTGAATCCATCCGTTATCTCACTCTCTGTTTCTCTTGAACACGAATTTTCAACGAACGCACCATATGATTTTCATGTAAGAATAAGAAAGAGAAGGTTAAAATCTCCGGTTGTCCTTCCAGTTCTGTTTCCTCCCGCCTGGGAACCATTCCTCTCCATAGTATGTGTGTTTTCAAGAGCCCTTCTGCATACTCCGTTAGGAAAGATAGTGTATTGTTTTAGTCTATTTTTAAATAACCTACCATATTTTCCGGCGTATAAGACGACTTTTTAACCCAGGAAAATCTTCTCAAAAGTCGGGGGTCGTCTTATACACCGGGTGTCATCTTATAGGGCGGGTATATTCCAAACTCTATATTTTAACTGGAAAAGTTGGGGGTCGTCTTATACGCCGGAAAATACAGTAAATAGTGTCTTAGTTTTATCCTTTCTGCAACGCTCAGATCTCCATCTATATTTCCTCCCTATCGTTTCGGACCTTCTAGTTGGGCGTGGGAATTACGGGGTCCCGATCCGTGGTTAGGGGACATTGTGGCATGGACCTAGCTTCTGTAGTTGGCCGTATTTTTCTCAACGAGAGGGAAATCTCACTTTATAAAAGGACACCTCTCGTGAATTACTAGTATGTCTGATGTTTTTCCAGCGGTAATAGGTGGCTGCTAAGAGAGTGTAAAACCAGGTCAGCCCTTTTCAGATGTAGAGAATTCCTTAATATTCCCCCATACTCTTTTTGTACCAGTGGTTTTAGGGATGTGAGAAGATGTCAGAGAAAACTGCTGGACATTATAAACCTGGATTAGCTGCTGTAGAGGAACTTTCTTTAGAGACTGGGTTATGGGAAAGTGTTACCCAGAGGCCCTTTGGATCTTGGGGAGAATGGGAGCACTTATTTATCACTTAACCTTTGGGTGGTGCTATTATTCTTTTAGTTTATAGGTGGGAATACTGAGGCAGAAAAAAAAGAAAATGAAGTTTTTGGAGTTTGGGTGGGAAATTGGATCCCAAAGCTGAATTTTCAACTCCTATAAGCTCATTTCATCCTAAGACATCTATCTATCTATCTATCTATCTATCTACCTACCTACCTACCTACCTACCTACCTATCTATCTATCTATCTGGTGTACTGGTTAATAATGCAGATTTTTTTCAATAGATGGAGTTACATATATATTGATATATATGCGATTTAATATGTATGCTATTTTGTTGTATTGCTCCTTCAGATGACCACTTGTTCCGATCAATGGCACACGCACTTTCTGAGCAGCACTTCAAAACGTACGCAGAAGTGGAAAATTGGGTCTCTGAATGGTCTGCCTCAAAACAAGAAAAGTTCTATTGGGACGGTATCCACAAATTACCTGACAGATGGGGGAAATATGTAGCTAGCGATGGACATTACTTTGAATAAAGCACTTTTGATGTTTCTCTTGAAATTATTGTGTTTTCTTTGGATTACAAAATCCGCATTATTAACCAGTTAATAGTTAATCCATATTATTAACCAGTTAATAATTAATCTGCATTATTAACCTGTTAATACAGATTTTGTAATCAAAGAAAACATAATAATTTCAAGAGAAACATCAAAAGTGCTTTATTGAAAGTAATGTCCATCGATAGCTACACATTTCCCCCATCTGTCAGGTAATTTGTGGATACCGTCCCAATAGAACTTTCCTTGTTGTGAGGCAGACCATTCAGAGACCCAATTTTCCACTTCTGCGTACGTTTTGAAGTGCTGCTCAGAAAGTGCGTGTGCCACTGATCGGAACAAGTGGTCATCTGAAGGAGCAAGGTCTGGTGAATATGGCGGGTGGGTTAATACTTCCCAAGCAAGATCTTTTAACGTGCCTTTAACTGGTTTTGAAGTGTGTGATGGTGCGTCATCATGAAGCAAAATTACTTTACTGTGTCTTCTGGCCCATTTTGGTTGTTTTATGATCAAAGCGTGGTTCAAATTGATTATTTATTGTCGATAGCAATCAGTATTAACCGTTTCACCTGGCTTTAGAAGCTCATAATACACCACACCTTCTTGATCCCACCAAATGCAGAGCATTGTCTTCTTTCCGAAGTGATTTGGCCTGGCTATTGATGTTGATGGTTGACCTGGATCAACCCATGATTTTGTGTGTTTGGGATTCTCAAAATAAATCCACTTTTCATCGCCAGTCACAATTCAATGCAAAAAAGACTTTCTTTCGTGCCATTGAAGCAACATTTTACTGATGACTTTTCGGTTTTCCATTCGTCTTGCGTTCAGTTGATATGGCACCCATTTTCCTTCCTTTAAAATCTTTCCCATTGCTTGTAAACGTTCGGAAATTGTTTGCTCAGCAATATTTAATCTCTCTGCAAGTTGTTTTTGAGTTTGACACACATCTTCATCCAATAATGCTTGTAATTGTTGGTCTTCAAACTTTTTTGGTTGACCTGGACGTTCTTTGTCTTTCACATTGAAATAATTAGTTTTAAAGTGTTTAAACCAGCGTTCACAAGTATCTTGAGATGGAGCATGTTCACCATAAGCTTCCCGAAGTATACGATAACTTTCAGCAGCACTTTTCTTCAAAATAAAGTAATGGATTAAAACTTTCTGCAAATGCTCTTCTTTTGGCACGAAATATGACATTTTTAAGCGTAAAAGTATGATGTTAACACCTTCAGCAAATTTGACATATGAAGTTTTGAAGCTTGCTTTCAGTACAACAAAATAGCATACATATCAAATCGCATATATATCAACATATGTGTAACTCCATCTATTGAAAAAAAAATCCGCATTATTAACCGGTACACCTAGTATGTATGTATGTATGTATCTATACCTATCTTTTTTTTTTTTTTATAAAAAAGGCATATCAGATGTCCACGTTCTCTCATTCTCTTATAGTGGTCCTGTTCCTTTATATATTAAAAACTCTTAAAGATGTCTTTAACCCAGGCGTATTCCATGAGCTCAAGTCTCATATTTCCACTTGTCTGCTGAAGCTGCATTTGGGTAGTTTATAAACCTTTATAATGCCCAGAATAGAGTTATCGATTATCCTCTCCAAATCTTTCTCAGTTCCTCCCCAGTTTCATAAATAGCACTGCTACCAACCTAGTCACTCAGACCCCTCGACCACGATTCTTCTCTTGCTCTTACATCTTACATCCAATCCATCGGGAAGGTCTGTTGGCTCAGCATTTAGAACGTATCCTGAATCTGACCCCACTTATTTCCTGTCTCAGCTGCTAAAACTACATCCCGACACATACTCCTCCCTCGCCTTAACTATGGCAAGCGCCTCCTCGCGGGTCCTCCTGCCTCCATCCCGGCTCCTTCTATAGTCTACTGTACACACAGCCACCCCACCAAAGTACCCTTTAGAAAATGTAACCACATATTCTGTCCTTTAGTCCTGGGCATGTGCCTACTCATGCACACACGCGCACACACACGTGCACGCACACACACACACACACACATGCACGCATACTTCTGATTCAAACCTTCCAGAAGCTTCCCACTGAAACCAGGACAGATTTAGAACTTCTTGCTCTAGCCGTTTGGCTCAGTGGATGGAGCATCAGCCTGTGACTGAAGGGTCCCGGGTTCGATTCTGGTCAAGGG